>NC_040090.1:64683016-65000128 GCF_003369695.1 Bos indicus x Bos taurus | reverse complement strand
TTAGCAGGGAAGGCTGAATCACAAAAGAAGCTATTCATCTGATGGAAGATGAGGAAAACCTGAAGTGACTTAGACACTCTTGGAAGCCATCTGTGTGGCAGCCATTTGGTACCAGGACTAGAAGGAAAACAGAAGCAGCCACTTTGCAACCTCTAGTCGACAGTGGCATGCAAGAATTTAAGCATGACCTTACTACCATGGGAGATGAATGTGATTGTCTGACGGTTAGCACATTCTTTGGTACTACCCTTCTTGGGAATTGGTGTGAGGATTCACCTTTTCCAGTGCTGTGGCTGGCTTCCCTGATAGCTCAACTGGTAAAGAACCGGCTTTCTATGCTGGAGACCCCAGTTCAGTTCCTGTGTCAGGGAGATCCACTGGAGAAGGGATATGCTACCTACTTCAGTATTCTTGGGCTTCCCTTGTGGCTCAGCTGGTAAAGAATCATCCTGCAATGTGGAAGACCTGGGTTCAATCTCTGGATTGGGAAGATCCCCTGGAGAAGGGAAAGGCTACCACTTCAGTATTATGGCCTGGAGAATTTCATGCACTGTATAGTCCATAGGCTCGCAAAGAGTAGGACATGACTGAACGACTTTCACTTTCAGTCCTCTGGCCACTGCTGGATCTTCCAAACTTGTTGACATAATGAATGCAAAACCTTGATGGCATCATTTTTTAGGGATCTGAATACTTCTGCTGGAATTTTATTGCATTCACTAGCTTTATTAACAGCAGTGACTCTTAAGGTGCACTTGACTTCACACTCCAGAATGTCTGGCTCTTGATGACTAAACACATTGTAGTAATCTGGTCCATTAAGATTTTTTTTAATACCATTCTTCCCTGTATTCTTTCCATCTCTTCTTGATCTCTGCAGCATGTACTAGGTCTCTTGTTTTTATCATTTATAGTGCCCATCTTTGAATGGGATACTACATTGATGTTTCCATTTTTCCTGAATAAATCCCTAGTCTTTCCCCTTTTGCTGTTTTCTTCTATTATTAAGCACTGTTCATATTATTAAGAGACAAGAGACTTCTTGTCTCTCCTAGCTATTCTTTGGAACTCTGCATTTAATTGGATGTATCTTTCCCTCTCTCCCTTGCTTTTCACTTTTCTTCATTCTTCCACTATTTGTAAAGCCTCAGATAAGCACTTTGTTTTCTTGCTTTTCTTTTTTCCTTGGGATGGTTTTGTTTGCCACCTGCTGTACAATATTATGGACCTCTGTTCATAGTTCTTCAAGCATACTGAAGGAACATACCTTAATATAATAAAATCTACATGTGACAAACCCACAGCAAGGATTATCTTCAATGGTGAAAAATTGAAAGCATTTCCTGAAAAATCAGTAACAAGAGAAGGGTTACCACTCTCACCACTAATATTTAACATAGTTTTGGAAGTCCTAGCCACAGCAATGAGAGGAAAAAGAAATAAAAAGAATACAAATTGGAAAAGAAGTAAAAGTCTCAGTTTGCAGATGACATGCTGCTCTACATAGAAAATCCTAAAGATGCCACCAGAAAATTACTAGAGCTAATTAATGAATATAGTAAAGTCAAAGGATATAAAATTAAAACACAGAAATGCCTTTAATTCTTATATACTAACAACATAAATCAGAAAGAAAAATTAAGGAAACAATTTCATTCACCATTGCAACAAAAAGAATAAAATACTTGGCAATAAATTTGCCTAGAGTCAAAAGACCTGTATATAGAAAATTATAAAACACTAAATACCATGCTCTTGGATTGGAAGAATCACTATAGTGAAAATGACTATATTACCCCCCAAAATCTATAGATTCAATGCAATCCCTATCAAACAACCAATGGCACTTCTAACAGAACTAGAACAAAAAATTTCATAATCTCTATGGAAATAGCAAAGACCCTGATTTGCCAAAGCAATATGGATAAATTAGCATGGAACTGGGGTAATCAAGCTTCCAGACTTTAGACTATACCACAAAGCTATAGTCAACAAGACAGTATGGTCCTGGCACAAAAACAGAAATATAAGCCTATGGAACAAAATAGAAAGCCCAGAAATAAGTCGACACACCTATGGACACGTTATCATTGACAAAGGAGGCAAAGATATACAATAGAGAAAAGACAGTCTCTTCAACAAGTAGTGCTCAGAAAACTGGTCTACTATGTGAAAAAGAAGGAAACTAGAACAGTTTCTAACACCCTACACAAAAATAAACTCAAAGTGGATTAAAAATCTAAAGGTAAGAACAGAAACTATAAAAATCTTATAGGAAAATGTAGGCAGAACAGCTTCTGACATAAATCAGCAAGATCCTCTATGACCCACCTCCCAGAGCAAAGGTGACAAAACCAAAAATAAAAAAGTGAGACCTAATTAAGCTTGTTCAGGATGGAGAACACATGTATACCCCTGGCCAATTCATGTCAATGTATGGTGAAACCCACAACAATATTGTAAAGTAATTAACCTCCAAGAAAAATAAATAAATTAAAAAATCTTTTGGACTCTGTGGGAGAGGGAGAGGGTGGGATGATTTAGGAGAATGACATTGAAATATGTATAATATGTTATATGAAACTAGTTGCCAGTCCAGATTCGATGCACGATACTGGATGCTTGGGGCTGGTGCACTGGGATGACCCAGAGGGATGGTGTGGGGAGGGAGGAGGGAGGAGGGTTCAGGATGGGGAACACATATATGCCTGTGGCGGATTCATTTCGATATATGGCAGAACCAATACAATATTGTAAAGTTTAAAAATAAAATAAAATTTAAAAAAATAAAATAAAATGATGAAATGGAATAACAACGAAAAAAAAAAAAAAAAGCTTTGCACAACAAAGGAGACTATAAGCCAGGTAAAAAACCAGCCATAAAAATGGGGGAAAATAATAGCAAATGAAACTACTGACAAAGAATATACACAAGCAGCATATACAGCTCAATACCAGAAAAATGAACAACCCAATCATAAAGTGAGCAGAAGACCTAAACAGAAATTTCAAAGAATATATGCAAATATCTAATAAACACATGTAAATATACTCAACATCACTCATTATTCAGTTCACTTCAGTGGCTCAGTCGTGTATGACTCTTCGCGACCCCATGAACCGCAGCACGCCAGGCCTCCCTGTCCATCACCAATTCCCTAAGTCCACCCAAATCCATATCCATCAAGTCGGTAATGGCATCCAGCCATCTCATCCTCTGCCATCCCCTTCTCCTCCTGCCCTCAATCTTTTCCAGCATCCGGGTCTTTTCAAATGAGTCAGCTCTTCGCATCATGTAGCCAAAGTACTGGAGTTTCAACTTCAACATCAGTCTTTCCAATGAACACCCAGGACCGATCTCCTTTAGGATGGAATGGTTGGATCTCCTTGCAGTCCAAGGGACTCTCAAGAGTCTTCTCCAACACCACAGTCCAAAAGCATCAATTCTTTGGCACTCAGCTTTTTTTATACTCCAACACTCACATCCATGCATGACCACTGGAAAACCATAGCCTTGACTAGATGGACCTTTGTTGGCAAAGTAATGTCTCTACTTTTTATTTTTATTTATTTATTTATTTTTTGTCTCTACTTTTTAATATGCTGTCTAGGTGGGTCATAACTTTCCTTCCAAGAAGCAAGAGTCATTTAATTTCATGGCTGCAATCACCATCTGCAGTGATTCTGGAGCTCCCCAAAATAAAGTCAGCCACTGTTTCCACTGTTTCCCCATCTATTTGCCATGAAGTGATGGGACTAGATGCCATGATCTTCGTTTTCTGAATGTTGAGCTTTAAGCCAACTTTTTCACTCTTCACTTTCACTTTCATCAAGAGGCTTTTGAGTTCCTCTTCACTTTCTGACATAAGGGTGGTGTCATCTGCATATCTGAGGTTATTGATATTTCTCCTGGAAATCTTGATTCCAGCTTGTGTTTCTTCCAGTCCAGCATTTCTCATGATGTTCTCTGCTTAGAGGTTAAATAAGCAGGGTGACAATATACAGCCTTGACATACTCCTTTTCCTATTTGGAACCAGTCTGTTGTTCCATGTCCAGTTCTAACTGTTGCTTCCTGACCTGCATACAAATTTCTCAAGAGGCAGGCCAGGTGGTCTGGTATTCCCATCTCGTTCAGAATTTTCCACAGTTTACTGTGATCCACACAGTCAAAGGCTTTGGCACAGTCAATAAAGCAGAAATAGATGTTTTTCTGAAACTCTTTTTCTTTTTCCATGATCCAGCAGATGTTGGCAATTTGATCTCTGGTTCCTCTGCCTTTTCTAAAACCAGCTTGAACATCTGGAAGTTCACGGTTCACGTATTGCTGAAGCCTGGCTTGGAGAATTTAATCATCACTTTACTAGCGTATGAGATGAGTGCAATTGTGTGATAGTTTGAGCATTCTTTGGTATTGCCTTTTTGGGGGATTGGAATGAAAATTGACCTTTTCTGGTCCTGTGGCCACTGCTGAGTTTTCCCAATTTGCTGGCATATTGAGTGCAGCACTTTCACAGCATCATCTTTCAGGATTTGAAATAGCTCAACTGGGATTCCATCACCTCCGCTAGCTTTGTTCATAGTGATACTTTCTAAGGCCCACTTGACTTCACATTCCAGGATGTCTGGCTCTAGGTGAGTGATCATACCATCGTGATTATCTGGGTTATTAAGATCTTTTTTGTACAGTTCTTCTGTGTATTCTTGCCACGTCTTCTTAATATCTTCTGCCTCTGTTAGGACCATACCATTTCTGTCTTTTATTGAGCCCATCTTTGCATGAAATGTTCCCTCAGTATCTCTAATTTTCTTGAAGAGATCTCTAGTCTTTCCCATTCTGTTGTTTTCCTCTATTTCTTTTCATTGATTACTGAGGAAGGCTTTCTTATCTCTCCTTGTTCTTCTTTGGAACTCTGCATTCAGATGCTTATATCTTTCCTTTCCTGCTTTGTTTTTCAATTCCCTTGTTTACACAGCTATTTGTAAGGCCTCCTCAGATAGCCACTTTGCTTTTTTAGGTTGGGTTTCTTCCAGGGATGCATGAATTCTTTGATATATGGAAATCAATCAATGTAATACACCATATTAACACATTGAAGGATAAAAACCATATGATAATCCCAATAGATGCATAAAAAGCCTTTGACAAAATTCAGCTCCCATTTTTTATTAAAACTCCTCAAAAAATGGGCATAGGAGGAATCTACCTCAACACAGTAATGGCCATATATGATAAACCTACAGCAAACATTATTCACAATAGTGAAAAAATGAGAGCATTCCCCCTAAGATCTTTTTGCCTTTTTACATTTCTATTTTGTGGAGATGGTCTTGATTCCTGTCTCCTGTACAATGTCATCTACTTCAATCCATAGTTCACCAGGCACTCTGTCTATCAGATCTAGTCCCTTAAATATATTTCTCCCTTCCACTGTGTAGTCATAAGGTATTTGATTTAGGTCATACCTGAATGGTCTAGTGGTTCTCCCCACTTTCTTCAATTTCAGTCTGAATTTGGCAATAAGGAGTTCATGATCCGAGCCACAGTCAGCTCCCAGTCTTGTTTTTGCTGACTGTATAGAGCTTCTCCATCTTTGGCTGCAAAGAATATAATCAATCTGATTTCAGTGTTGACTATCTGGTGATGTCCACGTGTAGAGTCTTCTCTTGCATTGTTGGAAGAGAGTGTTTGCTATGATCAGTGCGTTCTCTTGGCAGAACTTTATTACCATTTGCCCCGCTTCATTCTGTACTCCAAGGCCAAATTTACCTATTACTCCAGGTGTTTCTTGACTTCCTACTTTTGCATTCCAGTCCCCTATAATGAAAAGGACATCTTTTTTGGGTGTTAGTTCTAGAAGGTCTTGTAGGTCTTCATAGAACTGTTCAACTTCAGCTTCTTCAGTGTTATTGGTCGGGGCATAGACTTGGATTACCGTAATATTGAATGGTTTGCCTTGGAAAGGAACAGAGATCATTCTGTCATTTTTGAGATTGCATCCAAGTACTGCATTTCAGACTCTTGTTGACAATGATGGCTACTCCATTTCTTCTAAGGGATTCCTGCCCACAGTAGTAGATATAATGGTCAACTGAGTTAAATTCACCCATTCTAGTCCATCTTACTTCACTGATTCCTAGAATGTCGACGTTCACTCTTGACATCTGTTTGGCCACGTCCAATTTGCCTTGATTCATGGACCTAACATTCCAGGTTCCTATGTAATATTGCTCTTTACAGCATCGAACCCTGCTTCCATCACTGGTCCCATTCACAAGTGGGTGTTGTTTTTGTTTTGGCTCTATCCCTTTATTCTTTCTGGAGTTATTTCTCTACTGATCTCCAGTAGCATATTGGGCACTTACCAACCTGGGGAGTTCATCTTTCAGTGTCCTATCTTTTTGCCTTTTCATACTGTTCACGGGGTTCTCAAGGCAAGAATACTGAAGTGGTTTGCCATTCCCTTCTCCCGTGGGCCACATTCTGTAGGACCTCTTCACCATGTCCTGGCCATCTTGTGTGGCCCCACACAGCATGGCTTAGTTTCATTGAGTTAGACAAGGCTGTGGTCCATGTGATCAGATTGGCTATTTGTCTGTGATTGTATTTTCAGTCTGTCTGCCCTCTGATCCCCTCTCTCAGTGCCTACTGTCTTACTTTGGTTTCTTTTTCCTTGGACGTGGGGGTCTCTCTTCACAGCTGATCCAGGAAAGCACAGCTGCTCCTCCTTACCTCTGATGCAGGATAGCTCCTCTCAGCCACTGCCCCTGCTCTCGGGAGTGGGGTAGCTCCTCTCAGCTGTGCTCGTGCACCATCGCAGCTTCTGTGAATTATTAGAGAAACAAATCAAAACCACAATGAGGCATCATCTGCCAGCAGTAAGAATGGCCATCATCAAAAAGTCTACTAGCAATAAATGCTGGAGAGGGTGTGGAGGAAAGGGACTCCTCTTACATTGTTGGTGAGAATGCAAACTGTTACAACCACTATGGAGAAAACTATGGAGATTTCTTAGAAAACTAGGACTAAAGCTACCATACATCTCAGCAATCTCACTACTGGGCATAAATCTTGAGTAAACCAGAATTTAAAAAGAAACGCATTCACCAATGTTCATTGAAGAACTATTTATAATAGTTAGGACATGAAACCTAGAAGTCCATCAGCAGATGAAATGAAAAAGATAAGGGAGTTGTAATACATATACACAATGGAATACTACTCAGCTATAAAAAGGGATGCATTTGAGTCCGTTCTAATGAGGTGGGTAAACCTGGAGCCTATTATACATAGCGAAGTAAGTCAGAAAGAGAAAAATAAACACCATATATTAATGCATATATGTGGAATCTAAAAAGATGGTACTGATGATCCTATGTGCTTGGCAGCAAAAGAGATGTAGACATAAAGAGCAGACTTTTGAAACGTATACATTACCATATGTAAACTAGATAACCAGAGCAAGTTAGATGTATGAGCAGGGCACCAAAAACCAGTGCTCTGTGACAACTTGGAAGGATATGATGGGAGAGAGGTGGAAGGGTTGTTCAGGTTGGAGGGGACACGTATATATGTATGGCCTATTCACACTGATGTATGGCAAAAACCATCACAGTATTCTGAAGTAATTATCCTTCAACTGAAATAAATAAATAAAAATTTAAAAAGAGGTTCTAAGGGAACAGTCTATAGCAATAAAATCTCACCTTATAAAATAAGAAAAATCTCAAATACACAATTTAAACTTATACCTAATGCAACTCGAGAAACTGAAAAAGAAATAAGGCTATCACTGTTTGAAGATGATGTACTGTACATAGAAAATCCTAAAGATGCTACCATAAACCTCCTAGAGCTCATCAATGAATTCAGCAATGTTGTAGGATCCAAAATTAATACATAGAAATCTTTTGCATTTCTTTATACTAACAATGAATGATCAGGAAAAAGAAATTAAATAAATAATCTTATTTACCATCACCTTAATAAGAATAAACTGTCTAGGAATAAACCTACCTAAGGAGGTAAAAGTTGTATTCAGAATACTGCAATAGATATTGATGAAAGAAATCAAAGATGATATTAACAGAGTGAAGTAAGCCAGAAAGAAAAACACCAATACAGTATATTAATGCATATATATTGAATTTAGAAAGATGGTAATGATAACCCTGTATGAAAGTGAAGTTGCTCAGTCGTGTCCAACTCTTTGTGACCCCGTGGACTGTAGCCCACCAGGCTCCTCCGTCCATGGGATTCTCTAGGCAAGAATACTGGAGTGGGTTGCCATTTCCTTCTCCAGGGGATCGTCCCGACCCAGGGATTGAACCCAGGTCTCCTGCATTTCAGGCAGATGCTTTAACCTCCGAGCCACCAGGGAAGCCCTGTATTGGAGACAGCAAAAGAGACACAGATGTATAGAACAGTCTTTTGGACTGTGCGGGGGGGCAGGGGACGATTTGGGAGAATGGCATTGAAACATGTATAGTATCATATAAGAAACGAATTGCCAGTCCAAGTTTGATGCAGGATACAGGAAGCTTGGGGCTGGTGCACTGGGATGACCCAGAGGGATGGTATGGGGAGGGAGGTGGGAGGGGGATTCAGGATTGGGAACACGTGTACACCCATGGAGGATTCATGTTGATGTATGGCAAAACCAATACAATATTGTAAAGTAATTAGCCTCTAATTAAAATAAATAAATTTAATTAAAAAAAGAAAGATATATTATGTTCTTACTTGGAAGAATCACTATTATCAAAATTACTATTCTGACCTAGGCAATCTTCAGATTCAAAGCAACTCATATCAAACTGCAAGACATTGCTGAAATAAATCAAAGATGACACAAACAGATGGAGATATATACCATGTTCTTGGATTGGAAGACTCAACATGGTGAAAAGGATTATATTATCTGAACGAATCCACAGTTTTAATGCAATCCCTATCAAATTACCAATGGTATTTTTCATAGAATTAAAAAAAAAAATTATGATTTGTATGGAAACACAAGATATCATGAATAGCCAAAGGAATCTTGAAAAGAAAGATGGAGCAGCTGGAATCAGGCTCCCTGACTTCAGACTATACTACAAAGATACTTTAATCAAAACAGTATGTACTGGCATAAAAACAGAAATATATATCAGTGGAACAGAATAGAAATCCTGGAAACAAACCCATGTATTTATGGTCAGTTAATCTATGACAAAGGAGAGAAGACTATACAGTGCAGAAAAGACATAAACAAAGGTGCTGGGAAAACTGGAAAGCAATATGTAAAAGATAAAATTAGAACATTCTTTAACATCATACAAAAACAAACAAACTCAAAATAAAGACCTTAACTAAGAAGAGATACTATAAAACTCTTAGAGGGAAATATGAGCAAAACACTCTTTGACATAAATTGCAGCAAGATCTGTTCTGATCTGTCTCTTATTGCAATGCAAATAAAAATAAACAGGACCCAATAAACTCATGAGCTTTCACATGACAAAGGAAATTAGAGGCAAAACAAAATCACAACAGAATGGGAGAAATTATTTACTAATGGTGCAACCAACATGGATTAATCTCTAAAAGTACAAACAGCTCATGCAATTCAATATCAAAAGCAGACAAACAACACAAGATAAAAATGGGCAAAAGAGCTAGACATTTTTCCTAAGAAGATATACAGATGGCCAAGAGTCACATGAAAAGAGCTCAATATCACTAATTCTTAGAGAAATGCAAACCAATGAGAGACTTAGTGGGAAGTCTCGTAATCTCTTGAGTTCCTACCCAGAGGTTGCAATTAGGGGGAGTCAATCCCAAACTCCCAATCTATCTCTTCCCCTAACCTTAACCTCATGGTAAAAATAACTTTGTTCTCTAAGTCTGTGAGTCTGTTTCTGTTTTGCAAATAACTTCATTTATATCATCTTTAAAAGTAAGGTTCTATATATGAGTGATATCATATGACATTTCTGTTTCTCTATCTGACTTATTTCACTTAATATGATTATCTCTAGGTCCACCCATGTTGCAGCAAATGGCATTATTTCATGCTTTATAATGGCTGAAGAATAGCATTGTACATATGTAACACGTCTTCTTTATCTATTCCTCTGTCAATTGACAGTTTGGTTGATTTCATGTCTTGGCATCCATGTATACATTTCTATATTTAAAATAGATAGCCAATAAATATTTTTAGTAATCATACTCAGACAAAGACTGAATAGCCAAAACAATCTTTAAAAAGAAGAAACAAAGCCAGAGGCATCACACTTCTTGATTTCAAAATATATTACAAAGTTATAGTAATTAAAACCATATGGTAGAAACATTGTTGTTTAGTCACTAAGTCGTGTCCAATTCTTTTGCACCCCCATGGACTGTAGTATGCCAGGCTCCTCTGTCCATGGTATTTCCAAGCCAAGAATACTGGAGTAGGTTGTCATTTCCTTCTGCAGTGGATCTTCCTGATCCAGAAATTGAAACTGCATCCCCTGCATTGGCAGGCATATTATTTACTACTGAGCCACCTGGGAAGCCCAGAGAGACACATAGACTACTGTAACTGAATAGAGTCCAGAAATAAACTTACACATATATGGTCAATTGATCTTTGACAAGGATGCCAAGAATATCCAGTGTGGAAGGATAATTTTTTCAACAAATTTTGTTGAGAAAACTAGACATCAAGGAAAAAAAAAAAAAAAACCTGAATGAAACTGGACTTCTATTTTGCATGATACAAAAAAATCAACTCAGAATGGGTTAAAGATTTAAATGTTAGTGCTGAAGCTGTAAACATCATAGCTGAAAATATAGGGGAATTACTTCTTGGCAATAATCTTTTGCTATGATTTTTTGTATATGACAGCAAAAGCGTAGGCAACAAAAGGAAAAATAGAAAAGTGGAACTACATTAAACTAAAAAGCTTCTGCACAGAAAAAGAAACAAAATTAAAATACAACCTGTTGAATGGGAGAAAATATTTATAAATCATTTATTTGATAAAGCTTGATATCTAATACCTGATGTGTAGAACCGACTCATTAGAAAAGAGCCTGATGCTGGGAAAGACTGAAGGCAAGAGGAGAAGGGAATGGCAGAGGATAAGATGGTTGAACAGCATCACCAACTCAATGGACATGAGTTTGAGCAAACTCCAGGAATTGGTGGTGGACAGGAAAGCCTTGTGTGCTGTAGTCCAAGGGGTTGCAAAGAGGCAGACACAACTGAGTGACTAAACTGGACTTCCAAAATATATAAGGAACTTCTACAAGTCATTGGGAAAAAAAGCAACAAATATCCAGGTTTAAATATGGGCAAAGGACTTGATTAGGCATTTCTTCAAACAAGATGCACAAATGGTCAACAGCTATATAAAAATATGCTCCACTTCACTACTCCCCAAGGAAATGCAAATCAAAATCCCCGTGAGATGCCACTTCATACCTAGTAGTTTTGTCTATTATAAAAATAATAATAACAAATGTTGGTGAAGATATGAAGAAAAGGAAACACTTGTCTCCTGGTGGTGGGGTTGTAAATTGGTGCAGCCACAGAGTTTCTTTTAAAACTTGAAAATAGAAGTACCATAATTTCCATCAATTCCACTTCTGTGTATCTAAAAGAATTTAAAATATTTATAAATAGAGATAATCAAAAGGCACATCATTAGTCTATGAATAAGTAAGTTGTGATCTATGTATAGAATAGAATACAGTTACAAAGTCAAGAGAAATTACATACATATATAAAATATATATAATACATTGAGCAAAGGAGAAAAAAAATTATTCTTATACCACAGCAACATTTGTGTAAATTATGCATAGAAACAATGGTTCTATGCATTTTAGGTGACATAAGTTCAGCTCAGTTCAGTCACTCAGTCATGCCTGACTCTTTGCGACAACATGGACTGCAGCATGCCAGGCCTCCCTGTCCATCACCAACTCCTGGAGTTTACTTAAACTCATGTCCACTGAGTCGGTGATGCCATCCAACCATCTCATCCTCTGTCATCCCCTTCTCCCACTTTCAATATTTCCCAGCATCAGGGTCTTTTCAAATGAGCTTAGGTAACATGTATGCATATAAAAATACATATAAAGTTAATTGGGTACCTGAACAAGTAAGAAGAGTAGAAGTGGGATATCACAAAGATGGAATTCCGCACCCTCCCAGAAAAAAAGAGTCATTTCATAGAGTATTGGTTATAGCTTGCTATGAATATAGAGGGTCATAAAGTCAATTCTGTGCACCAGGTCAAAAACAAGAAAAAACAGTTCTTAGTGATGGACTTTATAAGAACATTTTTTCTGTGACTTTGTTGTGTGGAAATCAGAATGCATTAGATTAAAGAGACTAATGTGAAGTGAGACTTCTTTCCTACATAGTTATCAATATAAAGAAAGTGAGCTATCAAAGAAGTTCAAGAGATAAGGGGTAAGGAGAAAAGTCTAGAGAGGGTATATTAAGTGAGATTCTTGAAGTAGTTGATACATGAAGATAATTGGTTGAAGAGATGCAATTGAGCTGAAAGAACTAAGAGACTGATGTGGAAAACTCAACCTCTGTACAATGGTGTTGGGTTGAATCTTGGCAATAGAGTTGCAAAGAATAGTTTTTAGCTTTGCCAGGCAAAGGAGGCTCATGGCTCAAAAAACTGTGAGTCTCAACCTAGGGGAATTTGATGAGGAGTTTTACAGCAATGGTTCAGGGCAAGGTTGCTGGTAAGGATCAAGGTGTGTCCAGGGCCTGAACTCTTTTAATTTGGTCTCATGCAGTCTCCTCCCTTGTCTACATCTTCTCCCTTGCCTGATTAGCAACTCTTTGAAACTGCCCTTTGGAACTCTGGGAAGGTCATGGATTCTGGAATCTATTCCCTACAAGCAAGAATCAAGGGACACAGAAAGGCTTTCATGCTCAGGAGCTTCATGGGGTCCTGCTCAGTTACATGAGCAGCTGGTCCTTAAAAAGAGGCTCCCAAAGAGACAGGAAGGTATGGGAATCCAGATGCTGTTGGGAATTCAGAAAAATGGTTCCCAAATGCTATTGGGAATCCCCCAAAAAATGGTCCCCAAAAGAGCTTGGTTGGTTTCATTGGATCTCCTGGAATATACATTGCTTATATGGCCTCTCTCCACCTTTTAAATGTATATGTGAAGCATTTTATCTCAAAGAAATGGATTATCAAGGAGCTTGTTAAATTTCATATTCTTGACTCTTAACCCTTGGGAGTTTAGATTCAGCTGAGTGCATCTTGGGAATCTATATTTTTATCAAGGTCTCTGAGTGATTCCTACGCTTCTCTAATTTAGCAACACTCATTTAGGACACAAGTGAAGAGACTATTCTTGGGCAGAAGAAAGAACACTTATTTTGAGACACAAAAAGATACAAGGGTGGATGTAGATTCAGAGACATTTAATGGCTAAGCAAGGTTAGTCTCTGGACATGTCATCTAAGAGAAGTGGGGAAAACATGTGCAGTATTTAGAAGCATGGCTTCAGAGCCTAGAAAGAATGTTCTAGTGTAACAGTGATTGACACCATTTTAAAAAGGCCTCTCTCCCCAGATCAAGGAAGTTCTTAAACTCAAAGAGTAAGGTGGCTACAACTTTGATATGAATTGACCCATAATGCTATAGAAGCTGAATCTCCAAGATCCATCCAGAGCAGCAGAGTGGAAACAATTAGGATTAAGCAGTTGTCATAGAGCTGGTCACAACAGGAAAGCAATAAGAAATACGGCAGGAAATACAGCAAAGAGAGGAGAATGAGTCAGGACTTCTCACTGGGTGAAACTCTATGAGGAGAACTATGAGGGTGAAGTGAAGAGATTTCACCAAGGGGGAGACTGATAGACAATCTACCAGCTAGAAATAAACCTTCATTCTGTGTTTCCTTTCTGTGACTTTCTGTGCTTTATTTCTGTTTAATCCTGTTCTCTACACTGTCATCCATACAATTCCACTTTACACATGAGCTCATTCTTCAAGAATTATTTGAAGCATTATCTTCTGTGAGGCTTCCTGACTCCCAGAGGTAGGTGCTTTCTTTCTCTGCATTCCAAAGGATCATGTTTACTCTTACTATTGTAGTATATGCCACATTGCCTCATTTCCTGCCAATAGTGCAAAAGACACATTATCATTTTGCAATAAGTAACCACCAATTAGTTAATAAAGTAATAAGTAATGGTGGGAATCAATATTTCTACACCAAGAATTAAGACAGGTCTACAGATGTTCACAGCCAATTAGCCAGGAAACATGAAAGTCAACAAATATAATTTTACCCCAGGTAATTTAAAAGTACTTAAAATGTTCCTAAAATCTAGTGGGATAGGCTTGCTTGTCCTGGGTGAAATTATTTAAGGAAACTGAATTTCAAGATAATTCTACTGCTTGTTTTTTAGATGTCAATAAACTGCAAAATCCTGAGTGGGAAATGGGCTAATTTTAAAGATAGAAAGCAGATGATTTGAGTCTAGCTAAGCATCATCTTCCTGGAATGTCCCATCATGTCATCTAGCCTTATTCTCCCAGAATATTTAGCACATGTGCATATTTCTATACAATTATAATTGACTTACATATGATATATACTTTCCAGTACAATCACCATGATTATATGTTGTACTTATGGGTAACCTCCCCAAGGGTATCTAGGTCATGTTTTTACACAAGAGATGTAAAATCACAGAATGTTAAGAAACATGTAACACAAAAGTCTTATTTTGCAAAAGAGAAAACTGAGCCTCGGAGACATAAACTTGCTTCATATTACATATTTGTTTAAACAATGAGTCATTAAATAATCATTTATCATCAAGTATTACTGTGACTTAATGTTCAAAAGCATAGAGATGTAGGATATAAAGATGAATAACACAATCCCTGACATCAAGAATTTCACAATTTTCTTGGGAACAGACACACACATAGCAGTATACTTCCAGTGAAGTGTTGGTTTAAACCTTTGGAGAAAAGTTTGACAATATATAAGCTTTTTAAAAATGACTTTGATTCTTCAATTCTACTCCTAAGAATTAATCTTGTGAAAAATAAGCTTGGATGTAAGCAAACGATTAGCTGTAAAGTGTTCTTTTTTTTTTTTCTTTTTTTAAATAATAGCATTGCTATGAGAATGTCACTAGTTTTCAGAATAAGCTATGGTTTATGATGTGTGGAATTCCTTGCTATCATTAAAATATATGTTGAGGAAGAATATTAACATAGTTCACAAAATATTGTTGAGAAGGCAAAGGATTAGATACCACTGCAGTTTATATTTCATGAACCTATTTTTAAAAAGTTCTGCCTGAGTTAATTTATGCTTTGGAAAAAAAAAAAAAACTCTCAGAATACTAGTACCGGGTATCTCCAAATGGTAAATTAAGGATACTGCTCTTTTTTTCTTTTTTTCCTTTTGGTTCCTCTTGGATGTATTTTCTAAACATTTTACATCTTAAATTCTCTTTAAAAGACTAAAGAAGAAGTTACTTCTAAAGAAATAAGCTATCTGGATATCAAGGCAGTATACTTTAGTTCCTGAATATCTGGATCTCTTTACATGGAACCAAGGATGGGAAGGTGTGGCCTGTACTGAACAATTAATCAAAGTGTTACACCTTGTGGGAGAAACCTAGCTTCTTAAAGGACATAGTATAGTCTACAGTGGCACTGTAGAAAGAGGGAAGAGTCAGAGAATGAACACTTCCTGAATCACTGAACCACTGGACATAAGCAGTTTTTTTCACTGAACTGTCAAATTGAGCGTTTTGTGTAAATACTTTTTAAATCTTATGGAGGGAAGTCTAGAACAAATATCTTTTCTAAGTTTTAATAAGGAAGAAACAAGAAACAAGGAAATATAGAATCAAAGGTGCTGTCAAAGCATTTCCAGAACATGTGAGTACACAACTTAACTCATTCTCTTCTGCGAGCCTGAGCTGTTGCTCCTCCTCCCCATGGTCTCCCTGTTCTGTAGCCTCTAAGGAGGTCCCAAATGGCCAAGTCTGGTAAGACTGGTTGTGTGTTGTTATAGGTCCTATCTTTAAAATTGGCAGTTCAGAATTAGGTGCCTACTCTTTATTCTGCAGAACAGCAACTTCTACAGAACATTCCAATCTCCAGTCATCCAGGGTAGACAGGTATTTACTGGTTATTAGATCTTGCTAATCTCTCTTCTCAACACAGAGCTTTCAATCTATTATGGAGGCATCAGCATGACATCAAAGGGCCAACTGAGACACATTAAATGGGAATGCTACACCAAGGTCAAAGTGAAAACAATATTTACCTCACAAAGACCTTCAGGCACTCAGGCAGATTAAATTAGAACAGGAATAAGTACATGTCTCTTCTCTATTTATTTAGTTGGCAGAACATGCTTTATTTTATATGGATCACATAGCCATCATTGAAAATGTGATCTATTGTCAAAGTGTCACAACTTGTGGGAGAAATCTGGCTTCTTAAAGGACATAGTGTAGTCTACAGGGGCACAGAAAGAGGGGAGAGGCAGAGAATGAACATTTCCTGAGCATCTCCATGATCCCATACAACTCTTCACTTGGAATTCTCCGTTATCTCAATTCTGAACCCTTTTTGGAAGTTATTATCATTCCCATTTTGTAGATGAACAAATTTAAGGTTGAGTTTCTGAGGGTTTAAAAAAATGAATCCGTGTTTGCACAGTTGGTTAAGTGACAGTGACATATTTCAGACCCAAGTTTATCAGACACCAAAGCCTATGCCTTTTCTAAAGCCTTCTGTTATTTCTGAAGGTCAGAAAGAATGAATGTCACAGTGTCATGTTAAATCAAAAATGAGGCAGAGAGATCAAGTGACAAAGATAGTAGACTTGACATTTAGACATTGAAAAACCTACAAAGTTGTCACATACCTTCCTATCTTGATATCAGCAGATATCTCTGGAAGATGCTAACTTCAAAACAGGAGGAGATTATAATCAAGTTACAGCACCTTTGTAGGCAGCTACTCAGTGGGACTGAAACTCAGCAAAGTCAAGGTGCAGGTGGTCATTGCCTCGGGTATTGAGTGGGCCTGTTACTTCAAGATGGGCAGAGCACTGTTGGTTGTACTGGAAATCCAGTGCCCAGGAGATTCAGCCTAGACCAGGCTTGCTCCATACCTTCTCCATGTGACTGGCCCACTCCTAACTTCCCCTAACTTTTTTCTACAAGCTTCTGATTTTGAGTCTGCCTCAGCTCTGGCTTTAGTGATTTATAGCCCCTGAGTCTACCAACAAAGATTTGTTTCTTTTGCAGGGAGTGGTGATGGGATGGGTTTGTCTCTTTCTAATTTAGAGACTGAACTCATGGTAACCAGTTCTTTAGTGACCTCCAACATGTAGCTCCTTCTTTCATAAGTTGTTCTCCTTGAAGCCCATTTGGGTTCTGACCCTCTGCAAATCTTTTTTTTTTTTTTTTCCCAGGCACTCAGGATCGCACTGTACTTTACAGGACTCTGTATCAGAGAACCACTAAGAGAACCACAGGAGAACCACTAAGTCGCAGCCCTTTAGGACTGAACATCTCACTGAGACTTCCCTTTTCTAGGTCCCCTTCCTTTAGGCCCTACAATACTACTGGTTATAGTTAAAAATTGTAAATCATGGAATTTAAACTTTGACCTTAGAAATTAATATAGATCAATCTCAAACCCTCTGCCAATTCAACTATTTCCCCATTCAACAATAATTATTTGAAAGCTAGGTCTTCTGTTGAATCAAAATTGGCCTCTCAGTGGTCCCAATTCTGCCTTCTGAGATTCTGCAGCCCACAGAAAGGTAATGTTAAGGAATACTTAAAAGAACTGGTGCCCTTAATGAGATTGTTAAGAGTGGTTTCTTGTAGGAGGAAGTATAGCATAAGAGCAAGATCCAGGCAAGCCTCAGCCAGGAGTCACCTTTGAATTCCCTGGGATCCCTTTTCCTCTGTTGGGTGATATTTGGAGTCTCTGTTCTTCACATGAAATGAGCCAGGAATAGGCAGGTCTCCAGCTCCAGGCTGCAAATCCTCCGAGGACAGCTTCCATTGCCAAATCTTTAGAGAGGATGGACTGCATAAGAAGAAAATCTCACACTTCAGAATGGTCCCACTCAAGCTGTCAGAGGTAAAGCCCTGGCTGGAAGAAAGAAGTAGAAGTAAATTCTTTATGAGTTTTGTTTTTAACAACTGGATTTCAAATAAACAGATGTAAATTATATAAGGCTTTGTAGAACATTTAATACATTTTATCAATGCAGAAACAAATAATAGGGGCACTGTGCATTAAATAAAACTGACTACAGCTCCTCATCTGTTGGGTGCTGGATCATTGAAAATACAGTGCCCATAGGCTCAGCAAGGGCTTCCCTGGTGACTCAGACAGTAAAGAATCTACCTGCAATGCAGGAGACCTGAGTTCAATCCCCAGGTTGGGAAGATCCCCCGGAGGAGGACATGGCAACCCACTCCAGTATTCTTTCCTAGAGATTCCCCATGGATAGAGCAGCATGGTCAGACAGGACTGAGTGATGAACCATAACATAGGTTCAACAAAGAGCAGGTTAACCCTTTGGGTCCTAGTGACTAAATGCTACAGGTATATCAGATCTACATTTTCTGATACCTAAATCTCCTGGCTCTTGGGACTTAAGCCTGCTTTTTCTATTAACTCAAGTGGATACATCCTCTACTGGCCAGGAACCAAGTGTAGCCACTCCTGGGATCAGGAGCCTGGCCAGTAGAGGATGTATTCACTTGCGGTAATACAGCAGGCTTTGTAGACAGGCAGACTTGAGTTTGAATCCTGATTTTATCACGTATTAGTTGTGTGCCCTTGGTAAAATTACTTAACCTCTTATTTTCTCCCATCTGGAAGAGATAATTGCAAAAATGGAGATAATTCTTGAACCCATGGAAGTGTTGCCAAGGATAAAATGGGATCATGTTTGCAAATACTGTATATTATAGTAGTTATTCAGTGACTTTTTGTCCCCTTTCCCTTTATTGCTTATATTTTTCTTGCTTTCAGCTGTTTCTCTAGAGCTCTTCCTCTAGGGTGTAGAATAAGGACATATCAGAAAGTGCTTTTGTAAAGCACTTTTTCCACCCCCTGCTTTTTGGGAACTCTGTTTCTGCTTCATGCTATTGCTTTCTCTTTCGATGATTTTGATCTTCATCATCAAAATGAACCAGGGGACATGGAAGAAGCAAAACTCAAATCCATCTGCTCAGTTCTTTGTATGCATAACTTTTGGAAGGAAGCTAAAAGATATTAATGGAAATGAGTATGTTTGTGGCTTTTATTTATGATGCATCTATTCCAGACAGCACAGAAGAGGAATCAAACATGATGCTTTCCTTCCAGGGCCCTGCTGTCCAAAGAAGGAGTTGTACATATTGGTGAGTAATTTTAGGAACGTGATAAATGTTATAAACGAGGAGTGCCAGGTCATCAGGTCATTAGAATCCAAAGACTCTGCTTCTCTCTCTTTCTCTCTCCCTGTCTCTCTTTATTGTAGATTCAGAGGGTTCCTGTTTAAATAATACTGTCACTGTTTAAATAATAACTTACTATGAGTCTGAGAAGGACATCATAACTTACTATGAGTCTGGGAAGGACATCAGCCTTAAGTTCTCTTTAAATTTTGCTACTAGTGAATTACAGTGTGGTTGAGAACTTAATGGCAATTTGCTATTGTTAGAAAGAATGACAGATGTGGAGATAATTTTGAATTATGTTAATGTTCTGAGGAACAAATGAGCTCCTGTTGACATAATATCTGGTTTAAATAATGGATTACAAGGTATTAAGCTTCAGTGCTCTGGTGGAAAACTCAAATCTTAAGAGCAAGAGCTGTTCTTGTGAGATCTGAGACCATTATAATCCCAAGAGTTCTCTTTTTTTTTTTCATTAAAGAAGGAGAAACATAAGTTTCTTTGGATTATCTAATCAAATTCCTAATAAAAGTATTTCACTTGAAAGATCTTTATAAATCAACATAACAATGACAAAATGTATCCTGTGATGCAAAAATTGTATAAATTATGACTTCTTTTTAGAATATCTGCCCTTTTTTGATATTTGGCTTCTTGATGTTAATAATGATCATGAATTTATCTGAAAGAAAATATGCCTATGTTTCGAATAATATGAATCAAATAGCCCCCATTTTCTTTAACCTATCAAACCTGAGTGTGCAGTGGCCATCTCTCTTTTTCCTGTGGCAATCCTCTGACCTTTTAACACTGATGTCAGGTGAAGATTGATTTTACATCACCTATCTTGACATCTTGCCTTCATAATATCAAATAATCCATGAGGTCTGTGTATATTCTTTAAGTGCTTCGGATGTTCAAATCATCTACTTCCCTTTTCTGTGATATAAAATCATTAAAAATACAGAGGGAAGTTTGGAGAAAGGAAAGGTAGGCTGGATTAGAATCCCACTCTACATTGGAGATGTATGAGAATTTCCATTTGACAAGTGCCTTCTGTGTGCTGGGAAGTTTCCAGATATGTTTAAAAAAATGACCGTATACTATAAAGCAGGAGTTTGTTCTCAAGTTATGAGGGCAGAAACTGAGGCTTACAGAGATTAAAAGATTCATAAAAGTTTTCAGTATTAGTGGTGGCTAGATGGGGATATGGGCTTCACAGGTGGTTCAGTGGTTAAAGAATCTGCATGTGGTGCAGGAGACCTGGCTTTGATTCCTGGGTCAAGAACATCCCCTGCAGGAGGGCATGGCAACCCACTCTAGTATTCTTGCTGGGGAATCTCACAGACAGAGAAGCCTGGTGGGCTACAGTCCAAAGGGTCACAAAGAGTCAAATCTGCTACTGAAGTTGGACATGAGTTTGAGCAAATTATGGGAGATACTGAAGGACAGGTAAGCCTGGCATGCTGCAGTTCATGGGGTCTCAAAAAGTTGGACATGACTTAGCGACTGAACAACAAAAGCTGAAGTTGGTCTGAATCAGCAAAGAGGGATTCATTATCAAGCTGGTTTTAGGAAAGGCAGAGGAACCAGAGATCAAATGATCAATATCCGCTAGATCATCGAAAAAGCAAGAGTTTCAGAAAAAACATCTATTTCTGCTTTATTGACTATGCCAAAGCCTTTGACTATGTGGGTCACAATAAACTGTGGAAAATTCTGAAGGAGATGGGAATAGCAGACCACCTGAACTGCCTCTTGAGAAACCTATATGCAGGTCAGGAAGCAACAGTTAGAACTGGCCATGGAACAACAGACTGATTCCAAATAGAAAAAGGAGTACATCAAGGCTGTATATTGTCACCCTGCTTATTTAGCTTCTATGCAGAGTACATCATGAGAAATGCTGGGCTGGAGGAAGCACAAGCTGGAATCAAGACTGCCGGGAGAAACATCAATAACCTCAGATATGCAGATGATACCACCCTTATGGCAGAAAGTGAAGAGGAACTAAAAAGCCTCATGATGAAAGTGAAAGTGGAGAGTGATAAAGTTGGCTTAAAGCTCAACGTTCAGAAAACTAAGATCATGGCATCTGGTCCCATAACTTCATGGCAAATAGATGGGGAAACAGTGGAAACAGTGGCTGATTTTATTTTTGGGGGCTCCAAAATCAATGCAGATGCTGACTGCAGCCATGAAATTAAAAGGCACTTACTCCTTGGAAGGAAAGTTATGACCCACCTAGAGAGCATATTAAAAAGCAGAGACATTACTTTGCCAAAAAAGGTCCGTCTGGCCAAAGCTATTTTTTTTCCAGTAGTCATATATGGATGTGAGAGTTGGACTATAAAGAAAGCAGAGTGCCAAAGAATTGATGCTTTTGAACTGTGGTATTGGAGAAGATTCTTGAGAGTCCCTTGGACTTCAAGGAGATCCAACCAGTCCATCCTAAGGGAGATCAGTCCTGGGTGTTCATTGGAAGAACTGATGTTGAAGCTGAAACTCCAATACTTTGGCCACCTGATGCGAAGAGCTGACTCATTTGAAGAGACCCTGATGCTGGGAAAGATTGAGGGCAGGAGGAGAAGGGGATGACAGAGGATGAGATGGTTGGATGGAATCACCGACTTGATGAACATGGGTTTGGGTGGACTCTGGGAGTTGGTGATGGACAGGGAGGCCTGGCGTGCTGTGGTTCATGGGTCTGTAAACAGTCAGACATGACTGAGCGACTGAACTGGACTGAACTGAGGGGCTCGTCTGTATGATCCAGCTGGTGATGTTTGTTTTGTTTTGTCTGGTCATCACGTGGATATGCTTTCTCTGGTTAACCCTTCTAACTCTCTTTTGTTTTTTGTTTTTTTTTTTTTTATTTGGTTGAGTGTGCATTTCTTTTTTTTTTTTTGTTTTTTCTCCAATTTTATTTTATTTTTAAACTTTACATAATTGTATTAGTTTTGCCAAATATCAAAATGAATCCGCCACAGGTATACATGTGTTCCCCATCCCGAACCCTCCTCCCTCCTCCCTCCCCATACCATCCCTCTGGGCCGTCCCAGTGCACCAGCCCCAAGCATCCAGCATCATGCATCGAACCTGGACTGGCAACTTGTTTCCCACATGATACTTTACATGTTTCATTGCCATTCTCCCAAATCTTCCCACCCTCTCCCTCTCTTTTGAACTGTGGTGTTGGAGAAGACTCTTGAGAGTCCCTTGGACTGAAAAGGAGATCCAACCAGTCCATTCTAAAGGAGATCAGCCCTGGGTGTTCTTTGGAAGGAATGATACTAAAGCTGAAACTCCAGTACTTTGGCCGCCTCATGTGGAGAGTTGACTCATCGGAAAAGAGTCTGATGCTGGGAGGGATTGGGGGCAGGAGGAAAAGGGGGCAACAGAGGATGAGATGGCTGGATGGCATCACTGACTTGATGGACGTGAGTTTGAGTGTGCTCTGGGAGTTGGTGATGGACAGGGAGGCCTGGCGTGCTGTGATTCATGGGGTCAAAAAGAGTCGGACACGACTGAGAGACTGAACTGAACTGAACTGAACTCTCTTATATCCTGATGCACACACACACATACACACTCTGTATATATAAATAAAGATTTATATATAACTCATATTTATTTTCTATCCTTGGTTTCTAGAAACATTTAGAGTTTGTGATCTCTCTCCCTGGTATAATGAATGATTGTGGGTTTTGGAGCAAGACAAGTGGAGCATTTTAGTCTATGCCTAAGCAATTACTAACAATATATGTGCTTTGGGCAAGACTTTAGCCCAATTCCACCACACAAGTGGAAATAGCCAACCCTAGGTTGCAGAGCTGTTGTAAAGATGAAAACACATGTACAGTGCCTGGTATTTGGTAAATATTAGTGCCCTCCATGATCCCTTCCCACCCTCATCAGCATCTTTTGTGAAATCACTTTGAAAATTCTCCACTGTTAGCTCTAATACTGACTATTCTGAGAAACGTGTTGGTTCAGGCTATAATATCAATTGCTAGAGTAAGGAAATATTAGACTAGAATTCTTCCTGCCTCCATGTCTACTGAGTCATAGAGTTAGAAGATACTAAGTACAAAAGAGAATGTGAGAATAACCTTGATATTAATGTGCCATAATTTATAATAGAAATATTCAGTATTTCATTCATGATCCTTGGTCCCTTACCATACCAAAGATGTAAAAATGGGTCATAATAAGGAGAGGTGGGAAGATAGGTGAAAAGATTTCTTAGGAGTTGGCTATCGCTTTGTTTAATGTCTTTACTTCTTTCCCTTACTTCAACCCAATGGGGATGGTGGTCTGTGTGGCCCTTTGGAGAGCTAGATGTATATGTTACTGCAGAAGTTGGTGGGAAGGGCAGCCCTGTTTCCTTGGGTCTGATTTTCAGGCAGGATATCTAGAAGACAAGTCTGACAGACTGCTTTGGTGATAGAAGTAGAAGATGGTTACTCAAATCTCATTAATCTGTGTTCCTTGATCTCATCTGGAGAAGGTACGTGAATGATTCTGATGGAGTAGACTGGGCCACATAGAGGAACTTATAGCAGATGCTGCCAGTGCTTCACATATGTCACTCAGGCCCTTCCATCTCAGTGTCCTCCTAGTAACTCCAGTCCTAAAGACTTTTCTAGAACTGGAGGGGGCCACTCTGCCTGGGATAGACCAGAAGTGTCAGGGAATTAATTCCTCCTTGGAGCAGTCCTAGAACAAGTTGAAGTGTGAGCACAAAGTGTATTTGTATACATACTAATACCACAGTTCTCTTGCTTCTAAGCTGGGATATTCCTGAGGCACGTGTTTGACACTCTCTGCCTTGTTCCCTGTGGACATAAATGTAATTCTAATGGCAGCTGGTTTTGTGTTGTGCTCTTCACTGATGGTTTACTCCTCCCTCATTACCCTGCTGCTATTTCTCTGAAAGTCCCCAAAACTATTTGCATTCAAATCCTCACCTAAGGGTCTACTTTTGGAGGAATTCAAACTAAGACAATGAGCACTAAAGAAGATCAAAGGAAGAACACCCTTATGAAAGGATTCTGGAACTCGCCAACCAAGTCACAAAAAGGGACCTATTACTGGTGGTGATAAGAGAGGTGATGATGATCCTTGGCAGGTTGAGCATCACAATTATAAGTATTCTTATCTATGGTGAATTGGAATGTAGTTTAAGCTTATACAGTATCTCAGCATTTTTTTGATATAGTGGCAATGGTAATTATGAGGACTGTGGAATTGGTTATTGTTAATTTTTAAGGGGAAAAAAAAGACAGGCTCAATTCATCAACCACCAAATTATTCTCAGTATGAATCTCAGAAGACTTCAGATACGGCATTTGAACAGACCATATTTCCTATAGCCAGAGGCAGATCTAGCTAAAAATTGGATGCAGACCTGAGTGGAAAAGGTAGAATTGTAAAGACAATTCTCAGCCATGCCAAATCTCTTATGCTAAAATTGGGGCCTTGATAGCAAAGAACTGTGGCTCTGACATCTGAGGTGGGGATATTTGTGGCAGATAAACTTGAAAACATTGAATTTGTAGATTCTCTTGAACACCTAGGCCTATAGAAATGGTTCACTTCTTGTTGTTATAGGATTATAGATTTTCTCATTGCAGACAAATCATGAGATGTCATAAGACATCTCTTCATGAGATGATGCTTATCTTCTTCAAAGTTTACCTCTATCCCACTTATAGATTCTAGGATAATAACTAGGATAGAAACTCAGCTTGCACTCTTGGAAAAATAATTTCCATGCTCCAGGAAAAAAGGAATTATCTCAAAAGAGTTATAAGACTTGGAAAATATGTCCTGGTAGAATCAGGAAAACATACTTGAAAGTGGACTTTGAGGGTTCCACCCAGCAGGGAGGACTGTAAGACTGAAAACAAAGAATTTCAATATGCAGGGATTACCTACTCTTCCCCATGACATCGGTTTTAATATACTGGGAAGGACTCCTGTAGTCCATGCTAATATGCTGCTGGCATAGTTATCTGAAGCTTGGAAACTGATGGCCTGCATCAAATGAAATGCAATTGCTATATAAATACTCAGCTCTTTTGCTCTTCAGATGGGAGATTTCTTGGATCAGTGTTGAACACTCTTTCCTAAGTTTTCTTTTAGAATTAAGCAGCAAAACCCTGAATAGATTCCTGGGGTGGGGAGGGGTGAAGAAATGTCACTGATGACAACTGAGCTAAGGGCTGAATGTCAGCATGTCAGGGAGGAGGTTCTCCATCTTGAGTCAACCTGGAGACCTATCAGGACTCAAGAGTGTAAAGGTATCTTGGGACAGAATCAATCAGGGTAAAATTTTCCTATCCTGTTACCATTTTTCCTCCCCTTTGCTTTGATTCCAGAGATAAAAGAAACTATTTAACAATCTAGGGATGAGGAGGGAGGAAAAAAGAGGAGAAATACAAGCCAAATATACAGAAATCAAGTCAAATACTAATTTTTATGACTCTAGGCTTTCATTTTAAAATAAGTACCTGAACTGAGAACTTCCACATGTACGAACTGGGTTTAGAAAAGACAGAGGAACCAAGATCAAATTGCCAACATTTCTTGGATCATACAGAAAGCAAGGGAATTCCAGAAAAACATCTACTTCTGCTTCATTGACTACACTAAAGCCTTTGACTGTGTGTATCACGACAAACTGTGGACAATTTTTGAAGACATGGGAATACTAGATCACCTTATCTTTCTCCTAAAAAACCTGATTCAGGTAAAGAAACACCAGCTAGAACCAGACATGGAACAACTGACTGGTTCCAAATTGAGAAAGGAATATGTCAAGGTTGTATATTGTAATCCTACTTATTTAACTTATTTTTTTTTTTATGCAGAGTACATCATGCAAAATGCCAAGCTGCATGAGTCATAAACTGGAATCAAGATTTCTAGGAGAAATATCAACAACTTCAGACAGGCAAATGATATCATTTCACTCTAATGGCAGAAAGTGAAGAGGAGCTAAAGAGCTTCTTAATGAGAGTAAAAGAGAAGAAAAAAATGCTGGCTTAAATCTCAGCTTGAAAACAAACAAACAAACCAAAAGCTAAGATCATGGCATTCGGTCCCATCACTTCAGGCAAGTTGATGGGGAAAAAGTGGAAACATGACAAGTTTTATTTTCTTGGACTCCAAAATCACTGTGGAAATTGACAGCATCCATGAAATTAAAAGACACTTGCTCCTTGGAAGAAAAGCTATGACAAACCTAGACAGCATATTAAAAAGCAGACACCTTACTTTGCCAACAAAGGTCCTTATAGTCAAAGCTATGGTTTTTCCAGTAGTCATGTATGGATGTGAGGGTTGGACCATCAAGAAGGTTGAGCACTGAAGAACTGATGCTTTTGAATTGTGGTGCTGAAGCAGACTTTTGAGAGTCCCTTGAACAGAAAGGTGATCCAACCAGTCAATCCTAAAGGAAATCAACCCTAGATATTCTTTGGAAGGGCTGATGCTGAAGCTGAAGCTCCAATACTTTGGCCATCTGATACAAAGAGCTGACCCATTGGAAAAGACCCTGACGCTGGGAAAGTTTGAAGGCAAGAGGAGAAAGGGTGACAGAGGATAAGATGGCTAGATAGCACCACCGACTCAATGAGCATGAATTTGAGCAAACTCTGGGAGATAATGAAGGGCAGGGAAACCTGGTGTGCTGTTGTCCATGGGGTCACAGAGCTGGACACGACTTAGTGACTGAACAACAACAGCAACAAGGTTTTCATTTTAAAATAAATCCAAGCTGTGAGGAAAGAGAAAATATACAATTAATCAGTTTTTAAATTTTTATATCGTAGACTATATAGTCTAATTACTGAATTGACATTATGTTCTGATTTAAAGGGATGTAGGAGTGTCTTTTAACTAAAAGTGATTCAAAACATCATGATTTTTCATTCAGTGGCATAAAAGATATTTCTGGAGAATATCTAAGTTCCAATGAAACAAATAAACATACAAACATATTCATTTGCTTATATCGTGTGCCTCTTCAACATACTCCTTCTGCTACTTCATTATTGCTTTTGTCTGCTCCCAATATCTTCTGTTATAGTAATAAAAACATAGCTGATAGCAACTGATGTAGAGGAAAATTAACTTAGAGTACAGGAAGAAATCTAAGCTGTCTCATATATTCTTTTCTAGTCAGTCATACTTCAGGGTTGGTAACTCCCAGGCTCCTTTAAAGCCATATTCACATTGCTTCCTTTGTTTTCTTTTCAAGCATAAAATGATATATAAACAATGAAAAAAAGAAAGTATAAAAGATGAGTTTGAAAACCATGAAGCCATTTGGCTTTCTTTCTTGATTCGCAAAACAAATACAAAAATCTTTGCTTCATAACGAAGAAAGAAACAGAAGGAGTTGAGATGGACACCCACAATGTGGAATAAGTCATTTACTATTACGTGTTCCACTGGAATCTTCCAGAGCATTGAACATCATGTGCCCACCAACAGATATGTGACCCAAGCCAAGTGTTTCTCTCTTGCTGTGAGCTTTTTGTGTTACAGAAAACAAAATACAAAGCTATGCTCAAATCCTGCAAGATTACTTCCCCTTTCTTTGCATGAACCTTCATTTACCATGAAAGGTAACAATTTTGTTGGCACTACTTATTCTCTTCCAAACACTCTTGATTGATCCTTGGGTCCTAATGTTTTTAAAATTTGTTGCAGATTGATTAACTAGAGAATTCCTCACTCTACATCAGATTCTCTCTTGACCAAATTCAATAATTCAGAGAAAACAGTAATTGGAATGGTCATAAAATATGCGTAGGGCTCAAGATGCCCACCTCTTTCTTTGAATTATTGTCTCTGTAACTGTACAGAGAGAGGTTATATGTATAGGCCAGAGGTTCTCAACCAAAGTAATTTCACACCCTCACCTCCATGACATTGAGTAATGTATAGAGATAAATTTGATTGTCACATTGGGGAGGGGTACTGAGAGTATCTAGTGGAACGAGACCTGGAATGCTGCTAAACATATGTGTTAGCCTCCTATTGTTGTGTAACACAGCAGCTCTAAGCAGCACTCAGGTATTGTCTCAGAGCTCCATAGGTCAGAAATCTGGGAGAATTGGGAGGGGTGAGCAAGCAGGTTCTCTATTTAGAGTCTCACAGGGCTGAAATCAAGGTGTTGGCCAAGCCGGGCTCTTATATGGAATCTCTGTGGAAGAATCCTTTTTCTAAGATCATTCAGGTTGTTGGCAGAATTCAGCTCCTTGCTGTTGTAAGACTGATGTCCTCATTTCCCTGCTGGATGTCAGACATTGTTAGAGCCTAATGGGCATCCGTATTAGTTAGCTTCTGTCCCCTGCCATCCATAATAAATGCCATAATAGCATGTTTTTGTGAATTTGTGCTTTGAATTTCTGTTTTCCTCTTCTGTTACCAGCTAGAGAAAACTCTTTTTTAAAAGTGTTTACTTAACCAGATCAGGCCTATGTAAATAATCTTTATATTTTAAGGTCAACTTTATGGGAATTAATTAATCTCCAAAAAATCACTTCATAGTATTTAGATTAGTTTTTGATTGAACAATGAGAGGGGCGTAGCCAAGGGGGACCATCCTTAGAATTCTGCTTACCCCATGCCTAAGACAACTAAGAATTATCTGGCTCCAAATGCTAATATTGCCAAGATCAAAAAACTCTGGTTTAGGCATATCTTTTTGTGCATGGTGGAAATATTTTGTTTATCTTTCTTGTGAAAGACAGATTCACAGCCTACAGCACTTGAAAGAAGCATATGCCAGTGGGTTTCTGATCATGATCCAAAACTCTCATATTGTCAGAGCTGTTGATCACAAAGATCTTAAGGGTTGCTTGATATCTGCTGGCCTTAACCCATCAACCTCTTAGCTTCACATCCATCCATCTACTTAGTTTACATTCCATTTTTTGACATGCATGGTATTTCATTTAAAGCTGTTAGAAAAAAGAAGAGGATCAAACATTCTTTATATTTGGCTAAATGAAAAAAATGTGGACATATGTGTAATTAGAATACAGGTTCCTAATTACAGGGGCTTTTTTTTTTTTTTTTTTTTTTTGGTCACTGATGTACTAAGCACCTAGCACAATTTGAGGCACATGTTAGGCACACAGTGAATATTCACTGGATGAATGAATTTCCCAGTCAAGGATAATGTAGCAAAGGGAATCTTGGCTTTCTGTACAAATAACTCAGATTTAAATGGGTCTGAGACTTGAATGGAGAATGCTCTATTATGACATATAAAAGGATGAAGCATATACTTACACAGCTTGAGATCAGAAATGCCCTGATGGGTACATAAAGATATGTGGACTTGCAACCTTTCTTAAAGTCAGAGAAGCCACCTGATTTAAATTCCTACTCTAGGAAGAAATCTCCTATATGAAGAAATGTGATTTAAATTCCTACTCTAGGAAGAAATCTCCTATATGAAGAGATCTCCTATATCAGAAATCTCCCTGATGCGTCTAGTTTCTGTTTGAGTCCTAGACTGTGTCATGGGTCTTTCGGGATGGCTCAGTGAGTAGACAATCCACCTGCAATTCAGGAGACACAGGAGATGCAGGTTCAATCCCTGGGTGGGGAAGATCCCCTGGAGGAGGAAATGGCAACCCATTCCAATATTCTTGCCTAAAAAATTCCTTGAACAGAGGAGCCTCACAAGCTATTCATTCCATGGAGTCACAAAGAGTCAGACAGGACTGGGCACGCATGAACAGATGGTGTCATGGGAACTGGACACTTTGGAATAGAAATGTTCAAAGAGCTTTTTTCTGCTGAATACTCCCTAAAATAATTTTGGTGAATCATAGACCCCTTTGCACATTTTAATTTGACATTGAAAACTTTTAAATTATAAGTTAACAGTTATAAAGAATGTAATTTCTGGTATATACCATATCATGCAAGTATTTTAAATATATTTTGTTAAAACGTTTATCCAGATTGATAGATTTAGTCCATTCAATTTGTAAATATGTCTTCCATAATGTCTATCATAAAAATGCAGTTCAAATTGTCTATTCAAATAGACGAATCAGGCTTACTTTCTGTGAGAAAAATAATCCAAATTCATTTTTCAATTTAAATAAACCAGACTATTTGTATCCCTGTGACAACCATTTCATTTCTAAATTCTAATTCTAAGATGAATCAATATATTGATAGATATAGAGCCTTAAAATGAGTCTGTTACCTGGATGAAATAAGGCACTATCCAATCAATATTTCTTACAGATGAACTTTCTGCTTTGCTGTCACTTCCTCAGGAGTTATACATCCTCAAAGTATTCCTTTGTTGGTTCCTCAAAGGACTGTACACCCTGAGCAATGCATGACAGTAAGGCTGAGGAAGAGGTTTGAATGTAGATTTTTCCTTAAGACAATAAAGTAAGAGAAATACAAAGAGAGGTGACATAGGATAAGTTTTAATCTCAGATAGACACATTTTGGGAAAAATTACACATAGAGGTTGAGGATATGGGAAATGATTCTTCCAATACTATACATCCCCATCAGATCAGATCAGATCAGATCAGTCGCTCAGTCGTGTCTGACTCTGTGCGACCCCATGAATCGCAGCATGCCAGGCCTCCCTGTCCATCACCATCTCCCAGAGTTCACTGAGACTCACGTCCATCAAGTCAGTGATGCCATCCAGCCATCTCATCCTCTGTTGTCCCCTTCTCCTTCTGCCCCAATCCCTCCGAGCATCAGAGTCTTTTCCAATGACTCAACTCTTCGCATGAGGAGGCCAAAGTACTGGAGTTTCAGCTTTAGCATCCTTCGTTCCAAAGAAATCCCAGGGCTGATCTCCTTCAGAACAGACTGGTTGGATCTCCCTGCAGTCCAAGGGACTCTCAAGAGTCTTCTCCAACACCACAGTTCAAAAGCATCAATTCAGCTTTCTTCACAGTCCAACTCTCACATCCATACATGACCACAGGAAAAACCATAGCCTTGACTAGATGAACCTTTGTTGGCAAAGCAGTGTCTCTGCTTTTGAACATGCTTTCTAGGTTGGTCATAACTTTCCTTCCAAGGAGTAAGCGTCTTTTAATTTCATGTCTGCAGTCACCATCTGCAGTGATTTTGGAGCCCCCAAAAATAAAGTCTGACACTGTTTCCACTGTTTCCCCATCTATTTCCCATGAAGTGGTGGGACCGGATGCCATGATCTTCGTTTTCTGAATGTTGAGCTTTAAGCCAACTTTTTCACTCTCCACTTTCACTTTCATCAAGAGGCTTTTGAGTTCCTCTTCACTTTCTGCCATAAGGGTGGTGTCATCTGCATATCTGAGGTTATTGATATTTCCCCTGGCAATCTTGATTCCAGTTTGTGTTTCTTCCAGTCCAGCATTTCTCATGATGTACTCTGCATATAAGTTAAATAAACAGGGTGACAATATACAGCCTTGACGAACTCCTTTTTCTATTTGGAACCAGTCTGTTGTTCCATGTCCAGTTCTAACTGTTGCTTCCTGACCTGCATACAAATTTCTCAAGAGGCAGGTCAGGTAGTCTGGTATTCCCATCTCTTTCAGAATTTTCCACAGTTTATTGTGAGCCACACAGTCAAAGGCTTTGGCATAGTCAATAAAGCAGAAATAGACGTTTTTCTGGAACTCTCCTGCTTTTTCCATGATCCAGCAGATGTTGGCAATTTGATCTCTGGTTCCTCTGCCTTTTCTAAAACCAGCTTGAACATCAGGAAGTTCACGGTTCACATATTGCTGAAGCCTGGCTTGGAGAATTTTGAGCATTACTTTACTAGCGTGTGAGATGAGTGCAATTGTGTGGTAGTTTGAGCATTCTTTGGCATTGCCTTTCTTTGGGATTGGATTGAAAACTGACCTTTTCCAGTCCTGTGGCCACTGCTGAGTTTTCCAAATTTGTTGGCATATTGAGTGCAACACTTTCACAGCATCATCTTTCAGGTTTTGGAATAGCTCAACTGGAATTCCATCACCTCCACTAGCTTTGTTCCTAGTGATGCTTTCTAAGGCCCACTTGACTTCACATTCCAGGATGTCTGGCTCTAGGTGAGTGATCACACCATTGTGATTATCTGGGTCGTGAAGATCTTTTTTGTACAGTTCTTCTGTGTATTCTTGCTATCTCTTCTTAATATCTTCTGCTTCTGTTAGGTCCATACCATTTCTGTCCTTTATCAAGCTCATCTTTGCATGAAATGTTCCTTTGGTACCTTTGATTTCCTTGAAGAGATCCCTAGTCTTTCCCATTCTATTGTTTTCCTCTCTTTCTTTGCATTGATCGCTGAAGAAGGCTATCTCTTCTTGCTATTCTTTGGAACTCTGCATTCAGATGTTTCTGTCTTTCCTTTTCTCCTTTGCTTTTTGCTTCTCTTCTTTTCCCAGCTGTTTGTAAGGCCTCCCCAGACAGCCATTTTGCTTTTCTTTTCTATGGGAATGGTCTTGATCCCTGTCTCCTGTACAATGTCATGAACCTCATTCCATAGTTCATCAGGCACTCTATCTATCAGATCTAGGCCCCTAAATCTATTTCTCACTACCACTGTATAATCATAAGGGATTTGATTTAGGTCATACCTGAATGGTCTAGTGGTCTTCCCTACTTTCTTCAATTTAAGTCTGAATTTGGCAATAAGGAGTTTTGGTCTGAGCCATAGTCAGCTCCTGGTCTTGTTTTTGCTGTCTGTATAGAGCTTCTCCATCTTTGGCTACAAAGAATATAATCAACCTGATTTCAGTGTTGACCATCTGGTGATGTCCATGTATAGAGTCTTCTCTTATGTTGTTGGAAGAGGGTGTTTTTTATGACCAGTGCATTTTCTTGGCAAAACTCTGTCTTTGCCCTGCTTCATTCCATATTCCAAGGCCAAATTTGCCTGTTACTCCAGGTGTTTCTTGACTTCCTACTTTCGCATTCCAGTCCCCTATAATGAAAAGGACATCTTTTTTGGGTGTTAGTTCTAAAACTAAAACTAAAACTTTTCTGGGTGTTAATTAGGTCTACATCCCCATAGACCCCTAGAAAAATCTCAATGTACTTCCAGGGACATAAGCCCCTCAGTTTGAAGACTGGTTTACATGATAATCTGTTAGATAGTTAGAAAAAACTCTTTTAAATTATGAAATAGTGAACTGAAATATACTTCCTACCATATATCTTGGACTTCCCTGGTGGCTCAGATGGTAAAGCCTCTGCTTACAATGAGGGAGACCCAGGTTCGATTCCTGGGTCGGGAAGATCTCCTGGAGAAGGAAATGGCAACCCACTCCAGTATTCTCGCCTGGAAAATTTCATGGATGGAGGAACCTGGTAGGCTACAGTCCATGATGTCGCAAAGAGTCAGACACAACTGAGCAACTTCACTTTCACCGTTTATCTATTCTATGTTTCAGTTCTCTTTGAGTACCTAGAGCAGGACAAATTCATCTTCCATTGATGAAGCTCTAAACATTTGAAGATTCTATGATGTATTCTTGATGTCTCACCATCTCTAGGATTCATAGCCCCAGTTTCTTGAGTTACTCATTGTCTATCCTTACTTTCATTCCCTTCACCCTTATATTTATCATCCCATAAAAATACTCAAGCTTATAAAAATTTTCCTGAATTTTTATGTCCAAAACAGTATAATGCTTCTACTATAAGGGTTAAAATATTAATCTTTGTGATAAATTTACAATGTGAAGAGCTACCATTTATTGAATGCTTAGTATATGCTTAGTGCTCAAAAGAAACACTGCAATGAAGATGCTATTCTCATTTTACACATGAGAAGAATGAATCAGGGGGGAAAAAAACTAGATAATTTGAATAAAGTCAAAAGGTTCATTCAGAACCTTGTTTATTAATCAGTTGCTTACTGGGCCAGTAGTTGATTTAATAGCAATATGGCAACACGTGGAACATATTTTTGTATATATGCAGGGACCCCGAGTAGTTGAGATACATGATTAAGCAAAATGTTAGGATCACCTAAACAAACTCTGAAAAAGTCCTTCTAAATCTAAGATGACCTGGAATGTACTGTGGTCTTGAATAACCTGCTTAGGTGACCTAGTGAAGTACTAGGGTTTCCAAACGACTCTGCTCAGTACAAGGGATTGCTTGGAGCATCTTGTGAACTGGTGCTGGGGAAAAGGGGAGGCCCCAGTGAAGGGACTTCCCAGCTCCCTTCCACTGCTTCAACAAAACAGCTCTGCTCTTCTCCAGTTTTATTTGCTTACCCTCCTCCAATAAGAAGTAGATAGAGATAAAATTGTGATAGGGTTAAAATAGATATATGTGTATGCCAATGTGAGTGTAAGAGGGAAAGAGAGAGAAACCACTAGTCATGAAAAGAATGCTAATTTTGCAGCCAGCTTGTTTGGGTTTGATCCTAGTATTATACATACTATTAGGCAACTTGGGCATGGTTTTTAGCTACTTTGAGCTTTTATTTCCTCACCTGACATATGGCAGGTACTCAAAGATCTTTATTGAGCAAATAAGTGAATAAATAAATAAATAAATTTGTATTTTGGCAAAAATAAACTTGCAGGGTTATGTTGAGGCTTTATTATAGAGTCTTTAGCATGCTTGGTATATAGCAGGCATTTTGCAAATAATAATAATAGCCACGTATTATTGTTGGTGGTAGTGTAATTATTATGGATTCATTGCTTTTGGGGGATTGATGTGCCAGGTGCTCATGTAGCACTGTTCTCTAAGCTAGAGATTCCTCTTAAAACTTGAGAACAAATATCATATGTTGCTGAATGTTGGGAATGCACCTGAGTCCAAAGGGGCTTTCCCATCTTAACAGGAGATCATGGGAGTCTCCGAGGCTCCTTGGTCTTCCACTCTTGCAAGTGTTACCTGAAAAGTTTGGTCGTAAAAACACTGGCAACATATTGTCTGGAAGAAGTCTTGCCATTGTGCCAGGTGTGCCAAAATCATACAGCGACTCAACGGGATCAGTTCTTGCAGCCCAAGAGGTATGCGTGTTTTCTGTCACTGGTATTCTTGGGGCTTGAATCATACTACCCAGTGACACCCACTTCTATCTATTGAGCGCTTTCATTTTCTGGGTTAGAACAAATTATAAACCTGCAGACTCTTCTTCTTGAGAGAGGAAGGAGAAAAAAAGTGACCTGAAAATTGATGTCTTTAATCTACCTAAATCATTTCCAGTTAAATACCATTGTCTTGTGGATCACATTCATCTGCTGCAGATTGTAAATTCTCCAAGGCAAGACCTTGTCTTTTCATAGATTGTGGAAAATGGTGCAGACACTTTTAGCACTTGTGTTATAACAGATGGTTATCATTTATAACAAAAGAATAAGAACAATGGCAGCCTAATCACATGCCCTAGAAGCTTGGTATGGAAAAGAAATCCCATTATATATATATTGCAATCCCAGTACTGTGTATTATAAAAAGTATGCACGTTTTGCACTAGGAAAATCTGACAACTTATTTTTTTTTCAATTTTAGAAAACAGACCAGTGGGAGTTAATTCTTACTATGTAAAAATTCTTTGCTTTACAAGACACTTTTTCTAAAGAGTCTCTTTAAATAGCCAGATCTCTTTTTGGAGTATTTAAAATTGAATTTGCTTTACAAAATGCTGATTAGATTCAACTTTTCAGGAGCAAGAAAAGTGTACCCAAATGGGGCATTACATGTTAAGAGTTAATGGTGAAGTCTCAGGGATCATAGTGAAAACAAGGCCCACCCTTCTAGAACTTGAGCCCATCAAAGTCAGCATAGCTAAATGTGGCAGGTGGCTTTTACAAGGCATTAGGTGTCCCCACTCCAGGAAAGAAACCTAAACCAGCACTGGGGTCATTGACCATCATTAACTCTGTGACTCTGGAGGCCAAAGGCATCAATCCATGCTCTCAAGAAACCATGCATTATTCAACATGTACTGCCCTATTAGCTTCAGTAGAGATATGTTTTGTTTTTTTTTCTAATGGAAACTATTATGGAAAAATGTTGATGACTTTTATTCAAATGAATGAAAGAATCTAGGGGAGAAAATATGTATTTTTCTCATATATGTGTCATGGGCAAGAAGAGAGAAAGGAAAAGTTAGAGTAGGACTAGATAGGAACACAGGTTCAGAAGAAGGGACCCCCAGATTACAGACAACTGTTTACCACAAACATGAAACCATCTTTCTTACAAAGCCTTCTGCTTGCAAATACAAGGTGCTTACCATTTATTGCTTTTCTTCCTCAATTCTAAGGCACAGCAGGAAAAAGCAGCAGTGAATACTGCAGCACTCAGTTTAGCAACAGAGAATTGTACAGGCACTGTATTGGACTCAAAGATGGGAAGGCAACAAAACTGTAAGGGAAGAAGGAAATGTACACTTAATAAGACACCTGAATGCCTTCAAAGACCAATACATTATCTTTGAAATTGCTGTTTTCTATAGTAAAAATATGAGAATACTTTGTTTTGAAGTTGGCTACTGTAGTCAAATGTGCTATTCATATTTTCCCAAGGGTTCCAAACCAATAGTTCATTAGTCTTTGCCCAGATTTAGGCAGAATCTTTCAGGAAGTCCTATCCATTGTGCTGAAAGACTACTGTTAATACTACCGAAAGGCAAGGGACACCTTTGCAAGTGTTAGGGCCAATAAATGGGGTACTCTGTAAGAAGCACAATGCTTGCAATTTTCATAGGGTTTCATTTCTGCATTTTTCTGAATGATTTTCATCTCTCTGCCTTATAAGCTTTTTGCGTGCTGTGTGTGCTCATGAGCGCCTAGATTGTCAGCATACAAGGAGTATTTAATACACTGAGTGTTATTTTGGGCCTGGAGTTGAGTGCGTGAGGGAAGAGAGGAGGATCCTGAGTTGGGTAGAGGGAAAGATAAGTGGGAGATTCTGACCTTATAGGAGAGGAAAATGGTTCATTTGCATTGTTTGATATTAAATAAATGTTCACGTTTGTATTTCAGGTTCTGCCACATCTGTGTTCAGAAATGCGCCTCTCACGGACGCAGTTTCTGTTCAGAGCCAGGCCAGAACAGACAGGATTGGAGAAAGGGACGATCCTCGTCAGCAGAGAGAGGAAATCTATTGTGTGCCCTGAGGGGAGAGGGATCTCTAGAGTGTAAAAATGTGTGCTTGGGACCACGTGGGCAAGAGGTGAGGGTGAAGAATCGGGCAGCCAGAGAACGAAGCTTCAACCCTTCCCAAGCAGAGCGCTGCGGAAGGTGGGTTGCTTACAGGGTGGAGCTGGGGATTACTCCCCAGCGCCTGGGCAGGGAAATAGCAGGGAACTGAGAACCTGTGTGGCAGAGCCTGGCTTTGCCAGGACGAGGTGTTGGGGTATGAGGGTGGGGTGGGGGCCTGAAGGGTGGCTTGGAGCCCTGGCGGTGGCTGCCTGACGTCACCGGCCTCTCTGGCAATAGGCTGCGAGCTGAGCTCCCCAAAGCGGCAGCGGCGGCGGCAGCGCGGCTCGGTTTCTGGCCCCTTCACTCCGCGCCTTCTGCAGCCGACACTGCAGCCGCGCGGCGGGGCTCCCTCCTTGCAGCCAGCTGGCGGCCCCAGGTAAGGGACGGGGGGCGACTGAAACTCGGGGCGGCCGGGTGGCCAGGCGCGAGCGGGTAGGACAGCCCTGGCGGCCTGCGCAGGCACCTCTGGCCGTGGCTTCGGCCCCCGCCCCTGCCCCGGCCCGGGCTTGCGCGCCGCCTCGCTGCTCCGCAGTGCAACAGTTTGCAGCGGCCTCTCGAGAGCGGCAAGGGGGCTCTGCTGCGCGCTAAGGGTCTTCCTGGCTCTGGTCCCCGGGAAGAGCCTCAGGGCCCTCAGGCTGAGTCTGGAAAGGCCCGAGAGAAGGTCCGTTCCCCAAACTTTGCAGGCGGGAACCCTCCCCCTTTCATTTCCAGCACCATTAGAAGCAGGATACTGTCAAGTGGGGGTGGAGACACAGAGAGATGGGGAAAAGGGGGCGTTTGTAGGGATGTGCTTTAGCTAAGAAAGGTGCTTCAGCCTGTGCTTTTTTTTTTTTTTTTTTTTTGATTGGGGGGTGGGGAGGTACCAAGGAAGAAAGCTGGAGCAAGGGTGGAGCGCAGTCCTGCGTGTCAGCCGTGGCCGCGGACAGGGGTGGAGTGGGATGTGGCTCCAGGGTTACCCCCATGGGAATGATACCTAAGGGATCTGACATCGTTCAGGGAGGGTCTGGAGGGCGGGGGACCCAAGGGAGGATTGCGTTCCCGGAGCCGGCTCGGCGGCCCAGGGTGGGTGCTGGGAAGGGTAAGATTCAGGAGAAGACATCCATTGAGAGGGCGCAGAAAAGAGGCGAACCGGCGCTCTGAGAAGCGAGGACCGCGTTCCGAAGTGGCTGCGTGTCTGTTGCAATTAGAAAGTTGTGGAGGGCGCAGGGAGGCTGCTTTATCTGCTGAGTAATCGGCATCTCCGCGGTGTCGGCGCAGACCCTCTTCTCCGCAAAGTGGCCAGAGAGCGGAACTGAAGGCTTTGGTGCGCGGCCAGGGGCGGGCGGGCGGACTGGGGTCTGTGGGCTGTGAAGACTGGCAGCGCCCAGCTGAAGCAGTGCGCTCAGAGGGCCGCTTTGCAGTGGCGCTGATCATTCCGGTTCTCTGCTCCCCGGGCAGCGGCCGGGATCCTAACCAAGCCTGTTCTCTTTGCAGCCTGGTGCTTTGGCAAAGGAAAAGGGCGCGCGGACACGCGTTCGAGGCGGGGCCGGAGAGGATCTCCTGGGCACCGCTCGCTCCCTGGCCAGTTTGCTTGCCCACAGTTGCTCCCTTAGTCCTTCGCTCGCGTGCGCATCCCCTCCCACGCCAGGGAGTAGTTTTGGGTGCTGCGGGCTCCGTCCTTTTCTTGGCTGGTGAGAACCGTGTGCTCAAAAGAGGAAGTCTTGAGGGCCCAGCCCCTCCCAGCCCAGCGCCGATGAGTGCCAGGGCGCCCAAGGAGCTGAGGCTGGCGCTGCCGCCGTGTCTCCTCAACCGGACCTTCGCTTCCCCCAACGCCAGCGGCAGCGGCAACGCGAGCGCCCGTGGCCAAGGCGCAGGAGGCGGTAGCAGTGGCACCTGCATCACGCAGGTGGGACAGCAGCTTTTCCAGTCCTTCTCCTCCACGCTGGTGCTGATTGTCCTGGTCACCCTCATCTTCTGCCTCATCGTGCTGTCCCTCTCCACTTTCCATATCCACAAGCGTAGGATGAAGAAGAGGAAGATGCAGAGGGCTCAGGAGGAATACGAGCGGGATCACTGCGGCGGCAACCGCGGCGGGAGGGGGCTGCCCCAACCCGAGGGAGGCCAGGCTTCCACCCAAGGAAAAGAAGCCCGGCTGGAGAGGCAGGCCCGGGACTCTGCCTTCTGCGCCCCATCCAGCGCTTCTTCTTCGTCTTCTCCTCCTGGCCTCCCATGCCAGGCTCCCTGTGCTCCGCCTCCACCGCCGGCCCCCAGTCCGCAAGGAGCACACACAGCCTCCTCCTGTTTGGACCCAGTTGGCGAGGGCCTTTTGCAAGCGGTGGTACTATCCTGATTGTCTAGCCCCTCTCCTCTTCCCTTCCTCCTTTCCAGCATTTTTGCCGTCCTTGCTTTTTTTTTTTTTTTTCTCCTTTCCGGTCTTTCTCTTCCACTTTCCTGTGGCCTCCCTTTCCTCTTCCCTTTTTCCTTATCTGTCCTCCCTCTCCTCTCTGTTTCTCCTCCGCCGAGGCACTGTGCGGTATTTGTAAATATTGGGCGAGGGAAGTCTCGGAAGAAGAAATAACGCTGATAATACTTTATTATTAATATTTATAGTAATTATTATAATATTAATTACACGATCCAAGCGCATGACAAATCACATAATTTCTCATTGTCAATGAAAGACGCGTCTTCCCTTCGCACCCTGCGCCCCCCACAATACGGAGGAGAAACCGCACAAGCTACCAAATATGTAAAAGGCATTGACCCCTGGAGCAAAGGGAGTGGAGGGGCCTGGTGTGTTGTACATAGCTGTCAAGTTAAGGTTCATTACCTTTCTTCTCCTTAACCCCCAAAGCTTTTCACTTTTCCTTCAGCTTCCCTCCTTTCCCCATTCCTATCTTCAGCTGGGCTCAGGCAATAGTACACTATAAAGAAAACGTAAACTTAAGCACCAGGACTACAAGAGGCCACAGAGACATGTCCTGAAAAACGTTTATGACAGGTACCACTCTCCAGCCAGCCCTCTTCTTACCTTCAGTTTCTCTTTTCTAGGACCAGGGATTTTAATTTACTTTTAGAAATGCCCCTTGCTGGTCGAGCATAAGTTTATTGAAAATCTTTTAAATGAGTTTAAATGACAGAATCTAGTCCTTTATCTTTGCCCCACCCCCACCTGTACACCTTTGACTTGTGGCATTTCAGGATTCATGGAGGATCCGGGAGCTGTCCAGCTAGATCTGGTGCTGAAATTGTCTCAGAACTGGTTACATTTTTGGTTGTGCAGGTGCAAAAGGGGCTATTTTGGGAAGTGAATATGCTAGCTTTTTGTTGGTTTATTTCCTCTTTTTCTATAGTCGGGTTTATATGTACTATTGGTTTTCTTCTTATTAAACATTGCATACATTACCTTTTTTTTTTTTTTGTAAAAAATAAATTAGGCAATGTGCAGTACTGAAAGTGCAGTGTTTAACCAATCAGAATGTTTCTGTTTAATTTTTAGAACACGTGCGCCTTTGTTATATATTTATTATATTGGTACCAAATACAAAAGCAAACTATAATTCTGTACTATGTTCTCCAAACTGTATATTCGTGTTCTTCTTTAGCTGTTGATATAATGGTTACCACTGGATGAGGATTTCAGTGGTCAGGCCTGGCTTCTGCTGTTTCCAGAAGTGTTCTTTTGTACCTTACTCTGTAGTAGACTGTTATAAAAAGATGATACTTATGTTTTCTTATTTCTTTTGCAAATGACAGAGACAACCACAACAGAAAACAAACAAATAATGGATGTGCAGGAATGCCATCTATTAAAACATGGTTAATATTTAAACAATGGCTGTAGTCCTCCCTGCATGCAGTTACCACCTGGAGGCAGTGGTGTGTGTGTGTGCTTGCTTGTACTGTATGTGTTGGGGGTGAGACTGGTGGGGATGTTGGGCAATTTGGATGACAGGACATGCAAATTTTAAAAGAAGTTAATCCAGTAACTGCTTGTAGAATAAAAATTCTGCAACTTGTTAGTTAGAAATCTGTTCCTGTATCTGGGGTGCAGTTAAAGAGTGTCTCTCTTTCTCAGTCTGGCTTACCTAACTTCATTGGATGTATGAAAAAAGACTATGAAAAAGGAAAGTGAGAGACAAAATTAAATATTTTTGTTCTCTCTCCTAATTCCAGGCAAGGCCATCTGTGTTACAAATGGAATCCACCTATGGTTATTTACCACTTTGTTTCCCTTGGGCTGATGATAGAAGGGTCCAGAAGCATATTATAACTTAACTGTATGCAGAGGCATCCTTTCTTGGGAACACATTTGGAAAATGTATGAATGAGAATGTTCTACAAAAAGCTCAACTAAAAGGGACCTTACTAACCTGCAGGATGTAAGGCAACAGTGCCCCTAAGTGCATCCCTCTCCCAAGTAACAAGTAGTTCTAGAATCTCTGTCTTGGTTCCAGGTGTATGTGCTCTTAGAGGAAACATTACCTCTGAGATTTTAGGCCATCTATTAAATTGCCCAAACTCAATTTACATCTTTTCTAAATTGATGTAATAAGCTAAATTTTAATCACCGATTAGATACCACTCAAGACCTTTTCTGAAGCACAGAGGATCATCATTTAAGCATGTAGTGTTGTAATACTAGGAAGACTAGGTGTAATCTTTGGATACAATATATTAAACAATGAACCAGATTCTCTCCAGTGCCTTAGTCACTTCCTAGTAATAGATAAAAGAGAGCATTAACTCCCTCAGTCCACTTGGGAATCCTTTAGTATATCAGAGCTCTACATTGTACATTAGAATGACTAAGGCACTGTGAAGAAGAAAGTCCATTAATTTTTGTAGTCACCCTCATCTAGCTATAGCTATTTAATACCCTATTACAGAATGACTTTGGGGCTTGAAATTTGAATAGAATTAGGGATTCAGAAGGGAGCTTCCTCATTTCCAGTGAGCTCCACTAAGTGCATGGATATTACTTTCTCCCCTTCATTTGGTGCACTTTTTACAGTGAATAATTTCCCATTTTATTAAAGCAATAAGATGTTCTGTTGTGAGCAGTGCTGGATGATGATTCCATTTCCTTGGTGCTGAAGCTACTCATACGTTTTTGCCTTATGAATCATAGTGCATTCAAGGCATGCAATAATAATCCGGTTTCAAGAAGCAACCTGTACACTCTAGGGGGTAATTATGAAATTGTCTTGTATAATATTTCCCCAAAGGAGTAGAGGGAACAGGAGAAATAAAAACATTATGTATATTGTCTTAAAAAGATCTCGATACCTCTAAACATAGCCACACATCCATAATATGCTATAATTGTGCACCTTTTAATATGTACACCTTTCTCCATTAATTGACTATGGTTTAATATTTTTAATAGTGCTCTGTGTAAAGAGGATGTGGTTTGTGAGTCAAATTTCATGCAGAGTTAATATTCTCAGAACTCCATAAGCTTCTGGTGGTGTCACTTGAGGTTTTTTTCTGAGATAGAGAATCACATGAAATTTTAGTAATGCCAGTTCCCACACCAAATTATTGCAATAAGCACATATCCAAGCAATTTGCACAGACCCTGTTTAAAGCATTGCTTCTTATAGAGCTCAGTTGACAGTCTCAGGAGTTCGGGATGCTACCAACAGGGCATTTTGGATTTCATTTTATATGAAACAAAAGGAAATCTGGAAATAGACAAATTTTCTACTTTATTCACTGATGTCCCGTCAAACTAATTGCTTCAAATCCCTATAGCTACAGCTCAACTTATGCACTTGCTATTCAGTATTCATAAGGTGGCATGCTTGATTCTCATTGTTTTTAAAGATAAGAAAATTGGAGAGAGAATACCATTATGTCAACTGTATAGGACTCTGAATCTTAAAGATGTAGATGGATATAATCTTCTTTAGAATTTATATACACCCATAGATATGTATTTATATATGCATACATTTTGTACAAATTTACAATGGACTTTTTGTATTCTCTTTTCTGTCATTACAAGAATGAGATGGAAACCAAATAGTTGTTCCATCCTCTTATCCAGAGAGGATACTGAGAAGTTGGGTATATGCATGCACTTATTTCTCTGGAGTTAAATCTGAATGACTTTCTCTTTATTTAATGAAAGGGGAGAGTTCTGTTTGACTCGGGGGAATTGGTAATTAGATAAGCTTCCTTTCCTTGTTAGTGACTCAAATGTAGCAATGATACTGAATTTATGACCATATCTATGTGGTCTGAATATCTAGATGGAAAACAAAAATACCTAGAAGAGATTTAGGGCCATCTAGACCACAAACCTGGATTGTGGCTCAATTTTTAATTTTCAGCCTATATGTGGTGTGGAGATACAATTTATATCTGCATAGCTAAAGGTAAAGTGAAAATATGACCATTATCTGTTTAGTTTGATAAGTAGTATTTGGAAAATATGGATAAAGTAGCTTTAAAAAACTTTGGCATCTGACTTTTTCCACTGTTTCTATCTATATCAATTTAATTAATTAGATAATGGTTAAAATTCCATTTTCCATTGTGCAGGCATGCTTTAAATGCTTTTCTGTGGGTGACAGTTGAGCAATTGCTAGCTGATATTATGTGGACATTGTAGGTTAAATTAGAACCAGAAGCTTAATCTGGTCAGGCTCCTCAGGTCCATTCCCATGTGAATCTGGACTTTGAGTCTAAATCTGAAAAGCCACTCATCTGGGCTATTCTTTTTTGGAACTAGTGTTTGTGGCTCATAGATGTTTTAGTTTACATTAGGATAAATTGACCTATCTACTGAAGGATACTTAATCATTGAATTGAACGTAAATCTTATTCTGATTTGTTTTTTATTTATTTGATAACATTTGAGAAACAGTTTCAATGGCTTGAAATCAATACTTATTAATGTCACCAACCTAATAATACAATTGGTGCCATGTAGGAATGCTTAGCTTAGGATAGAATTTAATTAGCTTTAATTAAGGACATGTCTTATTAAGATGGTCCTATCTGTGTGAGGGAGGGGCATGTGATTTCACTGGATTTTTTTTTTTTTTCTATTGAGAGGTTAACAACAACAATAATGATGACAACAAGACCAGCAACAGAAAAAAAAAAAAAAACAACTGATTTTGGAACTTGAGTATATCCAACAGACAGAATAAAACAGATACCAGAATTCATGGAAATTTTGTTCTGTTTTTCTATCAATAAAAGAGTTTTCTTGTTAATTGGCTTTTTGGACACTATTTCCTTATTAACTTAATCTGTGAAATAGCAGGATTACAAAATTATTCATTCTATTACCCCCAGATGCTCCAAGAAAAAAATTTTAAAATCCCATTACCCATCTGATTTTCCTTACAAACCAACTGCATGTGAGAAGTGGGAAGTGTATACATTTTGAAAGTGAAAAGTGAAAGTGTTAGTCACTCAGTCATGTCCGATTCTTTGTGACCCCATAGACTATAGCCTGCCCAGTTCTTCTGTCCATGGAATTCTCCAGGCAATAATACTGGAGTGGGTTGTCATTTCCTACTCCAGAGGATCTTCCTGACCCAAGGATAGAACATGCGTCTCTTAACATCTCCTGCAATGGCAGGTGGGTTCTTTACCACTAGCACCGCCTAGGAAGTCCAATTTAGAATAACCCAACAAACTGAGTCCAGTACAATAATTCACAATCGTTTTAAGAAGATGCTCAGTCTCTTTAGATCACATGCTCAGTCTCTCAGATTTCCTCTCTCCCAGCCTATATTTCTCTAACATAACCAGATGTATGGGGAAAGGATACAGTTGACATGATTTTGTGGCAGTAGGGGAAACTGGAGCCTCAGATTCATTTAAATTTCTATGGATTCTACTTGAACCCTGTTGAAAAGCAGCTGATTGGAACTGCTCTCTAGTCTGAGGTGCTATTTCCCTATCCAGCCTTTGTGCTGACATTCACCACTGTAGTCTTAGACCCCAGACCTTTGTCCCCAGGCTCAAAGTCATCTCTGCAGGGATCTATACATCCTGTCCCCTGCCATCCCTAGGTCCAGCAGTGCTCTACAGTTTGTCCCCTTTTTTAAATATAGGGACTTCTGGGTGTCCTGCATGCCATGGACCTTCTATTGAAGAGCACGGGTGCTAAGACTTAGTCTCCAACCATGGTCCTCTTTACTCCTGGGAAGTAAATATTCTTCAGCCTCAGCTGTTTGACTCAAAAGGTGGACAGGTATTCATTTAGCTAGGCCTCATGAGACTTTGATCACTTGATGTGATGGACTGATTCATTGGAAAAGACTTTGATGCTGGGAAACATTGAGGGCAAAAGGAGAAGGAGGCAACAGAGGATGAGATGGTTAGATAGCATCACTGAGTCAATGGATATGAATCTGAGCAAACTCCAGAAGATAATGGAGGACAGAAGAACCTGGTGTACTCAGTCCATGGTATCACAAAGAGTCAGACATGACTTAGCGACTACACAACAACAGAAGACTGACAATGAATGTACTTGCTGACTCCTTGGATATCCCTATGAGGACTTAATTAATTAAATGGTAGCTGGATATTCTTTCTCTGATTAGTTATTGAAATCTAATCTCTTTTTCTAAAAGTACTTCTCCAAATATGTCCCAGTCTTGCTGATATCACTGGGCTTCCCTTTCTGAAAAGTTGACTCTATTTTTCAAAACTTTGCAGAACTTTTATTAATGCCTCTTTTCTACCTTATGCTGACCATCCTCTGTCCTCATCTGCAAATCCTCTCTCCTTGGGTCATGGCCCCAAAATAGGATTTTTAATTTTAGCCTGGAAGATTATATATCACTGAATGATACAAAAATTTGCTCTGCAGATTTTCAAAAATCTTGGGGAAACCCCTCAAATACACTGAGATGACAAAAAAAAAATACTTTTCACATACAGATGTGGCTACTCTATTTTCCTATAATTAATCTAATCTATGTCATAGGAACTAAGCTCTTTTAAGAAAATTCTCAAACTCTCAAATTTTTTCTTTCTGTCTTGTTTCTTTCCAAGTTAGTGTCTGGGAATGAATTACATGATCTTATGGTTACAGATGATGAAGATGCCTCTGAACTGTGCAGTGTTAAATATATTTGGGGCTGTAGAGTGTCCATTCAGTCTACCCTCTGGGAAGCAAGTTCCAGCTAGTACCCACCACTGTATCCTGTGATCCTGGACATTTTATATATCTCAAAATCTGAGTCTACAGAAGCTTTTTTATTCTAAATGCAAGATTTTGCTGTTTTACTTTGTGATAAGCATCTCCAAATCTCCTCAACTGGGACAAATGAAAATCTCTGGGTACCTTAGTACATCCCATTCAGGCAATGGGTAATAAGAAGATCTCTAATTGCCTATTGTTACCACCATTGACCCACTGCCACTGCTTTCCTATAGAAGAAAGAATAATAGTCACTTTCCTTAGTAATGGTTCCTCCTAGTATAGCCAGGGAGATAACTCTAAACTCTCTGGTCTAAAATCCTCAGAGTCTTTGATCCTTTTAGAATTCTCATCATTTGACCCCTCTCTATTGTTGTCTGTTCCTAAATTAAGGGGCTTAGGCAGCAAGAACAAAACCTACCCCATCTCAATAAATATTTGACTCCCTTCTTCCCTCCAAATTAACTGAAAGGGATAGACTTTTTCTATATAGCCTCCTTAAGGACTTCCTCTGGTACAGTCAAACAAAAAGGGGTAGATTGGGGCTTTTTGCTTTCTAAATGCCATGTCTCCAACCTCAGAGGTAAGTCTTAAAATGGAAGAGAGAGTGTGGAAGAGTGATTGGTCTATTGGCAAACAGGCCTACACTGGGAGTTGCTTCAGAAATACTTTATTAGTTACACTTGTTTATACAGACATGGCTATTTTTAGTTGAACAGCAAAAATTCAGGGATATCAGAAAGACATTCTCTCTCCCCTTTACTTGCCAGTGTGTGAAGTCCCTAAGTTAACAGCTGGTTCCAGTGGTTTAAAACACCCTTGAGAGAGATCATATGTGCCACCAGGCACATATTTTGTGCCTCAATATGTATCACCCTTTCCTAGAGATCCTGCAAAAGAAAGGAGAAGAAGAAGTGTAGGTCCCTAAGTTCCAAAAGGGGCAGATATCATCAGAGAAGAACAAAGAAGGAAAAGCTGGAAGATACACTTCTCTAGCTTTTCCCTTGTGGGGTGGACACCCTTCACCTGTCACAGTGAGGAGATGCATAAAGGATCATAATTACACCCTGCATATGAGAACGTGGCCATGCTATGTCAGGTTTATTTGCAGGATTCATCCACGTTAGCAGTCCTATTCTTAGACTCATGGATAGCTTAATTCCTTTGCTACACTTCTACTTCCTTGTTTCTGACAGCTGTCAATCTACCTGCAGTCCCCACAGTCCTGTGGCTTGGTCACTGATTAGGTCATTGATAATTTTTGTTTTGAATCTGATTGATGAGATGATCCTTTTGAATCTTTCACCTCTGGCATTTGGGAGTTCATTCAATCAACTGATATTCACTGAGAACAAACTACATGCCAGGCATCATTTTTGGTGCCAGAAATACAGCAGTGAACAAAATAGGCAAAATGTCCCATCTTCACAGAGATTTCATTCTAGTGGAGGAAGACAATAAACAAAAGTCATAAGTAAATTATGAAGTATCTATTGGGATAGAAGTGCTATAGAGATAATAAACTATGGAAGGGGGATATGGAGTGTTCCAGGAGAGAGTGGATTAGGATGGTCAGAGAAGGTTTCACTGAGAAAATATCTGAGCAAAGACTTGAAGAAGTTTCACAAATATATGAATGAGTTAACTGATTAAAGATTGTTTGGTTAGAAGGACTTGTAAAACCCAGTTCAACAAAGGTCCTAGTTTTGTTGTTGTTGTTCAGTCACTCAGTTGTGTCTGACTCTTTGCAACGGGATAGACTGCCACATGCCAGGCTTCCCTGTCCTTCACCTAGTTTTGTAAATGATCAAATAAAAATTTGGGTTTAGAAAGAAGGCAAGAAATGGATGTGTACCGAACAATCTATCAAACTGTCACTCCCCAAGTAGGGAAGAGGGGTAAAATCTATTCCTAACCTTGAGGAGCTCGTAGTCTAATTAGCCAATAAATTTCAACTCAGGTCAATCCTGGTAACAAATATATGTTTTTAGAAAAAGTACCTCAGAAACACAAAGCAAGTATAGCAGAAAAGTCTGTAGGGAAGGGTTAGAAAAGTTTCCCAGAGGAGGTAATACTTTAGTTAGCTTTCAAAGGATAAGTAGGTATTCACCAAGAGAAGGAAATACATTCTAGGCAAAAATAAAAACAAAAAACATGTCTGAAAGCACAGAGGTAAGAGTGCTATGCATATTTGGGGGAATGTTACAAAGTTCATACTGGAAGTGACATACAAGAAGTCTGAAAAATGAAGTAAGCCAGACCATTAAGGCTCCTTCAAGAGTCTCTTCTCAGAATATGCTTTTCTGTTGTCAGTGGGGAGTCAGTGAGGAATTTTGAATATAGAGCAGCATCAGTGTATAGAATAGAATCAAATGTGTTCATAGAACTAGATGTAGAGGCACCAGATAGAAAGCAACTGTCACAATCCTGCAACAAATGAAGAGGGTTTGAACCAATGGGGATGAAGTTGAAGGAAAAGGGTATATTCAAGAAAATGTTAGGCTACTGAATTGGTGGAGTTGGTGATTAATAGATGCATGGGGTGAGGGAGTGGAAGCAAAATGAAGAGAAAAAGGCAGAGAGTAAATTTATCCTTTCTATTTTGTAGATTAGAACAAATGGTCTGGGTGCTGCTTAAGCATGAGTTGGGAAGAATGAATTGGGAACAAAGTTAATCATGAACCACTGGGGGCTCAAATGGAGTTATGGTATTTGCTTGGAATAGCATAAATGAGTTTGCTCCTAGGTCATACTCAGACTGATAAAATCTTGCTCTGTGAAATATCCTAAAATCTGGCATTTGAACTTCAACACATAGCATTGTCACTGTCATGTAGTTTCTGGATGACTGCTCATTGTCATCAACTTGCAGGAGTTCTCCATATGTCTGGAAGTGTGTGTGTTCTGATATTAGCTTCTAGGCCATTTGTTGCAATTCTGAGACATGCCTGCAGAGAACTGTGAAGTTATACAGGATCTACCATAAACCTCTTGGTTCTCTTGGAATAGAGAAATGATCAGATACGACACCATTGACTGTGATAAGAACTGATACTGCTGCGAAGGAATTGCAGGGTGTTGTTGAATTTGTTGAAGATCCAATATAACCAGGATTATGGGGAAAAGGCCTGAGTTCAAATATTGGCTCTGCCATTTGGTACCCCTGAAACCTTGGGTAAGTTCTTTAACTTTTCATGCTTCAGTTTTATGAAAGTTTGTTGTATGAATCCAGTGAGAATGTATATGCAAAGGTCTACCAACAGTGGACAATGATTGCATGGTAGTTCTTATTTCTGCTTCCTTTTTGGGGATTGCATAACAAAGGGAGGGTGTAGTTTTCTGTTAGATGATTAGTAGAAAGCTTATTTCTTTATGCTCTAAAATCACATTCTAATCTCTAGCAAAGTGCCTGGCATATGGTACTTATTCAATAAAAAATGTTGTTAATAAATAAGTGACTGAATGAGTTGAAATTTTGCAAACACATTCCTGATAATGTCCTTTGATTCTACTACAGGGTTGTAGCCAAAAACACCAACAGAAGAAAAGTAAAAGTCAACAGGATATTTGTAATGATCATCAATTTCACTTGACTTCTGGATGGCAATAAGAATGGCATCAATGGAATCTTTGGTATTATCTTCGAAGAAATGTTTTGCAGATATAATGTTCCACCACCATATTCTAGCCCTACTCTATGGTTGTCTAAATAGCCCAGCAAAACTTGCTTGTAGGATCTGAATCTTAATGCTTCTCATGACTGGTACAAAAGTAGTAAGTCAATCATATTAACTGAGGCCAAATGAACACTTGTGGAAGAGGATCAGGTAAATAATTGGTTACCTGGTATTGTCTCACTGTCCATGAAATCTTCCACACTTGGAAGAGATGCTAAAGAAGAAAGTAGGACCCAATCTTCTCAAAGAGATTATGACTCAAAGAGTTAGGGAGAGAAGACTTCCAGAATGTAATAATGAAAGAGAAAACAAATTGAAGTGGCAGTTATGAATAAATAATAAGCCAACTTGAATGAATACAAACTGATTATGGATTATAAAATCTTCTTTCACTCTCACATCCACTAAGGAAGCCATAAGATTCCACTGATTACTGTAGACAGAGAAATTTGAGTCTAACAGCAAGATATGGAGTTGAGGAAATGAGAGACCTAGGCTCTGTCTACACTAGAAAGTGTGCTGCTGTCCCTAGTGGTTATGAAAACTATAGACCTTTGGCAGACTTTCCACAACCCATAATTTCTCTTTTTTCACCTACCTTAGAAGCGACTCACCAGCAGCAGCAGCAGAATGTCCTTATGTTCTCTGAACAGCCCAATGTTTCCCAATGTTTCACTCTGTGTCCAAATACTACTTGAAGGTCAGTCTTCCTCTTTTATGACTGCTATACCCAATTTCAATATGTGGAGATTGTGTTTCTCACACCACCAACAGGCAATTCTTAGACACCGGTTGGGTATCTTACAATTTAACTAAAATTTGACACCATCTATCAAGAGACAGCATCAGAACCCACAGATAAGGGGCTCAATCTCACTACACTGCCCCTACTCTTACTTCAAACATTGGTCACAATTCCAGGTTGTTACTTTTGGTCCATTGGCTACAAATCGGAGGTTCCCACAACTTCCTCCACAGCTTCAACTAACTTCCTAGAGTGGCTCACAGAACTCATAGACACATTTTACTTACTAGGTCTCCAGTTTATTAGACAAAAGAATGTAACTCACAAGCAGCCAGATGCAAGAGATGCACAGGGCAAGCTATTTGTAAAGAACACAGAGCTTCCATGCCTACTCAAGTGCACCACTCTCCCCAATTCTCCATGTGTTCACCAACCCAGAAGCAATATGAATTCCATTTTAATTTTTTTTTTTAAGGGAGGCTTCATTACACAGGTGTGATTGATTAAATCACTGACCATTGATGATTGAACTCCATCTCCAGGCTCTTTCCCCTTCCTGGAGGTCTGAGAGTGGTCTAAGTTCAATCACATGGTTGGTTCTGCAGACAGTCAGCCCCCATCCTTAGGTGATTTCTTGGTTGCTTTCAATTTTTAGGAAATTCTAAGAGTTTGGGGAGCTGCGAAGTAGGAAACTTGGAGGAAGATCAAATATATATGACAAATATGTTTTTGTCATCTGAATGACAACATATACATTTTTCTTACCAGTCACAATTTTATACCTTTAAAAGTCACACTTTGTCTTGGGACCATTGTCTCTCTTTGAAAATTCAAAATGAAAGTATGTCCCTCTCTTAATTTCATCTGTGGCTTACTCCTTTCCTTATCAGATCGCTACTGTTTGCAACGTTGAGCATGGGTATTTGGTATTTTGATGGTTTAAGATACCATTCTCATTTAATGGAAGCCTACAATGCCTTGGGTAGGGATAGGTATTTCAGAGAGAGCTCTGGGTGCCCAAGTGTTGATCTTGCTACCTTTCTGATCATATCAAGAGAATAACCATCTACTTTGTCTTCAACAGGTAAGACCCAGAACAGATTAACAACCATAGAGGCCTCAGGCCTTGAAAAAAATATGACCTCCCAATCTATCCCCGTCATGTGATTTAATACAAAAATAAAACTCATATATAAATCAGGAAGTCAATTAGTAAAGTTCTGCTTTTTCCCATGACAGCTATTTTAATGTTTTGTTAAAATAACACTTTTTATTTTTTCAGGTTCAGTTTGCCCAGTGGAAAATCTAGTCAGCATTAAGTATACTTAATGAAATAACAATGTGAACTGTGCAAGGGCCAACATCTTGGATCTACAGAAAGTTCATCACCCAACCCTCTAAACCTGCTGGGCTTCATCATCAAGGAAGGGGCACCTTAGACCTCACAGACATATAAGGAGGGGGTACACTGGGGCCATGGGTATTGTCAGGCCTGGCTAATACTGATTTCTATACTCACCTTACAGTTTGAGGAGGTCAGTTGGTGAAGTGGAATATGAGAGAAAGCATGCTCACTTTTGCACCTTCTAATTGGAAGGCTCTTTGCCTCTTCAGATGCCAAAATGTCCTTAGGGGCTAGTCCAGGACTATCAATCATCATGACTTATGCTCCCTCTGGCTTATTCCACCTATAGTTTTCAGCAGAGTTGCCCAGGTGTCATTCACTTTCCTGAACTGCAAAAGGAAAAAAAAAAAATTATCAGGGATAAAATCTTCAAAAAGATCTTGTTTCAACCCAGTAAAACATCATTGCCCTCTGTTCTTTTTCTTTGTAGAAATGCTCATCAAAATTATTTAAAGAAGATAACGATAACCCTGTATGAGAGACAGCAAAAGAGACACAGATGTATTGAACAGTCTTCTGGTGGGAGAGGGCGAGGGCGGGATGATATGGGAGAATGACATTGAAACATGTATATTATCATATGTGAAACAAATCGCCAGTCCAGGTTTGATGCATGATACAGGATGCTCAGGGCTGGTGCACTAGGATGACCTGAAGGGATAGGATGGGGAGGCAGATGGGAGGGGGTTCAGGATAGGGAACACATGGACACTCATGGCAGATTCAAGTCAATGTATGCAAAACCAATACAATATTGTAAAGTAAAATAAATAAATTAATTAAACTAAATTAAATTAAAATAAAAAAAAGACACTAAAAAAAATCATTTAAAGAAAGAGAAACTTTAGCACCACATAGAAAGTATCCTATCCAAACTCAAAGTAGGTGCCTTTGTTTGCACCTGTTTTATATTTAACCAAGGTATCTCAGTTAACTTTCAGGATAAAATTTCCAAAGTAATTATTTCTATTTTGTAGACTAAAAACTGAGGCTCTGGATGATTAAGCAATTTCCCTCAAGATCACTCATTTAGTAACTGAGTCTGGTTTTGAATTAAAATTTGCTCCTAACTATCAATACACAGAGCATATGCTCATTAACTGTTTACTGTGCTGGTGGACAAGAGATGCTATTTCTCTGTGCACTAGCACATAGGACTGGAATCAAATGGAATGACCCACCTTTTTGAGCTCTGTTCTGTTCTCTCATGAGAACCTCATGGCCTTCAGACCTTGCTGTAAGAGTCAGTGGATATGGCAGTTCTCCCCTTCCAAAGACAAGTAAATAGAATTATGCAAATCAAATTGGTAAAGTCACTGCCTCTGAAACACACCCAAAAGCCACAACCACCCACCAAATTGCATAAAACAGAGCTGTGGCTCTGAGAATACACAGTAGCTCCAAATGCACTGAAATAGAATGCACCAGTATAGCTGTTAGGATGTCATACTGGGGAGGAAACAAGCAGTTACTCCCTCAAGGCTGAAGAAGGTCATGTGCTATAGTAGAAGTATTATCATAGCTTTCCACAGAGCCAGACAAAAAGTGAAAGAATTCAAATTGGGCCTAGGTAGAAGGGAAGAATGAGGAAAGGGGCTTCTAAAAGGAAAGTGGGACTGTAGCTCTTAAGGGTTTGAAATACAGATTTGATTTTGTTTCTTTATAAATATTGTAAATGGGGTGATTGGAAATGTTTCACTATAGCTTACTCAATAACAGTAAGCTGCATAAGTGAAGCTAAGAATTTTACTTTTATCTTACTCATTCTTGACAAAACTCTGTGAAGCAGAGGTTGTCCTCACTCATAACTTACTGATAAGGAAAACTGGGGCTTAGCTCGTGACTTGCTTATGGCCACAGGGTGAGTTGCAGAGCCAATGTGGCCCTGGAGCTCTGTGTCCCTCTAATCTGGCAGAGTCACTCTATTCCTATATTTTCTCTGTGTTCCCATCCAGATTCTTTGCTAGACAACTGGCTACGCTTGATCCAACATGACAATTTTTTTTTTACTTTTCCATGAATGTTAACTCTAACCAACCTCTCTTGCTACTATTTTGGCCTGTAGCAAAAGGTTCAAAATCTCTCCCAGCTTATTTCCCCCACTTATCTGTACTTTCTGATTGAGAAACATCAGGCAAAGTACAGACAGCTGACTATAGGCCATGGATTAGGCTTTGAGAAATTTGGGTCTCAGGTTTCAAGACCTTACTCTGACTGTGTAAAAATCCCCCTTCACAACATGGACAATGAGAGAGAACAGCAGTGTACACAGCCACCCACTGATGGGCACCAAGCAATGCCCCTGGCAACCACACAGAAAACATCCTTTTGCAATGTTTAAACCTAGTTAAATGCCCAGAGTATGTGGGTGAGCTCCTTTGCAGGACACAGGAAGAAGTAACTCATGGTGGAAAGAGCATAGACTCTGGCCTGAATTCCTGCTATTACCTCACCTGTCATGGGACCTGGAAAAGTTTGCTCAGATCCCCTAAGCCTTTATTTTCTTCAGCCTTAAAATGAAGATAGAGATACCTACTTATAAAATAACTGAGATTTTTAGTATAAGAATTCATATCATGTATCTAAAATAGCAATGAAACCCAGATTGTTGTTCCCTTTCAACAGTGGTGATCATGCATCGTGCACTTGCTAAGTACACAGGCACTTAGTGTTCACTGTATCTCCACATAGTTCTATGAGATACATTCTATTAACTCTTTTTTTTTTTTTTGCATAGGTAAGAAAACTTAGAGTTAGTAAGGTTATAGAACTTGCCCAGAGTCACATGGCCAGGATTGTGGGAGACTTGATTTGATCCCAGTTTTGTCTGAGTCTAAACTTGTGCATTTTATACTACCTTTCATGCTATCTTCTTTTCTCCATCTCCTCTACTTCACCACAATTCTTTTATTTCACACTTCATTCAAAGGTGACAACTCAATATTAGAGCAAATAGATGGAATACAATATTAGTTATCCATAAACTTAGCCCAGGGTACTTGTTTATGGCCAGGACTTTGGTAAAGGGGAAGGCAGCTGCAGGGGAGCAGAGCAGAACCAAGCAGCAGAGTTGATTGATCCTGTTGAATACGATTTATCTTCAGAAGGAAAATGCATTTGGGCACCTGATCTTCAGCTCTTCCTATCTTGTAATTCTGAAATAACCTGATCCAGAAGGTTTACTGTTCCACAACTGGTTTGGAGGTATCACTCTGGCTTAACCTGAGGCCTCTGATTAAAACTCTAGCACATGATCATCAATGATATTTTCACTCATTTTTCCTTGAATGAGGCTTGTAAATACCTTCCAAGAGCACCTCTTTGACTTGTATATAGCTACTTCTGTTAGTAAATCCAAGGAAGGCTAATGGGCTTCCAACTTTGGAAATTATTGTACCTAGACATTCAGTGCAGTGTTGATTTTACAGTTTTATAAGAACAGCTTATTCAAGAAGGGAATCTTCCTAAGTTACGGATTTCACTTACCCTAGCTTAGGAATGAGATAAACAAATTAAATAGCAACAGTCCCACAGCACAGACAGTGTTCTTTGGTGAACATCAGGATCCAAGACATTCTTCTTAAACTTGAAACCAGAATGAAATTGACATGCACAACTTATCCACTGGTACATATTAGACGTATCTACCCTTGGACATTGTGGTTTTTGTTTTTGTTTTTGATTTTCTGATTATGGATACCCTTGTGCAAAGATGAGACAACTTTCTTCCAAAAGGATTGGAAATATTTTTTCTCCTACTCTGGAGGGAGGGAAGTATTATGTATTATCCCTTTTACAGAGATAGTCTGAGGAATGGCCAGTATACTACTAAATATGAATCACAACTCAGTATACCAATCTGTCTCCATGAAATGGATTCAACACAGAAATACAAGCTGGGTAAGTATCTCTTAGCAGCCACCAGAAATCCTCTTCAAAATTGCTTCCGGCCACCCCCATTTACTTGCTCTGCTACTTCTATCTTTGCTCTCTCTCTCTCTTGTATTTTTTTTTTTTTTTTTTATATAACATGCTCTATGTTGGCTACATACTTTGGTTCCTGTTCTCCCTTCTAACCATTGGATGCATGACCCAGTTTCAGTCTTTTTGTGTACGGCAGAAACTGTCAGTGCTTCTCCCGCATTCCTTTGACATTAGTGAACATCATAAGGATTCCCTTACATGTGAATGGCTTCTTAGTGCAAATATCACATCTCAGTTTAGTTCAGTCACTCAGTCATGTCCAACTCTTTGTGACCCCATGGACTGCAGCATGCCAAGCTTCCCTGTCCATCACCAACTCCTGGAGCTTGCTCAAATTCATGTCCATTAAGTTGATGATGCCATCCAACAATCCCATCCTCTGTTATCCCCTTCTCCTCCTGCCTTCAATATTTCCCACCATCAAGGTCTTTTCCAGTAAGTCAATTCTATGCATCAGGTGGCCAAAGTATTGGAGTTTCAGCTTCAGCATCAGTCCTTCCAATGAATATTCAGGACTGATTTCCTTTAGGATGAACTGGTTGGATCTCCTTGCAGTCCAAGGGACTCTCAAGAGTCTTCTCCAACACCACAATTCAAAAGCATCTATTCTTCTGTGCTCAGCTTTCTTTATAGTCCAACTCTCACATCCATACTTGACTACTGGAGAAACCATAGCTTTTACTAGACAAACCTTTGTTGGCATAGTAATGTGTTTGCTTTCTAATATGCTGTCTAGGTTGGTCATAGCTTTTCTTCCAAGGAGCAAGCATCTTTTAATTTCATGGCTGCAGCCACCATCATCAGTGATTTTGGAGCCCAAGAATATGAAGTCTGTCACTGTTTCCATTGTTTCCCCATCTATTTGCCATGAAGTGATGGAATCAGATCCTTTTGTGATCAGATCTGTGATCACAAAGATCTGTGATCTATGATCTGATCTGTTATCAGAGCTTAGCTTTGTGAATGCTGAGTTTTATGCCAGCTTTTTCTAACTCTCTCCCTCTCCACAACTTTTTACCTGAATGTTTTTTCAGGCTGTAGGAACACACCACACTTCCTCCCATGTAAGACAGAAGTCCTACGAAGTAAAATTCCCCACAGGAGACTGCTATCATTTTCCCTAGTGAGATATGTGCTGTATAGTCGCTAAAGACTCCTTGACTAATTTCCCCCTCCCCTATGGTGCTCTTTCAATTCACCTCCCAAATAAATGAAAAGTTAAAGTCGCTCAGTTGTGTCCAACTCTTTGCAACCCCATGGGCTATAGAGTCCATGGAATTATCCAAGCCAGAATTCTGGAGCTGGTAGCCTTTCCCTTCTCCAGGGCATCTTCCCAACCTAGGGATTGAACCCAGGTCTCCCACATTGCAGGCAGATTCTTTACCACCTGAGCCACAAGAGAAACCCTTGTGGAGTGGGTAGCCTATCCCTTCTCCAAGGGATCTTCCTGACCCAGGAATCAAACTGGAGTCGTATTGCAGGAGGATTCTTTACCAACCTGAACTATCAGGGAAGCCCCCAAATAAATGAATCCTATTTAAATCTTTGTCTCAAGCTCTGCCTCTTGGAGTAGCCAACCCACAGTACTACCCCAGTTTTAGGCATGAGCATTCTCTGGTACATAAACTTATATGTCTTCTGAGACCTAAAGGAAAAGATCCATAGGCTTAAGTCCTGCCATAGACTCCTGATAAATGCTGCAGTCAAACTTGATCTTCACCTAGGTTGTTCTAGGTAGGAGAAGTTTGAGACATTACCAGTAACTAAATTGATGCAAAATTTCATGATTTATGCAAGTGAATAGACCAAATAAGATACTTTCTGAAAAACTGTCCCCAAATTACTTCAAAAATAATTTTGAATGAACTTGACTTGACCTGAGGCAATATAATATGGTGGTAGAAGCTTGGGCTCTGGAGTCAACCTTCTTGTACCTCTCTTAGCCAATGCCTGTGTGCTATACATTCAAGTGGAAGGCACAACCTCCTAGGTATTTCCAGGGCAGGTGACTTTCATTTGATGAGGACAATTCTTAGCAGAAGGGTGTACTTGTGAACTGTTAGCTGAGGGTTAGGTACACTGCTTAATAAAAAGGATCTTAGTGGGACTTCAACAGCCATTATTAATATCCTCTACTTCCTAAAATGCATATTATGTTGTTAATAATAGAATTCTATAGTCATTTCTGCTACAGTGATTAGAAAAAAAAAATCCACCAATGCTTATTCTGTTTCTTAATCAATTGGTAACACAAAGTATTCAAATAGTTTGCTTCCTTTCTCCCCAGACACCAAGCATGCCATCTGTTGTTGGGCATAGTGAAGGTAAAAATGTTAGTTGCTCAGTTGCATCTGACTATTTGTGAACCCATGAACATAGCCCTCCAGGCTCTTCTGTCCATGGGATTTTCCAGGCAAAAATACTGGAACGTGTTGTCATTTCCTTCTCCAGGGCATCTTCCTAACCCAGGGATTGAACCTGGGTCTTGTGCATTGCAGGCATATTCTTTACCATTTGAGTCACCAGGGACGTAGTGGTCATAGGCTATCATCAAGGAAGAATTGTAGAAGCATCTCTTCCTCTGGTACCTCATAAATTTCTTGCTAATTGTAGGGATTCTGAGTTTGCTTTTAGATCTCATTTGTCAGCATACTTGCCCTCTATACAAATCTTGGGATGGGAAGGCAATTACACTATCTTGTGGGTTTATGAGAAACTACCAACCTGTATTTGGACAGACTGTCTACATTGCTACAACATGCTTTGGGCCCAGGGACTAAATCTTCGACCAATCCCATCTGCTTTCTGAAAAGTTATTTTCCATTAATCGTTTCCTTCACATGCATAGTTACTCTGTTTCAGTTCAGTTGAGTTCAGTTCAGTCGCTCAGTCGTGTCCGACTCTTTGCGACCCCATGAATCGCAGCACGCCAGGCCTCCCTGTCCATCACCAACTCCCGGAGTTCACTCAGACTCACATCCATCGAGTACTGATGCCATCCAGCCATCTCATCCTCTGTTGTCCCCTTCTCCTCCTGCCCCCAATCCCTCCCAGCATCAGAGTCTTTTCCAATGAGTCAACTCTTCGCATGAGGTGGCCAAAGTACTGGAGTTTCAGCTTTAGCATCATTCCTTCCAAAGAAATCCCAGGGCTGATCTCCTTCAGAATGGACTGGTTGGATCTTCTTGCAGTCCAAGGGACTCTCAAGAGTCTTCTCCAACACCACAGTTCAAACGCATCAATTCTTTGGTGCTCAGCTTTCTTCACAGTCCAACTCTGACATTCATACATGACCACTGGAAAAACTATAGCCTTGACTAAACGGACCTTTGTTGGCAAGTTGTCTCTGCTTTTGAATATGCTATCTAGGTTGGTCATAACTTTCCTTCCAAGGAGTAAGCGTCTTTTAATTTCATGGCTGCACTCACCATCTGCAGTGATTTGGAGCCCAAAAAAATAAAGTCTGACACTGTTTCCACTGTGTCTCCATCTATTTCCATGAAGTGATGAGACCAGATGCCATGATCTTTGTTTTCTGAATGCTGAGCTTTAAGCCAACTTTTTCACTCTCCACTTTCACTTTCATCAAGAGGCTTTTTAGTTCCTCTTCACTTTCTGCCATAAGAGTAGTGTCATCTGCATATCTGAGGTTATTGATATTTCTCCCAGCAATCTTGATTCCAGCTTGTGCTTCTTCCAGCCCAGAGTTTCTCATGATGTGCTCTGCATAGAAGTTAAATAAGCAAGGTGACAATATACAGCCTTGACACACTCCTTTTCCTCTTTGGAACCAGTCTGTTGTTCCATGTCCAGTTCTAAGTGTTGCTTCCTGACCTGCATACAAATTTCTCAAGAGGCAGGTCAGGTAGTCTGGTATTACCATCTCTTGAAGAATTTCCCACAGTTTATTGTGATCCACAAAGTCAAAGGCTTTGGCATAGTCAATAAAGCAGAAATAGATGTTTTTCTGGAACTCTCTTGTTTTTTCCATGGTCCAGCAGATGTTGGCAATTTGATTTCTGGTTCCTCTGCCTTTTCTAAAACCAGCTTGAACATCTGGAAGTTCACGGTTCACATATTGCTGAAGCCTGGCTTGCAGAATTTTGAGCATTACTTTACTAGCGTGTGAGATGAGTGCAATTGTGCAGTAGTTTGAGCCTTCTTTGGCATTGCCTTTCTTTGGGATTGGAACGAAAACTGACCTTTTCCAGTCCTGTGGCCACGGGTGAGTCTTTCAAATTTGCTGGCATATTGAGTGCAGCACTTTCACAGCATCATCTTTTAGGATTTGAAATAGCTCAACTGGAATTCCATCACCTCCACTAGCTTTGTTGTAGTGATGCTTTCTAAGGCCCACTTGACTTCACATTCCAGGATGTCTGGCTCTAGGTGAGGGATCACACCATCGTGATTATCTGGGTCGTGAAGATCTTTTTTGTACAGTTCTTCTGTGTATTCTGTGTATTTACTAACAGCTAATAGAGCTTTTCAGCAAAATAGAGTGGTGGGAAAACAGTGAATTAAGAATCCAGAGGCCTGAATGTGAATCCCGGTTTTACCACCTCCCCATTGTGGAAACCTCAGCAAGTCACTCTTCTGCCAAGCATCCTTTTCCTTCTTTATAAAACTGATTCTAAAGATCTGCCCTGAGTCCTTCACAGGATCATTGTGTGATCAAGTGAGAAAACACACAATTGATATATAAAATGCTGTCCCAAGGCATATTATTAATGTTATTGACATTGCAATGCTTAGTATATTTACCTTTGAATGTCTGTAGCCTTATAACTTTGGCTAATGAGTGGTATAGATCCAAATAGAACCCCTGTAAAAGCCTCACCAATGGCTCCACTTTACCCTGAGCATCCTCCCTTAGCTCTTCAGTGATCTAAGCCTTCCTTTTGTGGTAAGTTATTCAACTTTTATCCAAGATTAACTTTCCAGAGAAATAGAATTATATTGTTATACCAAGGAAGACAATTTCAAAATCCATTAAAATGACTAATTTAACATTAATACATTTGTCTATTATATCACTTTTAATACAAAAACAAGCTTCTCTTTCATAGTTGTACCAACATACTGGTGATACATGGAGCATAGAGTTTGGATTAAATCTTGGTTCTGATTTATGCTGTCTGCGTGGCCTGGAGCAGAGCATCTAACCTCTCCCAGTCACTGTTCCTTTAATATGTAAAATGGAAATATTAATAACATAAACTATCTTCAAGAGTTGTTGTGAGTTTTAAATACCATAACACTAAAGCCCTTTTCATTGATCCTGAAACATTATACCAAATAAGTATTGTCTATTGTTAACATGGGCTTCCCTGATGGCTCAGACAATGACTCTGCCTGCAATGCAGAGACCCAGGTTCAATCCCTGGGTTATGAAGATCCCCTGGAGAAGGGAATGAAAACCCACTACAGCATTTTCCCCTGGAGAATTCCATGAACAGAGGAGCCTGGTGTGCTATAGTTCATGGAGTCTCAAAGAACTGGATAAAGTTGAATTAATAACACTTTCACTTTCACATCATTAACATGCCATGATATGGCCCAAGGCCTAAAATAACTTTATGCTCTATTTTAAGGAAGAGAGAAGTATACATGGATAAACACAGAAATCTGTAGATTCCATCTTTCTGTTACATATCTCCTGGTCTTAGGACTTGTTCCTTATCAGGCAGATTCTGATATGGACATTCTTATACAAGTGATTTATTGTGGAAGAACTTTCAGGTAAGACCTGTGAAGAAGAGAGGAAAGCAGGATAGGGTCGATAAATGCTAGAAAGTAGCTATGCATGCATGTGTGCTAAGTCACTTCAACTCTTTTCAGTCATGTTCAACTCTTTTCGACCCCATGGACTGTGTAACCTCCCAAGCTCCTCTGTCCATGGATTACCCAAGCAAAAATACTGGAGTGGGCTGCCATTTCCTTTTCCAGAGGATCTTCCCAACCCAGGAATCCAACCCATGTCTCTTATGTCTCCTGCATTCTTTACCACAGTCAGCTGAGTCTAAAATCATTTACTCCTTAATCCCAGGGAGCTTTGGGGTTTGAATAACTCTATAGTTAGTCACCACGGAGGCAAGGGGGGCAACATTTTCCAATATAATTGTTAACCTCTTTGTTTTTCTTTAGGTCTGTTAGGATAAATAGGTTTGCAAAGAAAAAAATGTAGATATCCCTAAGTATATTCAGTTTCAAACAAGCTTCTATAGCTAAGTGTTTCTCTAATCCCTAAAGATCCTTGTTAACAGCATTAAAATTCTAATGGAATATATTAATCTAAAAGCATGCACTAACGCATATATATGGAATTTAGAAAGATGGTAACGATAACCCTGTATACGAGACAGCAAAAGAGACACTGACGTATAGAACAGTCTTATGGACTTTGTGGGAGAGGGAGAGGGTGGGAAGATTTGGGAGAATGGCATTGAAACATGTAAAATATCATGTATGAAACGAGATGCCAGTCCAGGTTCAATGCACGATACTGGATGCTTGGGGCTAGTGCACTGGGACGACCCAGAGGGATGGTATGGGGAGGGAGGAGGGAGGAGGGTTCAGGATGGGGAACACATGTATACCTGTGGTGGATTCATTTTGATATTTGGCAAAACTAATACAATTATGTAAAGTTTAAAAATAAAATAAAATTAATTAAAAAAATAAAAGCATGCAAAATCTTTTCCAAATGTGATTTATTTAACAATATAAAATCAGTTTCTCAATGATAATATCTAGGTCTTCATATTTTTTTAATCTTGCAAATAATTCTACATGGAAAATTGGTATCCAGGCTGCCTAACATTGCCATCTAGCCTATATAAATGCATAAAAGTTAAGATCCTATTATGAAGTTTAAGGTTTTGCCCCCAAGTACTTAGCATTTAAATTTCTGGAATAAGTGGTTTGCTCTTATTACCTTTTCACAAAAGGCTTCCTATGGAAGTGGATTCTGTTATATGTTTGATCAAACATTCATTATTTTTATCTGTTTCTTGAGGGGCATTAACTTACCATGAAGAGGACACATTAAAATGATGTATAAATCAATGGCATGTTTATTAATGGTATAGTAACAGGATGTCAGGCTCTAGCAGTCTGACAACCACCTAATATGGAAGTTAACAGCAGGAGAGCCATGAAATCTGATGTCTGCTGCTTATTTTGAGGGGGGAAAAAAAAGAAAAGAAAAACAGCATGTATGGCTACAGCTTCAAAGGGTTAAAATTACATCATTTTCACTTTGAGGTGAAACATTTCTTTTTTGAAATCATCTTTAAAGTAGCAGGACATTATATCATAGACTTTGGTTATTGATGGTGAAATACGTGCTTTTTAGTGCAGTGAGAAACTTGCTTAATTCCAGGTTGTTTATTTTAACAATGTTTATTTAGTGCCTTCCTTTTTTTGAACACTAGGGAAATAAAGCAAAAGGAAAGACATTTATCTTCTTTTTCAGCTAATAGTCAAGGGCAGTAGAGAAATGAATGAATATTTCCAATTACAAATAGAGGTAATCATTTGCAGAGGTACCCAATCTTTTCTTTAGAATCGGGCAAGGATTCCAGGGAAGAAAGCACTGTTCTAAGTTTCCAAATAGATGGGAGTATTGACGAAAGGCATTGCAAGAACCCTAAAGCTCCACAGTGTTAGAATCTATGCCTGTACAATTTCTATCACATCTCTTAACACAGCACCAGTACACTGCAGATTATCAATAAATACATGTTGAAGGAAGGAAGTGAAAGATAGTGAAGTGATAGTCACTCACTCATGTCCAACTCTTTTCAACCCTATGGACTGTAGCCCACCAGGCTCCTCTGTCCATGGAATTCTCCAGGAAAGAATACTGATATCCATCGACAGATGAATGGATAAAGAAGTTGTGGTATGTATACACAATGGAATATTACTCAGCCATAAAAAGGAACACATTTGAGTCAGTTCTAATGAGGTGGATGAACCTAGAACCTATTACACAGAGTGAAGTGAGTCAGAAAGAGAAAGATAATGTATTCTAACACATATATATGGAATCTAGAAAAATGGCACTGAAGAATTTATTTTCAGAGCAACAGTGGAGAAACAGACATAGAGAATAGACTTATGGACATGGGGAGAGGGGAAGAGAGGTCGAGATGTATGGAAAGAGTAACATGGAAACTTACATTACCATATGTAAAATAGATAGCCAATGGGAATTTTCTGTATGGCTCAGGAAACTTAAAAAAAAAAAAGAGGGGTTATATGTATACTTATGGCTGATTCATGTTGAGGTTTGACAGAAAACAGCAAAATTCTGTAAAGCAATTATGTTTCAATAAAAAATAAATTAATAAAAAAAAGAAGAATACTGGAGTGGGTTGCTATTTCCTGCTCTAAGGGATCTTGCCAACACAGGGATTGAACCCAGGTCTCCTGCATTGCAGGCAGAGTCTTACCAGCTAAGCCACCAGGGAAGCTCCAAAGGAAGGAAGAGTATGTGACAAAATAGATGTTCAACACAGTTACAAATGAATTTATGTGTGTCTGAAGCTACTGATGCCAACTGACATCACCCACGTCAGCCGTAGAGTTGTTTTCTCAATGGCAGAGCTGATTAATGCTTCTTACACAGTTGTTTGCTAAGCAATGGCTTTTAGAGTAATTGCTTTATCCATTCCTCTATTGATAGACATTTAGTTTGCTTTCATGTCTTGGCTATTGCAAATAGTTCTGCCAAGAACATTGGGATGCATGCATCCTTTCGAATTATGGCTTTCTCTGGGGTATATGTCCAAGAGTGAGATTTCTGGTTAATACGGTAGTTCTATATTTAGGTTTTTAAAGAACCTCTGTACTGTTTCCCATGGTGTCTGTACCAAGTTACATTCCCACAAATGGTGTAGGAATGAAGTAAGTCAAATGTAGAAAGACAAATATCATATGATACCACTTAAATGAGGACTCTAAGAAAAAAGGTGGTACAAATGAACTTATTTACAAAACAAGAGTCATGGATGTAGAAAACAAAATTTTGCTTAACAAAATTTTGCTTACCAGGGGATAAGGTGGGGAGGGATAAATTGGGAGATTGGGATTGACATATACATACTAATATATATATATAATAGACAACTAATAAGAACCTACTCTATAGCACAGGGAACTTTATTCAATACTCTGTTATGGCCTAAATGGAAAAGAACCTAAAAAAAGAATGGAGATACACACACACACACACACACACACACACACACACACACAACTGATTCACTTTTCTGTACATCAGAAACCAACATGACATTGTAGTCAACTGTACTCCAATAAAAATTTGGGGAAAAAAAAAAGTGATTGCTAATTCTTCAGTTGGATAAGATAGAAGATTGGTTTTATTTTTAAGATCACTAAATATGGCTTTTGATCCCTCTATTGTACATTATTCATACAGCAGAGTAATGTTTTTAAAGAATAGGTTAAGATTCAGCTAAAATGTAGAAACTTATTAAATTACTCATTCATCAAATACCCATTGAAATTCTATTATGTGACAGGGTATGTAAAAAGTCTCAGACATAGGAAAATGAAAAAATACAGTCTCTATACTCAAGCTGTTTGCAGTCTTTGATGGAGAAAAATGCTGAATCAGACATTTACAATATGCTATATGCATTGTCATTAAGGTGTATATAAGATGCTATGAGACTGCAGGTGAGGGGAAATGATTAGAATGCGTGGTTTGAGGTAGAATTTGTTATCAGGGAAGATTTATTAGAAAAAGTGATATCTTGCGTGAACATTAGAAGTACAGATTAGGTTCAGTTCAGTTCAGTTGCTCAGTCGTGACCCCATGAATCGCAGCACGCCAGGCCTCCCTGTCCATCACCAACTCCTGGAGTTCACCCAAACTCATGTCCATCGAGTCGGTGATGCCATCCAGCCATCTTATCCTCTGTCGTCCCCTTCTCCTCCTGCCCCCAATCCCTCCCAGCATCAGAGTCTTTTCCAATGAGTCAACTCTTCGCATGAGGTGGCCAAAGTATTGGAGTTTCAGCTTTAGCATCATTCCTTCCAAAGAACACCCAGGACTGATCTCCTTTAGAATGGACTGGCTGGATCTCCTTGCAGTCCAAGGGTCTCTCAAGAATCTTCTCCAACACCACAGTTCAAAAGCATCAATGGCTATGTAGGTGTTAATGGAGAGGAAAGACTTTTTTTTTTTTTTTTTACAAACATTGGAATACAATTAATTATGATGTATATGTGTAATGAAAAGTTGGCTAAGCATGCAAGAAAGGGTAAGGGGAGGAGATAAAAAAGTAGTGGGAAATGTTTATTGCAGCACTATATGTGTCCCATCAGCAAATAAACAGTTAAGGAAATATGGTATATACATAGAGTATTATTCAGCCTTAGAAAAGAAGGGAATCACACTATCTGCAAAAACATGACGAACCTGGAGGACATTAGGCTGAGTAGAGTAAACTGGTCACAGAAGAACAAATATTGCATGATTTCACCTGTATGAAAGATATAAAATAGTCACATTCATAGAAATGGAGACTATGACAGTGGTTGCAAGAGACAGAGGAAGTGGGGAAAATGGGATGCTATTATTCAATGGGCATTAAGCCTTAGCTATGCAAGATGTATAAGTTCTAAAGATCCACTGTATAACATAGGTCCTACAATATGGTATTGGGGACATTAAAATTTTTATAAGAATAAAATTCATGTCAAGTATAGGTAGAACTCATGTTAAGTGTTCCTATCACACAAACAATAGAAGGATACAGGGAAACTCTGGACGGTGTTAGATATGTATACTTCCTTGATAGTGGTGTTGGCATCATGGATGTTTGCCTATGTCCAAATTCATCAAATTATACACATTAAATGCATATCTCATGTATTTATATCCCAATAAAGTTGCTTCAAAAAGATGGTGAGGCATAGGACTAGAAAATAAATGGAGTCAAATAATAAAAAACCATGTATGCTACACAAAACATTTTAGACAATTTGATAGAGAATTTGAATGTTTTGAATAGGGGAGTAATGTGATCAGACTTATATTTTAGAAGTATGGCATTGGCTGTATAGGAATTCATGCCTGATTTGGAAGGTGACTTGGAACGTGTTACAGGTTTCCATGTGATTAGTGATGACAGCCTGGAAAATAAGTGTGGGCAGAGTAAAGGGATATTTTTGAATCACATGGCAGATTTTTAGAAATATCAAGAAAACCCTTTCTCCACCTCTGCCTGTAATCCCCACTCCATCTCCAAGAAGCCTCCTAATTTTTTTCAAACTTTAACATAGAATTTTGCTATTAATATTAAATATTAAATGTGAGAGTTGGACCATAAAGAGTGCTAAAGAATTTATGTTTTTGATCTGTGGTGCTGGAGAGGACTGTTGAGGGTCCTTGGACAACAAGGCAATGAAACCAGTCAATCCTAAAGGAAATCAACCCTGAATATGCATTTGAAGGACTGATGCTGAAGTTGAAGCTGAAGCTCCAGTTCTTTGGCCACATGATTCAAAGAGCTGACTCACTGGAAAAGACCCTGATGCTGGGAAAGATTGAGGGAAGGAGAAGAAGGGGGAAACAAAGGAAGAGATGGTTGGGTGGCATTATCAACTCAATGCACATGAATTTGAGCAAACTCTGGAAGATAGTGAAGGATGGGGAAGCCTGGTCTGCTGCAATCCATGGGGTCACAAAGAGTCAGACATGACTTAGTGACTGAACAATAACAACAATATTAGAGATATTAATATTAAGGATAGGCCAATGGGCAAGGCACAACAGGGCTTCAGATCTATAAACTCATGAGGCTGACACGTCATACACAAATATGGTTATATGAACCAGAATTATTTTTTTAGCTGTCTTTAAAGAAGTGGCCAAAGTACCCTACTTCATTAAAGGTACCCCTCAAAAACTGTTAAATAAAATCATGTTGTTAATGATTTGCACTGGTTGTCTTCCCTGCTGGATCAGGAGGTAAAATATCCAACTACAATGTAGGAGACTTGGGTTCCATTCCTGGACAAGGAAGATCCTCTGGAGAAGGGAATGGCAACCCACTTCAATATTTTTGCCTGGAGAATTCCATGGACAGAGGAGCCTGGCAGGCTACAGTCCACGGGGTTGCAGAGTCAGACATGACTGAGCAACTAACACACACACTAATGATTTGAAGCTAAGAAAGACCAGGAAACACAGTTGATACAAGAATTATATTCACAAATGGATGAAATGTTGGTGTACAAAATACCTGTGGAGGTGTGTTTGTCCTATATTCTGCCAGAGAGAATGAAAGTCAAAAAAGCACAGTGTTCTGAATAGTGGAGTGGAACTTCCAAAACAATGGGAAAAGATTGTAACTATGTGAGCCTGTAGATATGTTAACAAACCTAATATGGTCATCATGTTGCCATATTTCATAAAACAAATCATCCCATTGTACAGCTTCACCTTATACAATGTTATATGTCCATGCTAACTCAATGAAGCTGGAAAAAAGTTTTAAAAATATTATGGGGAGGACGTGTACATCCATGGAGGATTCATGTTGATGTATGGCAAAATCAATATAATATTGTAAAGTAATTAGCCTCTAATTAAAATAAATAAATTTAAATTTAAAAAATAAAAAATAAATATTCCAGATTTTAATGTTTTTATCTTTAGATAAAATGACTCCAAATGACCCAGAAATAGCTAAATATATCAGTTATGGATATTTTAGTGAGATAGAAACTATTGGATATTTACAGGAAGGTTCCTGTGAATGAGACCTTACTTTGAAATAGGGTCTCTTTAGACATGATGAAGTGAAGGATCTGAGATGGGATCCTTCTGGTTGTTGCTACTGCTGCTGCTAAGTCACTTCAGTCGTGTCCAACTCTGTGTGACCCCATAGACAGCAGCCCACCAGGCTCCCCTGTCCCTGGGATTCTCCAGGCAAGAACACTGGAGTGGGTTGCCATTTGAGGGTGGCCTTAAATCCAATGACAGGGTCTTTATTAGAGACAGAAGAGGAGAAGCCACAGAGATGGGAGGGATGTGGCCACGAGTTCAGTGAGGCCTGAAGCCCTGAAAAGCTGGAAGAGACAAGAAAGACCCTCCACAGGAGCCTCTGAAGGAAACAAAGACCAGCTTACACCTTGATATGAGACATTTGCTCTCCAGAACAGTGCGGGGAGGATAAATTCCTAAGTCACCAGCTGGTGTTATTTGTTACAGCTGACCCAGGAAGCAAAGATAAGTAATTTTAAAAAGTCTATATGACAAAGGACAACTATTGTAAAAGCAAAAATGGCATGTTCAAAGAAGGAGAGATTATCTTCAATAATTTCTATAAAAAATAGAAAAGGAACAAAGTACAACAGAAAAATAACAGTCAACAGGCAGTTCATAGAAGATACACAAAAGATCAATAGCATGTAAATATATGTTTAACTTTCTCAGAAACCAAAAAATAAGTCAACTTTAATAATCATAAGGTAGTATGTCTCAGTATCAAATCAAAAATATCTTAATTTGATAGTACAAAGTTTTCACAAGCATTCAAAGAAAGTTACCTTTCTGTAAGTTGTCAATTAATACTTTTAAAATTTATTTTTAATTGAAGGATAACTGCTTTACAGAATTTTGCTGTTTTCTGTCAAAACTCAACATGAATCAGCCATAGGTATACATATATACCTTCCCTTTTAAACTTTCCTCCCATCTCCCTCCCCATCCCACCCCTCTAGGTTGATTCAGAGCCCCTGTTTGAGTTTCCTGAGCCATACAGCAAATTCGGTTTGCTATCTATTTTACATGTTACCCTTTCCATACATCTCACCCGCTCCTCCCCTCTCCCCAAGTCCATAAGCCTATTCTCTATGTCTGTTTCTCCACTGCTGCACAGTAAAAATTCTTCAGTACCGTTTTTCTAGATTTCGTATATACATATATGCGTTAGAATACTATATTTATCTTTCTCTTTCTGACTTACTTCACTCTGTATAATAAGTTCTAGGTTCATCCAGATCATTAGAACTGACTCACATGTGATTCTTTTTATGGCTGAATAATATTCCATTGTGTATATGTACCACAACTTCTTTATCCATTCCTCTGTCAATAGACATCTAGGTTGCTTCCATGTTCTAGCTATTGTAAATGGTGCTGCAATGAGCAGTGAGATACATGTGTCTTTTTCAATTTTGGTTTCCTCAGGGTATATGCCTAGGAGTGGGATTGCTAGGTCATATGGTGGTTTTATTTCTAGTTTTTAAAGGAATCTCCATACAGTCTTCCATAGTGGCTGTATCAATTTACATTACCACTAACATTGCAAAAGTGTTCCCTTTTCTCCACACCCTCTCCAGCATTTATTGTTTGTAGACTTTTTGATGATGGCCATTCTGACCAGTGTGATGTGATATCTCACTGTAGTTTTGATTTGTATTACTCTAACAATGAGCGATGTTGTGCACCTTTTCATGTGTTTGTTATCCTTCTGTATGTCTTCTTTGAAGAAATGTCTGTTTATGTATTTTTCCCACTTTTTGATTGGGTTGTGTGTTTTTTTCTGGTATTGAGTTGTATGAGCTGCTTGTATATTTTGGAAATTAATCTTTTGTCAGTTGTTTCATTTGAGATTATTTTCTCCCATTCTGAGGGTTGTCTTTTCACTTTGCTTGTAGTCTCCTTTGCTGTGCAAAAGCTTTTAAGTTTAATCAGGTGCAAGTTAATATAGGTTGATAAGAAGTCTGGAGTCCTTGAGGAGGAGAAAGGATTCTGGGGCTATTGAGGAGGAGAAAAGTACAAACATTTTTTTTTTCCCTACATTCCTCCATCGTCATCACATAAAATGTGTTTTCTTTAAGCCAAGAGCTAATGGCTCAAGGGTATGTTTTTCCTTAGTGAAAGTGAAGTCGCTCAGTTGTGTCCGACTCCTTGCAGCCCCATGGACTGTAGCCTACCAAGCTCTTCCATCCATAGAATTTTCCAGCCAAGAGTACTGGAGTGGGTTGCCATTTCCTTCTCCAGGGGATCTTCCCAACCTGGGGTTCAAACCTGGGTCTCCCACATTGCAGGCAGACACTTTACCATCTGAGCCAATTGTACAAATGATTATATAACAATAATGTATCTTGTTTGAGAACATGTTTCTCCTTTTTAACAGAAACCTTCTGACCAATCTTGTTATCTTAAGAACCATGTTATGGAAGTGGGTCTGGTAAGATCTCTCTATTGTTAATTCTAATCCTGATGATTTAAGATGTATATTGTAGGTGTGGGTCTGGTAAAAGTGTATAAGGCCTTGATAAGACTGGAAAAGGTCAGTTTTCATTCCAATCCCAAAGAAAAGCAATGCTAAAGAATGTTCAAACTACCATACAATTGCACACATCTCACACACTAGCAAAGTAATTCTCAAAATTCTCCAAGGCTTCAACAGTATGTGAATCATGAACTTCCAGATGTTCAAGTTGGATTTAGACAAGGCGGAGGAACCAGAGATCAAATTGCCAACATCCATTGGATCATCAAAAAAGCAAGAGAGTTCCAGAAAAACATCTACTTCTGCTTTATTGACTACACCAAAGACTTTGACTATGTGGATCACAGCAAACTGTGGAAAATTCTTCAAAAGACAGGAATACCAGACCACCTGACCTGCCTATTGAGAAATCTGCATGCAGGTCAAGAAGAAACAGTTAGAACTAGACTTAGAATAACAGACTTATTCCAAATTGGGGAAGGGGTATGTCAAGGCTGTATATTGTCACCCTGCTTATTTAACATATATGCAGAGGACATCATGTGAAATGCCAGGCTGGATGAAGCACAAGCTTGAATCAAGATTGCTGGGAGAAATATAAATAACCTCAGATATGCAGATGACACCACCCTTATGGCAGAAAGTGAAAGAATCTCTTGATGAAAGTAAAAGAGGAGAGTGAAAAAGTTGGCCTAAAGCTCAACATTCAGGAAGCTAAATCATGACACGTGGTCCCATCACTTCAAGGCAAATAGATGGGGAAACAATGGAAACAGTGAGAGACTTTATTTTCCTGGGCTCCAAAATCCCTGAAGATGATGACTGCAGCCATGAAATTAAAAGATGCTTGCTCCTTGGAAGAAAAGCTATGACAAACATAGACAGTATATTAAAAAGTAGAGACATTGCTTTGCCAACAAAGGTCCACTTAGTCAAAGCTATGGTGTTTCCAGTAGTCATGTATAGATATAATTTGGACTATAAAGAAAGCTGAGCACCAAAGAATTTATGCTTTTGAACTGTGGTGTTGGAGAAGACTCTTGAGAGTCCCTTGGACTGCAAGGAGATCAGACCATTCAATCTCAAGGAAATCAGTCCTGAATATTCATGGAAGGACTGATGCTGAAGCTGAAACTTCAATACTCTGACCACCTGATGCGAAGAACTGACTCGTTGAAAAAGACCCTAATCTTGGGAAATATTGAAGGCAGAAGGAGAAGGCACAACAGATATTGAGATGTTTGGATGGCATCACCGATTTGATGGACATGAGTTTGAGCAAGCTCTGGGAGTTGGTGAAGGACAGAGAAGCCTGGTGTGCTACAGTCCATGGGGTCACAAAGAATTGGACACGACTGAACAACTGAACTGAACTGAATTTATAAGACTAGTGAGTGGGGGCATTCTCTGACCCCCTTATGATGTCTATTTCAAAACATTTCTCTGTCCTTTTTCACTGTAACAAAAACTCTGAGTAATCAAGCCTGGTCCCTGATCCTAAAGCTAAATTTTCTTCTTTGGAGATCACAAATCTGATACCGTTCATTGTAAGCTATCAATACCAAAGTAGTGAAGAACTCTTGACCCCACTTTCCATTTTAGCCTCCTCTTCCTTTTTTGGCTGTGCACTCAAAACCAAAGCTTGGAGGAGGCATCAGTTGATGCAGATAAAGCAGAGGAGAGTCCCTGGTGATCTGTAAGGTAGCTCAAGAACTCGCCTGCAGTGTGGGATACCTGGATTTGACCCCTGGGTTGGGAAGATCCCCTGGAGGAGGGCATGGCAACCCACTCCAGTATTCTTGCTTGGATGATCCTAATGGACAAAAGAGCCTGGAGGGCTATAGTCAAGAGGGCCGCAAAGAGTCACACACCACAGAACAACTAAACACACACAAGACTTCATTATGTGTATGTGATGTGTATTAAGAAGAGGCACGTCTGGAGAGTCAGGTAATGTCCTAGACCATCGTTTCTCTACCTCAGCATTGCTGACATCTGGAGCTGGATGACTCTGTGATGTGGAGTGTTCTGTGCCCTGAGGGATATTGAGAAGCACCTCTGGTCTCCACTCAGCACATGCCAGGAGTGCCCTTCCACCCGCAATGGTGACAGCCATAAATGTTCTCATTTATTATTATCCTCTTAGATAATATTGAATGCTGTTTATGGATGATGTAAGATTATGACTTTCTCATTCAAAGAGTTATTGATTCAGAATAGAAGCTCTGTGAGTCTACTCTTTTTTTTCTAATTTAAACACATTTATAATGAAGAGTGAGATGGCAGTTTCCTCATTGCTTTATTTTACTAATTCCCTGCCAGAAGGAATTTAACAAATTGGATAATGGCTTTATCATACGATTCCCCAATTTTACAAGAGATTTCTAAAGAGAGCCACATAATGTCCAAAGGTCCTTAAAATTGCCTGATATCCTTTCAGGACTTCCCTAGTGGTCTAGTGGTTAAGATTCCATGCTTCTAATGCAGGGGGCACAGGTTCAATTCCTGGCTGGGGAACTAAGATCCCACATACTAAGTGGTGCAGCTAAAAAATTAAAAATTAGAAAGAAAAGAGTGAGAGAGGGGATAACTGCTGAGGTAAGGTCCTGAGAAATCAGAAGATAAATTAATCAAATCTTCAGCAGGAATTAGATTTTCACAAGAGAAAAGTCCTTCTTCCCATGGAAACTTGAGTCAAATTTGTCAGTTTTCCATGAATACAGATAATGAGACAAGAAGCTCATTATCAAACAGTCCTTGCTGCAAAGGAACTGGAAAGTATGTCTCTCACATCCATTCTAACTAAATTATAGTATTTCTATGGGCAGAACCTATGCCTTATTCTCTTTTAATATATACTCATACCAGGGACAAGAAATGATGCAAAGTAGGTAATCCATAAATGTGCTTTCTTATTGCAAATCAATATGGGATCAATATCTCATACAAATTCAATATGTGAGTAAATATGTGCTTAAAACTCTGTAAATTATTTAGGATTTAACAGTGCTTGGATTAACCATACTCATAGCTTTTTTTGAGACACACTGTATATAAGTTCTACAAATAAAGGAAATATCCTTTCATATTCTTTTATGAAGGTTTATTACTTACATAATAGACCTTGGAAGAAAGGGTCAGTAGGAGAAAATTTTCATTGTTGTTTTGAAGTTGATCTCAAGAAAATCAGAGATATGTTTGGTGTGAATGGTGAAAATTTTTTTCCTATGAGTATGTGTGAATTATGTCTCCAGCCCTTGCTGACATAACTATAGGGTGCAAGATCTGAGAGCATCGGAATACAATAGAGGTGCTCACGTTCATGGAAAAGGCTTTTTAGAAAATCAAGCTAAGGGACTCCTGACAGAATTTTTTGGTCTCCAAGAACACTAACAAAGAGATAGAGCCATAATTTTAAAGTTTCCATGGACAAAATTAAACTTGAAAATGTATATTAGGAACCTACTATGCAATGGACTGTACACAGATTTACTGGGCTTTTCTGGAGTTAAAAAAAAAAAGGCACCGCCTCAGGAGAAGTTTAGCAGAGGAATAGTAACTCATACTTTTCTTCAAGCCTTGGAACAGTTCACAAAGTTTGATTAGTAGTCCTAGCAATCATTTCAACATTGACTTGCCATGTTGATGAAGCACATTTGCATAGTGAACAAGCTATATGGCCTGTTTGGGGAATCCTGAATACAAAGTTGAAGTAGATCAGTCCCCGACTTTAAACAATCTCATCTTGGTAGGGGGAGAAATATATATCCAAACATCAAATTGACTCTAATGCAAGGCAGAGAAGCTTTAGTGTTCTAATTGAGGCACATACACACTGGTGGCTCAGAGGTTAAAGCATCTGCCTGCAACGCGGGAGACCAGGGTTCGATCCCTGGATCGGGAAGATTCCCATGGAGAAGGAAATGGCAATCCAATCCAGTATTCCTGCCTGGAGAATCCCATGGACAGAGGAACCGGGTGGGCTACAGTCCACGGGGTCGCAAAGAGTTGGACACGACTAAGCGATTTCATTCACTCACACATCAGTCAGTCAGTCAGTTCAGTTACTAGGTCGTGTCCGACTCTTTGCAACCCCATGAATCACAGCACGCCAGGCCTCCCTGTCCATCACCAACTCCCGGAGTTCACTCAGACTCACGTGCATCGAGTAGGTGATGCCATCCAGCCATCTCATCCTCTGTCGTCCCCTTCTCCTCCTGCCCACAATCCCTCCCAGAATCAGAGTCTTTTCCAATGAGTCAACTCTTTGCATGAGGTGGCCAAAGTACTGGAGTTTCAGCTTTAGCATCATTCCTTCCAAAGAACACCCAGGGCTGATCTCCTTCAGAATGGACTGGTTGGATCTCCTTGCAGTCCAAGGGACTCTCAAGAGTCTTCTCCAACACCACAGTTCAAAAGCATCAATTTTTCAGTGCTCAGCTTTCTTCACAGTCCAACTCATGTATTCCCAATACATGACTACTGGGAAAACCATAGCCTTGACTAGACAGACCTTTGTTGGCAAAATAATGTCTCTGTTTTTGAATATGTTATCTAGGTTGGTCATAACTTTCCTTCCAAGGAGTAAGCGTCTTTTAATTTCATGGCTGCAATCACCATCTGCAGTGATTTTGGAGCCCCCCAAAATAAAGTCTGACACTGTTTCCACTGTTTCCCCATCTATTTCCCATGAAGTGATGGGACCGGATGCCATGATCTTTGTTTTCTGAATGTTGAGCTTTAAGCCAACTTTTGCACTCTCCTCCTTCACTTTCATCAAGAGGCTTTTGTGTTCCTCTTCACTTTCTGCCATAAGAGCGGTGTTATCTGCATATCTAAGGTTATTGATATTTCTCCTGGCAATCTTGATTCCAGCTTGTGCTTCTTCCAGCCCAGCGTTTCTCATGACATACTCTGCATAGAAGTTAAATAAGCAGGGTACCAATATACAGCCTTGACATACTCCTTTTCCTTTTTGGAACCAGTGTGTTGTTCCATGTCCAGTTCTAACTGTTGCTTCCTGACCTGCATATAGGTTTCTCAAGAGGCAGGTCAGGTGGTCTGGTATTCCCGTCTCTTTCAGAAATTTAGATATCTCTAAAACAGTAGGAAGTCAAACAGACATAGGTATTCCAATGGCAACATTACATTGTGAGGAGACTGCCGCAAGGCTGCAAATAGAGACAATGGAGAAAAAAATATTTGTAAAATAAGAGTGGTTCCATTACATATAAACACTCAGACAATATTTTAATTTCCCATTCATGGATCACAGCCTTGTTGTAGTAAAGAAGCTTGCATAACTCAATGAAGCTATGGGGCCACCCAAGACAGATGGGTCATAGTGAAGAATTTTGACAAAACATGGTCCACTGGAAGAAAAAATGGCAACCCACTCCAGTTTTCTTGCTGCAAGAGCCCAAGGAACAATATGAAGAGGCAAAAAGATGATACCAGAAGATGAGCCACCAAGGTTACAAGGTGTCTAATATGCTACTGTGAAAGACTGGAGGGTAATTACTAACAGCTCAATAAAGAATTGAGCAACTGGGCAAATGTGAAAAGGACACTCAGTTATGGATGTGTCTGGTGGTGAAAGTAAAGTCTGTTGCTGTAAAGAACAACATTGCATCTGAATTTGGAAGGTTATGTCCATGAATTAAGGTAAACTGGATGTTGTCAAACAGGAGATGGCAACATTGAACATCAACATCCTAGGAATCAGTGAACTAAAATGGACAGGAATGGATGAATTTAATTCAGATGACCCTTATGTACACTACTGTGGGAAGAATCCCTTAGAAGAAATGGGCTAGCCTCATAGTCAATAAAAGAGTCTAAAATGCAGTACCTGGGTGCAATCTCAAAAATGATAGGATGGCCTTGGTTTGTTTCTAAGGCAAACCATTCAACATCAGAGTAATCTAAGTCTATGTCCCAACCATTGATGCTGAAGAAGCTGAAGCTGAATAAGTTCTATGAGGACATACAGCACCTTCTACAACTAACATCAAAAATGATGTCCTTTTCATCAGAGGACTGGAATGCAAAAGTAGAAAGTCAAGAGATACCTGGAGTAACAGGCAAGCTTGGCCTTGCATGCTCTATATAGTCAGAAAAAAATAAGACCTAGAGCTGACTGTGGCTCAGATCTTGAGCTCCATATTGCAAAATTCAGACTTAAGTTGAAAAAAGTAGGGAAAATCACTAGGCCATTCAGGTATGACCTAAATCAAATTCCTTATGATTATATAAGGTGATGAATAGATTCAAGTGGTTAAATCTGGTAGACAGAGTCCTTGAAGACCTATGGCTGGAGGTTCGTAACATTGTATAGGACACAGAGACCAAAACCACTTTCAAGAAAAAGAAATGCAAGAAGGTAAAGGGTTGTCTGAGAAGGCTTTAAAAATAGCCAAGGAAAGAAGTGAAAGGCAAGGGAAAAATGAAAAGGTACACTCAACTGAATGCAGAGTTCCAGAGAACGGCAAGGAGAGATAAAGATTTTTAAATGAACAGTGCAGAGAAATAGAGGAAAACAACAGACTAAAGATCTATTCAAGACTAGAGATATCAAGAAAATATTTCATGAGAGGATGAGCATGATACAGAATGGAAACTATAAGGATCTAACAGAAGCAGAGATATTAAGAAGAGGTGGCAAGAATACACAGAAAAACTATATAAGAAAGGTCATAATGACCGAGACAACCACGATGGTGTGTTTACTCACCTAAAGCCAGACATTCTGGAGTGTGAAGTTAAGGGGGCCTTAGGAAGTATTACTGCAAACAAACGTAGTGGAGGTGGCAGAATTGTACCTGAGCTATACAAATACTAAAAGATGATGCTGTTAAAGTTCTGCACTCAATATATAATCAAATTTGGAAAACTAAGCAGTGGCCACAGAACTGGAAAAAGTCCGTTTTCATTCCAATCTCAAGGAAAGGTAATGTCAAAGAAGATTCAAACTCCCACACAATTGTACCCATTTCACATGCTAGCAGGATAGTGCTCAAACGCATTCAAGCTGGGCTTCAAAACTATGTGAAATGAGAACTGCCAGACATACAAGTTGGGTTTGAAGAGGCATAGGAAACAGGGACCAAATTACAAACATCCATTGGATCATGGGAAAGCAAGGGAATTCCACAAATACATCTACTTCTGCTTCATTGACTAAGCTAGGGTTGTGTGATCACAACAAACTGAAAAATTCCTAAAGAGATGGGAACACCAGACCATCTTACCTGCCTGCTGAGAAATCCGTATGCAGGTCAAGAAACGACAGCTAGAATCTGACATGGCACAACCGACTGGTTTAAATTGGGAAGGAAGTATGACAAAGCTGTATATTGTCACCCTGTTTATTTAACTTATATGCAGAGTACATCATGAGAAACGCCTGGCTGGATGAAGCACAAGCTGGAATCAAGACTGCCAGGAGAAATACCAAAAACACTAGACATGAAGATGGTATCACCCTAATGGCAGAAAGCAAAGAGGAATTAAAGAGCCTCCTGATAAGGTTGAAAGAGGAGAGTGAAACAGCTAGCTTAAAGCTCAACATTCAAAAAGTTAAGATCATGACATCTGGTCCCATGATTTATGGCAAATAGAAGGGGAAAAGGTAGAAGCAATAACAGATTTTATTTTCCTGGGCTCCAAAATCACTGTGGACTATGAATTTCAGCCATGAAATTAAAAGACACTTGCTCCCTGGAAGGAAAGCAATGACAAACCTAGACAGCATATAAAAAGCAGAGCTATTGCTTCGCCAACAAAGTCCATATAGTTAAGCTGTTTTTTCCAGTCATCATGTATGGATAGGAGAGTTGGACCATAAAGAAGACCGAGCACTGAATAACTTATGCTTTCAAGTTTTGATTCTGGAGAAGACTCTTGAGGTCCCTTGGACTGCAAGTATATCAACAAATCAATCCTAAAGGAAACCAACCCTGAATATTCACTGGAAGGACTGATGATGAATCTCCAATATTTTGGCCACTTGATGTGAAAACCCGACTCACTGGAAAAAACTCTGATGGTGAGAAATATTGAAGGCAAATGGAGAAAATGTCTGCAGAGGATGAGAGGGTTATACAGCATCAGAAACTCAATGAACATAACTTTGAGCAAACTCTGAGATAGTGGAGGACAGAGGAGCCTGGCCTGCTACAGGCCATGGGGTCACAGAGTCAGACACTACTTAGTGACTGAACAACAAGAATTTTAATTAGTTAGAGTTTCATGGTTCTGAAAGTACAAATCTAAAATTATATCTCTATAGTAAGTTTTGACTAGAGATGTGAACAACAAATCCAAACAAATTCTAAACTAATTATGAGGGTTAGGAATTATTTGTTGAAAGGAAGTGACATTTCACACACTGCATACTGTACGTGTAGTATACATTAATCCTTACAGAAAACTTAGATAAAATGTCAAGAAAATAAATGTATAATAAAATTTTACAATATGTATTTAATGAAAAATGAGATTTCATAGTAGTTGTGGAGAATATTAAAAGTAATCCCCATTTATTCCTATAACATGGCATGGGGTACTTCAATGTGAGACAAAATGCTAGCATGAGTGGGTTATGAATCTCTCCGTGCAGGCATATTTTTGGTCCCAAGATTAACATGGTAGGTGGAAATTCAGGGGACTACTGATCTTATTTGAATGATCAAAATAATCTGGATGATCTACAAAATGTTATGAACCTCCATCCATAGGTCTTCAGGCACTCTATTAGATATAAGCCCTTGAATCTATTTGTCACTTCACCTGTATAATCATAAGGGATTTGATTTATATCATAACTGAATGGCCAGTTTTCCTAACTTCGTTCAATTCAAGATTGAATTTTGCAATAAGGAGTTCATGATCTGAGCCACAGTCAGCTCCGAGTCTTGTTTTTGCTGACTGTATAGCGCTTCTCCATCTTTGGCTGCAAAGAATATAATCAATCTGATTTCGGTATTGATCATCTGATGATGTCCATATGTAAAGTTTTCTCTTGTGTTGTTGGAAAAGGGTGTTTGTTATGACCATTAAGTTCTCATGGCAAAACTGTTAGGCTTTGCCCTGCTTCATTTTGTACTCCAAGGCCAAACTTGCCTGTTACTCCAGGTATCTCTTGACCTTCTACTTTTGCATTTCAGTCCCCTATGATGAAAAAAAGGTCACGTTTTGCTGTTAGTTCTAGAAGGTCTTGTAGGTCTTTATAGAACTGTTCAACTTCAGCTTCTTTAGCTTTAGTGGTTGGGACATTGACTTAAATTACTCTGATATTGAATAATTTGCCTTGGAAATGAACTGAGATCATTCTGTCATTTGTGAGATTGCACCCAAGCACTGCGTTTCAGACTCTCTTGTTGACTATGAGGGCTACTCTGTCTCTTCTAAGGGATTCTTGCCCACAGTAGTAGATATAATGGTCACCTGAATTAAATTTCTGTCCATTATAGTTCACTGATTCCTAAAATGTCGATGTTTACCCTTGCCATCTCCTGTGTGACCACTTCCGATTTACCTTGATTCATGGACCTAACATTCCAGGTTCCTATGCAATATTGTTCTTCACAGCATCAGACTTTACTTTCATCACCAGGCACATTGACAGCAGGGTGTTGTTTCCACTGTGGCTCAGCCTCTTCATTCCTTCTGGAACTATATCTCCACTCTTCTGAAGCAGCATATTGGATACCTACCTACCTGGGGGTGGGGTGGGGGGCTCATCTTTCAGTGTTATCTTTTTGACTTTTCATACTGTCCATGGAGTTATCAAGGCAAGAATTCTGAAGTGGTTTGCCATTCCCTTCTCCAGTGGACTACGTTTTGTCAGAACTCTCCACAATGACACATTTGTCTTGGGTAGTGCTACATGGCATGGTTCATAGTTTCACTAAGTTACACAAAGCTGTGATCCATGTGATAATTTTGTTTAGTTTTCTGTGGTTATCATTTTCATTCTGTCTTTCCTCTGATGGATGAGGATAAGAAGCTTGTGCAAGCTTCCTGATGGGAAGCACTGGCTGTGGGGGAAACAGAGTCTTGCTCTGATGGGTAAGGCCATGCTCAGTAAATCTTTAACCCAATTTTCTGCTGATGGTGGGGCTATGTTCCCTCCCTGTAGTTTGACCTGAGGTAAAGCTATGGTAGGGGTAATAGTGACCTTGTCTAAAAGGACTCATGCCAGCACACATCACCTCCCATGACTGCTGCTCTTAGTGCCTTTAACCCTGTGGCAGGCCACTGTCAACCCACACCTCTGCTAGAGACTCCCAAACACTCACAGACCAGTCTGGCCCAGTCTTTTGTGGGGTCACTGCTCCTTTATCCTGGGTCCTCATGACCCAGGTTTTATTTGTACCCTCCAAGAGTCTCTGTTTCCGCAGCTCTGTGGGCATTCTGTAATCAAATCCCACTGATCTTCAAAGTCGGATACCCTGGGGATTCTCAGTCCCTTTGCTGGATCCCCAGGTTGGGAAGTTTGTTGTAGGGACTAGAACTTTCACAACACTGTGAGAACTTCTTTGGTATAGTCATTCTCCAGTTTCTGGATTCCTCACCCTGAGCTCTAGGTGGGGAGAGGGGGGCTAATGGCAACCTCCTGCAAGGGGAGGAGGTTGCCATATACCACACCTCCTAGGGTTACTGCTGCCAGAGCCCCTATTCCCCCAGCAGGTCACTGCTGATACATGCCTCTGCAGGAGAACCTCAAACATTCAAAGGCAGGTCTGGCTCAGTCTCTTATAGAGGTCACTGCTCCTTTCCCTGGGTTCTGTTGCACACAATGTTTTGTTTGTGCCCTTCAAGAGTCTCTGGTGGATATGAAGTTTGATTTTAAACTCCATTTGCTCCTCCTACTGTCCTGTTGTGGTTTGTCCTTTGCCCTTAGATGTGGGGTATTTTTTTTTTTTTTTTTTGATGAGTTCCAACATTCTCCCATCAATGGTTTTTTAGCAACTAGTTGTGATTTTGGTGGTTTCGTAGGAGAAGATGAGCACACATCCTTCTACCCTGCCATCTCACTTACAGATGGTGATCAAAACCATCCCCAAGAAAAAGAAGGCAAAATGATTGTCTGAGGAGACCTTACAAATAGCTGAGGAAAGAAGAGAAGTGAAAGGTAAAGGAGAAAAAGACATACCCATCTGAATGCAGAGTTCCAAAGAACAGCAAGGAGAGATAAGAAGGCCTTCTTAAGTGAACAATGCAAAGAAACAGAGGAGAAAAAAATAGAATGGGAAAGACTAGAGATCACTTCAAGAAAATTAGAGATACCAAGGGAACATTTTATGCAAAGATGGGTACAGAAAAGGACAGAAAGAGCAAGGACCTAATAGAAGCAGAAGATATTAAGAAGAGATGGCAAGAATACACAGAAGAACTGTACAAATTTTTCTTAATGACCAGGATAGGTCATTTAGTTCCCCAAGAGGGAATTAAGAGTTTTCAAGAAGATGAAAGAGAGTGAAAACTAAGATAGCATCTTGTCCCATCTCTTCATGGTAAATAGATGGGGAAATGGAACCAGTGACAGACTTTGTTTTCTTGGGCTCCAAAATCACTGCGGACTGTGACCGTAGCCATGAATTAAAAGACGTTTGCTCCTTGAAAGAAAAGCTATGACAATCCTAGGTGTATATTAATAAAGCAGAGACATCACTTTGCCAACAAAGGTCAATCTAGTAAAAGCTATGGTTTTTCCAGTAGTCATGTACAGATGTGAGAGTTGGACCATGAAAGCTGAGGACCAAAGAATTGATGCTTTTGAACTTTGGAAGGACTGATGCTGAAGCTGAAGCTCCAATACTTCAGGCACCTGATCTAAGAACAGGAGAACAGAGAGAGAGAAAGAGAGATCTTCTGAAAGACAAGGCATTTACTCCCAATGAAAGTCAGTTATACTTCATATAAGAGAAAAAAGGCGTGAGAAAATCCACCTGAGGCCCTTTTGGAATTGATCTGTCAAAGATATGGAAAAATGGCAAAAGAATTGAGAGAAACCCCTTTGAGGCATTGAAGATCTTCATCAATTTCAGGGTATTTCTACTTCAAAAAAAGGGGGCCAGAGAAACAGGGATGAGATAAATTCCTAAGATACAGAAAGTTGACTCTGGTACCAGAGCAATAAAAATTCCCCAATTACTTAATAAGATGGCAGCCAGCTGTAATGCAGAAAAGACTTTTTTTTTATAGTTAAGAAAGCTGGTGGCTCAACTTTAAATCATAATGAGAACTGTGGAAACTTACCAGTGCTCAGATTTTAAGTCATGCAGAAAAGAAATCCCTGGAGAATGAGTAAATGAAGCCAAAAGGGAACTGAGTAAAACTAAGCAGCCATTCTAGAAGCATGACATGACAAAGAATGTGCCCTGTTTCTTTGAGTGACTATTATTTACTTCAGTGTCTATTTTTTAATATATAAAAGATCTGGCATAATGTAAATAATTACAGTACATATGGATGCCCAAAGAAAATATGACCCATGGACAATAAGAGAAATAATCACTTCAAGTAGAATCAAAGCTGATGCTGAAGTTGGCATTATCAGACAAAAAACCTAAAATATCTGTGATTCTTTCTGAATTAGTGAGGTCATTTTTAGATATATATTCAAGAGTCAAATTGCTGGATCATATAGTAGTTCTATTTTTAATTATTTTTCAGAAACTGCCATGCTGTTTTCCACAGTGGAAATACCAATTTACTTTCCCAAGAGCAGTGTACTAGGGTTCCCCTTTCTCCATATCCTCATCAACATTTGTTATTTGTGTTCTTTTTGATGATAACCATTTTGAAAGGTATGAGGTGATATCTCATTGTGGTTTTGATTTGCATTTGCCTGGTGATTAGCAATGTTGAACTTCTTTTCATGTGCCTGTTAGCCATCTGCATGCCCTCTTTGGAAAAATGTCCATTCTGTCCTTCAGTTCAATTTTCAATCAAGTTGTGTGTGTGTGTGTGTGTGTTTATCGTGAGTTATTTGAGCTGTTTATATATGTTTGGTATTGATTTCTTATCAGTCATATCATTTCCAAATATTCTCTCTTACTCAGTAGATTGTCTTTTTGTTTTGTTGATGGTTTCCTTGCTGTGAAAAAACTTCTAAGTTTAATTAGGCCCTGCTTATTTATTTTTGCTTTTATTTCCTTTACTTTAGGATACATATTAAAAAATATTGCTACAATTATGCAAATAAGCAACAGGCACATGAAAAGATATTCAACATTGCTAATATGTATACACAAATATATACACAATGGGTTACCCCCCAGTCATAAAAAAGAATAAAATTTTGCCACTTGTAACAATGTGAATTGACATAGAGAACATTATGCTAAGTGAAATATTTCAGAAAGAGAATGAAAATACTGTATAATATTAGTTATATGTGTAATATAAAGAATATAAAAAAAGAAGTGGACTCACAGATATAGAGGCAAAAATAATGGTTGCAACTGGAAGTGGGGAAGAGGGGCATACAGGAATGAGAGAGAATGAGAGATAAAAATTATTCTGTGTAAGATAGGTTAAGGATGTATAGTACAATTGGGGAATACAGACAATATTTTGTAATAATTTTAAATGGTATGTAATCTTTAAAAGATTACAGATACATCTAAAAGATAGATAGTGAAAAAGCAGAAACAGTGACAGATTTTATTTTCATGCACTCCAAAATTATTGTGGATGGTGACTGCAGCCACAAAATTAAAAGACACTTGCTCCTTAGAAGAAAAGTTATGACAAACCTAGACAGTTCATTAAAAAGCAGAGGTATCATTTTGTCAGCAAAGGTTAGTACAGTCAAAGCTATGTTTTTGTTTTTGTTTTTTTTTTTTCAGTAGTCATGTATGGTTGTAAGAGTTGGACCATAAAGAAGGCTGAGAGCACTGAAGAATTTATGCTTCTGAATTGTGGTGCTGAAGAAGGCTCTTGAGAGTCCCTTGGGCAGCAAAAAGATCAAACCAGTCAATCCTAAAGGAAATCAACCTTGAATATTCACTGGAAGGACTGATGCTGAAGCTGAAGCTCCAATACTTTGACCACTTGATGCAAAGAGCCAACTCATTGGGAAAGACACTGATGCTAGAAAAGATTGAAGGCAAGAGGAGAAGGGGATGACAGAGGATGGGATGATTGGATGGAATCACTGACTCAATGGACATGAGTTTGAGCAAACTCCAGGAGATAGTGAAGGACAGGGAAGCCTGGAGTTATGCAGTTCATGGGGTTGTAAAGAGTTAAACATGACAGTAACAGAACAAAAAGAACAACCTTAAAAATTGTAAAAAAAATTTTCAAATTAAAAAATAAAATACCCATGATGTTTTTTAAAAAATGCCGAAGGATTGTGGAATAGGTGGACAAAATATATAAAGCAATTGGTATCTTCAGTAGAGACATGGAAATTATGAAAAAAGAATCAAATAGAAATACTAGAATTGAAAATTAAACAAAAGAAATAAAGAATTCTTTAAATGGGCAGGGTAGAAACAACAAAGAAAAGAATGAGTGAAAATAAAACAGGTCAAAAATATAAACAGAAATGCAAATAGAAAAAAATGAGTAAAATAAGAGAATAAAGTGACCAAGGTTTGTGGAATAATATCAAAAAGTCTCACATGCATGTAATTGGAGCACTGAAAGTGAAAGCAGACAATTATTTCAAAAATTTAATGGCCAAAACTTTTCATTTTGGATACCAAATCAAAAAATTCAAGACCAGTAATCCCCAAAACTATGAACCGAAAGAAAATCACAGGTAGGCACATCACAAATTACGGTTTCTTTTTTAAGTGCAATTAGTCAAAAAGCCAGAGAAATTAAAATACACTGGATACACAGAGACAATAAATTACAGATGACTTTTCAGCATAAATAATGGAAACCAAAAAGCAATGGAATTACGTCTTCAAGAAGCTGAAAATAAAAATACTATCAAGCTAAAATTCCATTTCTAGAAAAAAATTTTAAATGAAAGTGATTAAAATTACAGACCATTAAGACAGACTTTTAAATAAATAATTCTGGGACAACTGGGTAGCTATTTGCAAAAAGTTAAAATTAGATCCACATCTAACACCATACACATGACTAAATTACAAGTACTGTAAGAAAGTAGAGACATATTCTTCCTTCAGTTCATTCACTCAGTCGTGTCCAACTATTTGTGACCCCATGAATCTCAGCACACCAGTCCTCCCTGTCCATCACCAACTCCCGGAGTTCACTCAAACTCACGTCCATCGAGTCAGTGATGCCATCCAGCCATCTCATCCTCTGTTGTCCCCTTTTCCTCCTGCCCCCAAGCCCTCCCAGCATCAGAGTCTTTTCCAATGAGTCAACTCTTGGCATAGGTGGCCAAAGTACTGGAGTTTCAGCTTTAGCATCATTCCTTCCAAAGAACACCCAGGGCTGATCTCCTTTAGAATGGACTGGTTGGCTCTTCTTGCAGTCCAAGGGACTCTGAAGAGTCTTCTCCAACACCACAGTTCAAAAGCACCAATTCTTCAGTGCTCAGCCTTCTTCACAGTCCAACTCTCACATCCATACATGACCACTGGAAAAACCATAGCCTTGACTAGACGGACCTTTGTTGGCCAAGTAATGTCTCTGCTTTTGAATATGCTATCTAGGTTGGTCATAACTTTCCTTCCAAGAAGTAAGCATCTTTTAATTTCATGGTTGCAGCCACCATCTGCAGTGATTTTGGAGCCCAAAAAAATAAAGTCTGACACTGTTTCCACTCTTTCCCCATCTATTTCCCTTAGGTGTAGGGAAATTCTATCTAATATAGCTCAAAATCCTGAACCAATAAAAGAAAAGTTTTATATGTTTCATTACATAAAAATTTAAAGGAGAAAAGATTAACAACTTAGTAGAAAACTAATATGAAAACTAATATGAAGATATCATTTGCAGAAATATACAAAATAGCTCACAAACTCACTCATAATGAGGAAATGCCAATAAAAGAATACTAAGAAACCATTAATGACATATTAGACTGACAAAACTAAAATTATCTTGGCAATGCTGTGGAGAAATAGACACTCATACAATGCAGATGGAAATGCAAGTTGACTGAACCCTTAAAAAAGAAAATTTGAAAATATCTACTAATGCTATTTATGCACTTAAATCTGACCCATAAGTTCCCCTGAATTAAATTTAGTGTTCTAATTGAGGCACATACACACTGGTGGCTCAGAGGTTAAAGCGTCTGCCTGCAACGCGGGAGACCAGGGTTCGATCCCTGGGTCGGGAAGATTCCCATGGAGAAGGAAATGGCAATCCAATCCAGTATTCTTGCCTGGAGAATCCCATGGACAGAGGAACCGGGTGGGCTACAGTCCACGGAGTCGCAAAGAGTTGGACACGACTAAGCGATTTCATTCACTCACACATCAGTTGGTGAAGACTCTTGAGAGTCCTTTGGACGGCAAGGAGATCCAACCAGTCCATCCTAAAGGAGATCTGTCCTGGGTGTTCATTGGTAGGACTGATGTTGAAGCTGAAACTCCAATACTTTGGCCACCTGATGTGAAGAGCTGCCTCATTTGAAAAGACCCTGATGCTAGGAAAGATTGAGGGCAGGAGGAGAAGGGGATGACAGAGGATGAGATGGTTGGATGGCATCACCGACTCAACGGACATGGGTTTGGATGGACTCTGGGAGTTGGTGATGGACAGGGAGGCCTGGCGTGCTGCGGTTCATGGTGTCGCAAAGAGTCAGACACTACTGAGCAACTGAACTGAACTGAATGAATAGCATGACCTCATTGAAGAGTATTGGGAAGAGAATAACTAGTAATTAATTTTGGAAAGCAGTATTTTGCTAAAGGCAAAAAGAATTACATTGAAATACTACAATCTAGTTAGTAATTTTTTTTATATACAAGAATATGTTATGAAGTCTGTAATTATTTCATGTGTATTCTGAAATTAAACAGTGAGTTTAGTATAGATAAGGAGAGCAAGATTTCTGATTGTTGGGGGAAATTTTTACAAATAAGAAAGGAACAAGAAAGACTAAAATAAACTTATTATATTAAATTACAATCAGTGGTGTCTGTATGTACTACTCATTTTTTTTAGAATAAGTATACATGCACAAACACATACACATGTGTGTGTGTGTGCAGCATAGAATACTTACAAATATTTAATAGTCTGTCTTCTAAGAGGATGTGGGAGAAATCAGAGTATCCAGAAGCCTAGATATTGATAAATATCCTTAAAAAAAAAAAAAAAAAAGCAGAGCACTTGGAAAAGAAGTTAATTCTAGGCTGCTGCTGCTGCTGCTGCTAAGTTGCTTCAGTCGTGTACGACTCTGTGCAACCCCATAGACGGCAGCCCACCAGGATCCCCCGTCCCTGGGATTCTCCAGGCAAGAACACTGGAGTGGATTCCCATTTCCTTCTCCAATGCATGAAAGTGAAAAGTGAAAGTGAAGTCGCTCAGTCGTGTCCGACTCTAAGCAACCCCATGGACTGCAGCCTACCAGGCTCTTCCATCCATGGGACTGGGGTGCCATTGCCTTCTCTGAGTACTCTAATTCTAGGACTGAGGCACAAAAAATGCAAGATAAACTTGAAACATCTTGTGATATCAGAACAAAGAAGTGCTTAAATGTATGGGGAGAAGATGAATCATTCATATTGCTGGTAGAAGTGCAAAATTGTACAGCCACTATGGGAAGAAATTTAATAGTTTCTTAAATAACAAATTATCATAAAACTCAGAAATTGCACTCTGAACATTTACTCAAGAGAAATAAAAATTTATGTTCATGCAAAAATCTGTACATGAATGTCCATGGTAACTTAATTATAATAGCCAAAAACTAGAATCAACTTGAATGTCCTGCAATGGGTGAATAGTCAAAAACCTATTGTGCTGAATAAATCCATACCATGGCATAGCACTCAGCAACAAAAAGAGTGAATTATTCGGGAATTCCTTGGTGGTCCAGTGACCAAGCTGCTGCACTCACAATGAAGTTCAATCCCTGGTTAGGAAACTAGATTCCGCATGCCATAACTAAAGATTCTGCACGTCACAACTTAAAAAAAAAAAAAAAGAATTATTAGTACACACCACAACTTAGGTTAATCTTCAGTGAATAATGCTGAGTGAAAAAGTCATTCCCAAAAGACTATGCTCTCTGAATCCATTTATATAATATTTTTAAATGACAAAGATTTAGAAATGAAAAATAGATCATTGCTTGCCAAAGGTTAGATAGTGGTGAGGGGTACAAGGGGATTTATAAAAGGAAACAGTTGAAACTGTTCTGTATCTTGACTGTGGTGGTAAATACATAAACATGTAATAAAACTGCATAGAACTAAATAAGTACAAGTTAAATTTTGTAAATAATAATACTGGTGAATTGTACTGTCAGTATCTTTTTTTTTTTTAATTTTCATTTTAACACTTTTGAAAGTCTGTACAAAATTATAACAGAAACACTTACACAACACTTACTTTGTACCAGACACTATCCCAAGTATTTTGCATAGATTAAATTAGTTCACTCTAAAAAAAAAATTCCTGAAGAAAGTATAATTATTACACTAATTTTCAACAGAAGATGTAACTGAGTCACAGAGAGGTTAACTGATCAGATTCACACAATTAGTAAATGGCAGTATGAGGCTTCAAATTGTGTTCATACTCATTGTTTAAGAAACTCAAAATATTCTACAAGACATTATGAAAAACAGCCACCTTCTGCATTCCCTTTCCAGCCTTTCCCATATTGTATATTCAACTAATATGCTTACAAAAGATGAGGACTTAAGTCTCTTTTACCACTGTTAGAAACCACCACATACCTCTGACACTCCACATTTTCCCACTTGAATCCTTTTTATATCATTTATATATATATATATATATATATATATATATATATATTTGGCCTGGGCAGATGAGAACATATGCATACATGCACTTTCTTTTTTCTAATAATTAATCTATTTTTTATTGAAGGATAACTGATTTATAGAATTTTTCTGTTTTCTGTCAAACCTCAACATGAATCAGCCATAGGTATACATATATCACCTCCCTCTTGAACCTCTCTCCCACCTCCCTCCCCATCCCACCCCTCTAGGTTGATACAGAGTGCCTATCGAGTCTTCTGAGCCATACAGCAAATTCCCATTGGCTGTCTATTTTACATGTGGTAATGTAAGTTCCCATGTTACTCTTTCCACACATCTCACCCTCTCCTCCCCTCTCCTCATGTCCATAAGTCTGTATTCTCTATGTCTGTTTCTCCATGTCTGTTGCCCTGTAAATAAATTCTTCAGTATCATTTTTCTAGATTCCTTGTGTATGCATTAGAATATGATATTTATCTTTCTCTTTCTGACTTACTTCACTCTGTATAATAGGCTCAGCTTCATCCACCTCATTAGAACTGACTCAAATGTCATCCTTTTTACGGTTGAGTAATATTCCATTGGTAACAAAGGAAACTATAAGCAAGGTGAAAAGACAGCCTTAAGAATGGGAGAAAATAATAGCAAATGAAGCAACTGACAAAGAATTAATCTCAAAAAAATACAACCAACTGCTGTAGTTCAACTCCAGAAAAATAAACGATTCAATCAAAAAGTGAGCCAAAGAACTAAACAGACATTTCTCCAAAGAAGACATACAGATGGCTAACAAACACATGAAAAGATGCTCAACATCACTCATTATCAGAGAAATGCAAATCAAAACCACAGTGAGGTACCATCTCACGCAGGTCAAAATGGCTGCCATCCGAAAGTCTACAAGCAATAAATGCTGGAGAGGGTGTGGAGAAAAGGGAACCCTCTTACACTGTTGGTGGGAGTGCAAACTAGTACAGCCACTTTGGAGAACAGTGTGGAGATTCCTTAAAAAACTGGAAATAGAACTGCCATATGACCCAGCAATCCTACTTCTGGGCATATACAATGAGGAAACCAGAATTGAAAGAGACACATGTACCCCAGTGTTCATCACAGCAGTGTTTATAGTAGCCAGGACATGGAAGCAACCTAGATGTCCATCTGCAGACAAATGGACAAAAGAGCTGTGGTGCATATACACAATGGACTATTACTCAGCCATTAAAAAGAATACGCATACACACTGAAGAAACCAGAAGGGAAAGAGACACGTGTACCCCAATGTTCATCGCAGCACTGTTTATAATAGCCAGGACATGGAAGCAACCTAGATGTCCATCAGCAAATGAATGGATAAGAAAGCAGTGGTACATATACAGAATGGAGTATTACTCAGCCATTAAAAAGAAAACATTTGAATCAGTTCTAATGAGGTGGATGAAACTGGAGCCTATTATACAGAGTGAAGTAAGCCAGAAGGAAAAACACCAATACAGTATACTAACGCATATATATGGAATTTAGAAAGATGGTAACAATAACCCTGTGTACGAGACAGCAAAAGAGACACTGATATATAGAACAGTCTTATGGACTCTGTGGGAGAGGGAGAGGGTGGGAAGATTTGGGAGAATGGCATTGAAACATGTAAAATATCATGTATGAAACGAGATGCCAGTCCAGGATCGATGCATGATACTGGATGCTTGGGGCTAGAGCACTGGGACGACCCAGAGGGATGGTATGGGGAGGGAGGAGGGAGGAGGGTTCAGGATGGGGAACACATGTATACCTGTGGCGGATTCATTTTGATATTTGGCAAAACTAATACAATTATGTAAAGTTTAAAAATAAAATTTAAAAAAAATAAAGTATCAACCAGTCAAATAAGAAAAGAATATCATCTCAATAATGAGGAAAATACATGGATACTGTGCAAAATTCTTTCCTCAATTTTTAAAAAAAAAGTCTTCTTTAAAAAAAAAAAAGAATACATTTGAATCAGTTCTAAGGACATGGATGAAACTGGAGCCTATTACACAAAGTGAAGTAAGTCGGAAAGAAAAACATCAATACAGTATACTAATACATATATATGGAATTTAGAAAGATGGTAACGATGACCCTATATACAAGACAGCAAAAGAGACACAGATGTATAGAACAGTCTTTTGGACTCTGTGGGAGAAGGCACAGGTGGGATGATTTGAGAGAATAGCATTGAAATATGTATATTATCATATGTGAAACAGATCACCAGTCCAGGTTCAATGCATGAGACAGGATGCTTGGGGCTGGTGCACTGGGATGACCCTGAGGGATGGGATGGGGAGGGAGGTGGGAGGGGGGTTTAGGATGGGGAACACATGTACACCCATGGCTGATTCATGTCAATGTATGGCAAAAACCACTACAATATTGTTAAGTAATTAGCCTCTAATTAAAATTAAAAAAAAATATTCCATTGTGTATATGTACCACAAATTCTTTATCCATGCATCTGTCGATGAACATCTAGGTTGCTTCCATATTCTAGCTATTATAAATAGTGCTGCCATGAACAATGGGATACATGTGTCTTTTTCAATTTTGGTCTCCTCAGTGTATGTGCCTAGGAGTGGGATTGCTGGGTCATATGGTGCTTTTATTCCTAGTTTTTTAAAGAATCTCCATACCGTCTTTCATAGTGGCTGTATCAATTTACATTCCCACCAAGAGTGCAAAAGTGTTCCCTTTTCTACATACCTTTTCCAGCATTTATTGTTTGCAGACTTTTGGATGATGGCTATTCTGACTGGTGTGAGGTGACATCTCATTGTAGTTTTGATTTGCTTTTCTCTAATAATGAGTGATGTTGAACATCTTTTCATATCTTTGTTAGCCACCTATATGTCTTCTTTGGAGAAATGCCTTTTTAGGTCTTTTTCCCACTTTTTGATTGGGTTGTTTTCTGGTATTGAGTTGTATGAGCTGCTTGTATATTTTGGAAATTAATCCTTTGTCAGTTGTTTCATTTGCAATTGCGATTATTTTCTCCCATTCTGAGGGTTGTCTTTTCACCTTACTTATAGTTTCCTTTGCTGTGCAAAAGCTTTTGAGTTTAATCAGGTCCCACTTGTTTATTTTCTTTTTATTTCCATTACTCTAGGAGGAGGGTCATAGAGGATCTTGCTTTAATTTATGCCACTGAATGTTCTACCTAGGTTTTCCTCTAAGAGTTTTATAGATTTTGGTCTTACATTTAGGTCTTTAATCCATTTTGAGTTTAATTTTGTGTATGGCATTAGGAAGTGTTCTAATTTCATTCTTTCACATGTAGCTTTCCAGTTTTCCCAGCACCAGGTATTAAAGAGGCTGTCTTTGCCCCATTGTATATTTGTGCCTCCTTTGTTAAAAATAATGTACCCATAGGTGCATGGGTTTACTTCTGGGCTTTCTATCTTGTTCCATTGGTCTATATTTCTGTATTTGTGTCAGTACCATATTGTCTTGGTGACTATAGGTTTGTAGTATAATCTGATGTCAGGAAGGTTGATTCCTCCAGCTCCATTCTTCTTTCTCAAGACTGTTTTGGCTATTTGGGGTCTTTTGTGTTTCCATATGAATTGCAAAATTTTTTGATCTATTTCTGTGAAAAAATGCCATTGGCAATTTGATAGGAATCACATTGAATCTGTATATTGTGTTTGGTAGTATAGTCATTTTCACAATATTGATTCTTCCTACCCAGGAACATGGAATATCTCTCCATCTGTTTATGTCATCTTTGATTTCTTTCATTAGTGTCACAATTTTCTGTGTATACTTCTTTTGTCTCCTTAGCTTAGTTTATTCCTAGATATTTAATTATTTTTGTTGCAATGGTGAATGGGATTGATTCCTTAATTGCTGTTTCTGATTTTTCATTGTTAGTATATGCAATTTCAAGTGATTTCTGTGTGTTGATTTTGTACCCTGCAACTTTGCTAAATTCACTGATTGCTCTAGTAATTTCCTGATCCTATCTTTAGGGTTTTCTATGTACAGTATCATATCATCTTCAAACACTGAGAGCTTTACTTCCTTTTCAATCTGGATTCCTTTTATTTCTTTTTCTTCTCTGACTGCTGTAGTAGGACTTCCAGAACTATGTTGAATAATAGTGATGAAGGTGGACATCCTTGTCTTGTTCCTGATCTTAGGGGGAATGCTTTAATTTTTGTACCATTGAGAATAATGTTTGCTGTAGACTTATCATATATGGCCTTTACTATGTTTAGGTAGATTCCTTCTGTATCCATTTTTTGAAGAGTTTTAATAACAAATGAGTGCTGAATTTTGTCAAAGGCTTTTTCTGCATCTATTGAGATTATCATATGCTTTTTATCTTTCAATTTGTTATTATGGTGTATCACATTGATTGATTTTCATATATTGAAGAATCCTTGCATCCCTGGAATAAATCCAACTTGATCATGGTGTATGAGCTTTTTGATGTTTTGTTTAATTCCATTTGCTAAGATTTTGTTGAGTATTTTTGCATCTATGTTCATCAGTGATATTGGCCTGAAGTTTTCTTTTTTGTGTTGTCTTTGTCTGGTTTTGGTATCAGGGTGATGGTGGTCTCGTAGAATGAGTTTGGTAGTGCTGCTTCCTATTCAATTTTTTGAAAGAGTTTTAGAAGGATAGGCATTAGCTCTTCTCTAAATGTTTGATAGAATTCTCCTGTGAAGCAATCTGGCCCTAGGCTTTTGTTTTTGGGGGGAGATTTTTTATCACAGCTTCGATTTCAGTGCTTGTAATTGGGTCGTTCTTAGTTTTTATTTCTTCCTGGTTCAGTCTTGCAAGATTGAACTTTTCTAAGAATACGTCCATTTCTTCCAGGTTATCAATTTTATCGCCATATAGTTGTTCATAATCGTCTCTTATGATCCGTTGTATTTCTGCATTGTCTGTTGTAACTTCTCCTTTTACATTTCTAATTTTGTTGATTTAATTCTTCTCTCCTTTTTTCTTGATGAGTCTGACTAAATGTTTATCAATTTTGTTTATCTTCTCAAAGCACCGGCTGTTAGTTTTATTAATCTTAACTATTGTTTCTTTCATTTCTTTTTCACTTATTTCTGTTTGGATCTTTATGATTTCTTTCCTTCTACTAATTTTGGTTTTTTTGTTGTTGTTGGTGGTGGTGGTCTTTTTTTTCCCCAGTTGTTTTAGGTGTAAAATTAGATTCTCTATTTGATATTTTTCTTGTTTCTTGAGATAAGATTCTGTTGCTATAAATTTCCCTCTCAGAACTGCTTTTGCTGCATCCCATAGGTTTTGAGTTGTGGTGTTTTCATTTTCATTTGTTTCTAGAATTTTTTTTATTTTCCTTTTGATTTCTTCAGTAACCTGTTGGTTACTTAGAAATGTGTTGTTTAACCTTCATGTGTTTGTGTTTCTTGCAGTCTTTTTTTTTTTTTTCTTGTATTTGATAACTAGTTTCATAGCATTGTGGTTGGAGAATATGCTTGATACAATTACAATTTTCTTAAATTTACTGAGGTTTGATTTGTGACCTAAGATGTGGTCTATCCTGGAGAATGTTCCATGTGCACATGAGAAGAAGGTATACTCTTCTGCATTTGGATGGAATGTTCTGAAGATATGACATGAGATCCATCTCATCTAATGTGATATGTATTTCCTTATTAACTTTCTGTTTTGATGATCTGTCCATTGGTGTGAGTGTGGTGTTAAATTCTACTATTATTGTGTTACTGTCAATTTCTCCTTTTATGTCTGTTAGTGTTTGTCTTATGTTGGTGCTCTTAGGTTGTGTGCATAGATATTTACAATTGTTATTTCTTCTTGGATTGATCCCTTGATCATTATGTAGTCTTGTAATGTTCTTTATTTTAAGGTCTATTTTGTTTGATATGAGGATTGCCAGCTTTCTTTTGATTCCCATTTGCATGGAATATATTTCTGTCTTCTCACTTTCAGTCTATATGTGTTTTTAGGTCTGAAGTGGATTTCTTGTAGACAGCATATATATGGGTCTTGTTTTTGTATCCCTTCATCCAGTCTGTGTCTTTGGGTTGAATATTTAATCCATTTACATTTAAACAATTATTGATATATATGTTCCTATTGCATTTTCTTAATTGTTTGGGGTTTATTTTGTAGGTCTATTTTCTTCTCTTGTATGTCTTGACTATATAAGCCCATTTAACATTTGTAGTAAAGCTGGTTTCGTGGTATTGAATTCTCTTAACTTTTGCTCTTCTGAGAAGCTTCTTATTTCTCCATCAATTTTGAATGAGATCCTTGCTGGGTACAGTAATCTTGGTTGTAGATTTTTTCCTTTCAGTACTTTAAATATATCCTGCCATTCCATTCTGGCCTGCAGTGTTTCTGCTGAAAGGTCAACTGTTAAGCATATGGGGTTTCCCTTGTATGTTACTTGTTGCTTCTCTCTTGCTGCTTTTTAATATTCTTTCTTTGTGTTTAGTCTTTTGTTAGTGTGGTTAGTATGTGTCTTGGCATGTTTCTCCTTGGATTTATCCTATATGGGGCTCTTTGCACCTCTTGGACTTGATTGACTATTTCCTTTTCCATATTAGGGAAATTTTCAACATAATCTCTTCAAAAATTTTCTCACATCCTTTCTTTTTCTCTTCTTCTTCATCTGGGACCCCTATAATTCAAATGTTGGTGAGTTTGATATTGTCCCAGAATTCTCTGAGACTATCTTCAGTTCTTTTCATTCTTTTTACTTTATTCTGCCCTTCAGAAGTTATTTCCACCATTTTATCTTCCAACTCACTGATCCATTCTTCTGCTTCAGATATTCTGCTATTGTTCCTTCTAGAGTATTTTTTAGTTTCAGTAACTGTGTTGTTTGTTTCTGTTTGTTTATTATTTAATTCTTCTAGGTCTTTGTTAATTGACCCTTGCATTTTCTCCATTTTGCTTTCAAGGTTTTTGATCATCTTTACTACCATTATTCTGAATTATTTTTCAGGTAGTTTGCCTATTTCCTCTTCATTTCTTTGGACTTCTGTGTTTCTAGTTTCTTCCTTCATTTGTGTAGTATTTCTCTGCCTTTTCATTATTATTATTTTTTTAACTTATAGTGCCTGAGGTCTCCTTTTCCCAGGCTTCAAGATTGAATTCTTTCTTCCTTTTGGTTTCTGCCCTCCTAAGTTCCAGTGGTTTATGTAAGTTTTGTGAGATTTGTGCTGAGTTTTTGTTTGTTTTTCCTCTGATGGACAAGGCTGAGTGAGGTGGTAATCCTGCCTGTTGGTGATTGAGTTTGCATTTTTGGTTTTTTGTTTGTTTGTTTAGATGAAGCGTTCTGCACAGGGTGCTATTGGTGGTTGTGTGATGCCAGGTCTTGTATTCAAGTGGTTTCCTTTGTGTGAGTTCTCACTATTTAATACTCTTTAGGATTAGTTCTCTGGTAGTCTAGGGTCTTGGAGTCAGTGTTCCCACTCCAGAGGCTTAGGGCTTGATCCCTTTGGGGTTTGGTATTACAGGTTCCTTTTTTTCTTTCCACTCTTTTTTCCACGTTATGAACTTCTTTCTTCCCTGGGCTTCACCTTCACAGGCCTCAGAAACACTCAGGCTCCAAATATTCAGGACTAGAGAGGAGGGTTGTCAGTATCTTGATTGTGACATTTTACTAGTTTTATTCTCTCCACTGGGGAAGAGCTGGGTAAAGGCACATGAGATTTTTCTCTCTATTATTTTTTAAAACTGCATCTAAATTTACAATTATCTCCAGATTAAAAGTATAATTAAAGAGATAAATGGTGGAATGACAAAGTAACACAAGTGCAAAATAAAAGCAGCTCGCTATGACCAATATAATTTGAAGAACAAAATAAGTGAGTATTAGATACACACTACATAATAAAATAAATATCCATAAGACTAAACATACAAATTAATGAAAAATATCAAATGGAAGAGAATGGATAATTCTTCTCTACAGAGGAGATCCATGTAAAAGAAACTGAGAAATATAAAATAACCATTAGGCAAACACTTATTATGATGAAATCAGTGGGCAAAATTTGAGGAGAAACTGTATAATAACATAATCTTGAAGTATATCTCCCCAGGTATTTATTAATTAAAAATAAAATGTTATTATGAATAAAGTTTCTGTGAACTCAACATTCATGTACAAATTTTTGTGTAAATATTAGCTATCCTTTCTCTGGGACAGTCTATCAGACACCACCTAGCTCGATGATAAAAGTTAATAAAATCAGTAGTAAGACAAATTAGTATAATCTGCTCCATACTAATACAGTTTGACTGTGAGTAAACACAGCAGGTCCATTTCCCTCAGTTCGTCCTCATGTCTGTAGCCATAATGATTATCCATTTTCAAATTCTGAAAACTACTGAAATAATTTTAAAATTACTTGGCAGTGATATTTTTCTATATGCCTAAAGCAGTGGGTGAAGATAAATCAAGTTATTGGAATGAACTAGTACCAGGTTTAAGGTTTTTTTCATATAGAAGAGATGCATCTATGTAACCAGCTTCCTTTAAGAACTGTGGATCTAAAATGCAAGCTAGCTGTTTTGGAATCAGGCATCTCACACATAACCCTGCAATTCATAACTAGGAAGAAAGCCATGTCTGTAAATATTTGCCCTGAAAATGGATGACAGAATCTGTATCTGACTTTCCTAGTGTATGCTTATATATATCATTTTCCTGTTGAGTATTCTATGCCATAATGTATTAGCTGTGAGTATAACTTATATAGAGTTCTGTGAGTCCTTCCAGTGAATCATCAAATAGTTAATCCTTGACAGGGATCCTTGAAATAGGGACACAGTATCATATCTACTTTATTCTTGACAAAAAAAAAAAAAAAAAGTGTAATTCCAATCTGTATCTAAGAAAACACCAAACAAACCTAAATTATAAAATGTTCTCCTAAGTAACTGAATAGCACTCATAAAAACTTCAAAGTCATGAAAGTCAAAGAAAGAAACACAAGCTATCAATTATTGGATGAGACTAAAGACCACCAAAAATCGAATGCAATGTAAAATCTGGGGTTGAATCTTGGACAGCAGAAAAGACATTACTGAGAAAACATGAAATTTCAAAAATATAAGGTCTAGTTTTTGGTATAGTATAGTTAATGATATTTTATGAAAGGTAACTTCTTGATTTTCTTGTGTTTGTATCAGGGGATCTGGGTGAAATGTATGTGAACTCAGCCCTGTTTTTGAAAATCTTATGTATATCTGCAGTTATTTCAAAATTAAAAAATGAAAATCAACATGAAAAATAAAGACTTTTCAGACCGACAAAAACTGGGAAAATTTATTTCAGCAAACTTGCATTACAAGAAACGCTGTAAAGCAGTATGTTCTTAAGTTTGAAGGGAAATAATAGCAGATGAAAGTGAGGATCTGTCAGACAATATTAATAACACCAGAAAGTGTAAATATAAAATTGTCTAGTGATTGCTTAAAATACAAGTAATATATTATGGGTTTATAGCATAATGTAGAAGAAAGTAAGAACATAAAAGGAATCCAGAATAAATAAAATTATAAAGAAGTTTCTTATACTTTTCTTGACTACTCTAATATTATTTGAAGGTAGACTGTGATCGTTGAAAACTTCATGTTGAAATATCTATGTGCATGCATATGATACTTAGCTGCTTCATTTGTGTCTGACTCTGTGTGACACTATGAACCATAGCCTTCCAGGATCCTCTGTCCATGGGGTTCTCCAGAAAAGAATAGTGGAGTGGATTTCCATGCCCTCCTCCAAAGGAATCTTCCTGATCTAGGGATTGAGCCCGTGTCTTCTCTATTGGGAGGTGGATAATTAAAAACTAAAATGTAAAAATATACGATACAATAAAAAAAAATTTCAGTGAATGAAAAAGAAGTTGCTTGCTCCTTGGAAGAAAAGCTATGACAAATCAAGACAGTGTTTTAAAAAACAGAGACATCACTTTGCCAACAAAGGTCCATAGAATCAAACTGTGGCTTTTCCAGTAGTTATGTATGGATGTGAGAGTTTGACTATAAAGAAGGCTGAGTGCCAAAGAAGTGACGTTTTTGAACTGTGGTTCTGGAGAAGACTCTTGAGAGTCCCCTGGAGAGCGAGGAGATCAAACCACTCCAGTCGATCCTAAAGGAAATCAATCCTGAATATTCATTGGAAGGACTGATGCTAAAGCTGAAGCTCCAATACTTCGGCCACCTGATGCAAAGAGCTGACTCATTGGAAAAGACCCTGATGCTGGGAAAGATAGAAGGCAGGAGGAGAAGGGGATGACAGAGGATTAGATGTTTGGATGGCATCACTGACTCAATGGACATGAATTTGAGCAAGTTCTGGGAGATGGTGAAGGACAGGGAAACCTAATGTGCCCCAATAAGCCACTTTATTTGCTCTCTCAGGGCCCAGGAAAGGAACAGATGCCTGAAGGGAGCAAACATTCAGAGGTGGGGCCAAAACCAAAGCTGAAATCCAGGAGCAGTTTGATTAAGGAAGAGGAATTGAAACCTCTCTGTGTAAATGCACAAGCCATGGATTTAATCTCTATGAAGCCTGCTTGGTAAATGATGCATCTGTGCATTCTCCAGGATAGATCACATCTTAGGTCATAAGTCAAGCCTCAGTAAATTTAAGAAAATTGAAATTTAATCAAGCATCTTTTCCAACCAAAACACTATGAGATTAAAAATTAATTAGAGGAAAAAAGCTATAAAAACACAAACATATGGAGGTTAAACACTAGGCTATTAAATAACCAAGAGATTACTGAAGAAATCAAAGAGAAAATGAAAAGAGACTTAGAAACAAATGACAATGAAAATTAAACATGGTTCTCTTAGAAGATAAACAAAATTGACAAACCATTAGCCAGACTCATCAGGAAAAATAGAGAATATTCAAATCAATAAAATTACAAATGAAAAAGGAGAAATAACAACAGACAATGCAGAAAAACAAAGGATCATAAGCGACTACTATAAGCAACTGGATGCCAATTAATGGATAACTTGGAAGAAATAGACAAATACTTAGAAAAGTAAAACCTCTCAAGAATGAACCAACCAGGAGGAAATGGAAAATGTGAATAGACCAATGACAAGCAATGAAATTGAAACTATGATTAAAAATCTCCCAAAAAACAAAATTCCAAGACCATATGTCTTCACAGGTGAAATATATCAAACATTTAGAAACGAGCTAACACCTATCCTTCTGAAACTCTTCCAAAAATTTTCAGAGGAAAGAACACTCCTGACTCATTCTATGAGGTTTCTATCACCCTGATACCAAAATCGGGCTAAGATACCACACAAAGAAAATTACAGAACAATATCACTGGAGAACAAAGATACCAAATTCCTCAACAAAATGCTAGCAAACAATCCAACAACAAATTAAAAGGATCAGATATCATGATCAAGGGAATTTACCCCAAAATGCAAGAAAAAATCAATCTATTCAAATCAGTGAATGTGGTGTATTTGATATACCATTTTAATAAAGTGAAGAATAAAAACCATAGCATTACCTCAATAGGTATAGAAAAAGATTCTGACAAAATTCAAGTACCCATTTCTAATAAAACTCTCCAGATAATAAGGATAGTGGGAAACTACCTCAACATAATAAAGGCCATATATAACAAGCCTACAGCAACAATCATTCTTAATGGAGAAAACTGAAAGCATTTTCTCTAAGATCAGGAACAGGATCCATTCTTGACACTAATATTCAACATTGTCTTGAAGTCCTAGCCACAGCAATCAGAGAGGAAAAAGAAATAAAAGGAATTCTAAATTGGGGGAAAAAAGTAAAACCATTACTGTTTGCAGATGACATGATACTATACATAGAAAATCCTAAAGATGTCACCATAAAACTACTGGAACTACTCAATAATTCTAGAAAAGTTTCAGGTTACTAAATTAATACTCAGAAATCTCCTGTACTCCTATACAGTAGCCACAAATTATCAGAAAGAGAAATTAAGAAAACAATCCCATTCAGTATTGCAACTGAAAGAATAAAATACCTAAGAATGAATCTACCTAGGAGATGAAATACCTATGTGAAAACAAACAAACAAACAAACAAACAAAAAGTATGAGACGCTGATGAAAGAAATCAACGACAACACAAACATATGGTAATTATAGCATGTTCTTGGATTGGAAGAATCAATATTGTGAAAATGACTGTACTACCCAAAATAATCTACAGATTGAATGCAATTTTTATTAAATTACCAATGGCATTTTTTACAGAATTAAAACCAAAATATTTTTGCAATTTGTATGGAAACACAAAGTACTTTAAACAACCAATTAATCTTGAGAAAGTACAATAGAGCTGGAAGAAACAGGCTCCCTGACTTCAAACTATACTACAAAGTTACAATCATCAAGACAGTATGGTCCTGGTACAGAAACAGAAATACAGATCAATGGTACAGGATAGAGAATCCAGAGATAAACCCATACACTTATGGTCACCTAAGTCTATGACAAAGTAGGCAAGAATATACAATAGGGAAAAACCATCTCTTCTATCAATGATTCTGGGAAAGCTAAATGGTTATATGTAAAACAATAAAATATGAGCAATCCCTAAAACCATACACAAAAATAAAATGAAAATGAATAAAAAACCTAAACATAAGGCCACAGACTAGGAAACTTAAAGGAAAATAGGAAAGTTAGGAAACAGTCAGAAGACTCTTTCACATAAATTGCAGTAATATATTTTGCCCACCTCCTAAACTAATGAAAATAAAAACAAAAAAATATTGGACATGATGATACTTAGAAGTTTCTGCACAGAAAATATCACCATAAACAAACGACAGCCCTTAGAAGAAACAATTTGCAAGCAAAGCTACTTACAATGGATTAATCTCCAAAATATACAAATAGACTATGCAGCCCCAAAGAAGACATACAGATTGCCAATAGGCACATGAAAAGATGCTCAGCATCAATAATTATCAGAGAAATGCAAATCAAAAACTGAAAATCTTTCAGTGGTCAGAATGGCTATCATCAAAAATGCTACAAATAACAAGTGCTTGGGAGGGTGTGGAGAAAAGAGAACCCTATTACTGTTGTGGAAATGTAAACTTATAAAGCCACTATGGGAACAGTATGGAGGTTCCCTAAAAAAACTAAAAATAGAACTATCATATGACACAGCAATCCCACTCCTGGGTGTATACCTAGATAAATCCACAATTCAAAAAGATATATGCACACCAATGTTCATTGTAACACCATCAGAGATCAGATCAGTCACTCAGTCGTGTTCAACTCTTTGCGACCCCATGAATCGCAGCACACCAGGCCTCCCTCTCCATCACCAACTCCCGGAGTTCACCCAGACTCACATCCATTGAGTCAGTGATGCCATACAGCCATCTCATCCTCTGTCGTCCCCTTCTCCTCCTGCCCCCAATCCCTCCCAGCATCAGGGTCTTTTCCAATGAATCAACTCTTCGCATGAGGTGGCCAAAGTACTGGAGTTTCAGCTTTAGCATCATTCCTTCCAAAGAAATCCCAGGGCTGATCTACTTCACAATGGACTGGTTGGATCTCCTTGCAGTCCAAGGGACTCTCAAGAGTCTTCTCCAACACCACAGTTCAAAAGCATCAATTCTTTGGCACTCAGCCTTCTTCACAGTCCAACTCTCACATCCATACATGACCACAGGAAAAACCATAGCCTTGACTAGATGAACCTTTGTTGGCAAAGTAATGTCTCTGCTTTTGAATATGCTATATAGGTTGGTCATAACTTTCCTTCCAAGGAGTAAGCGTCTTTTAATTTCATGGCTGCACTCACCATCTGTAGTGATTTTGGAGCCCAGAAAAATAAAGTCTGACACTGTTTCCACTGTTTCCCCATCTATTTCCCATGAAGTGGTGGGACCAGATGCCATAATCTTCATTTTCTGAATGTTGACCTTTAAGCCAACTTTTTCACTCTCCACTTTCACTTTCATCAAGAGGCTTTTGAGTTCCTCTTCACTTTCTGCCATAAGGGTGGTGTCATCTGCATATCTGAGGTTATTGATATTTCTCCCAGCAATCTTGATTCCAGCTTGTGCTTCTTCCAACCCAGCGTTTCTCATGATGTACTCTGCATATAAGTTAAATAAACAGGGTGACAATATACAGCCTTGACGAACTCCTTTTCCTATTTGGAACCAGTCTGTTGTTCTGTGTCCAGTTCTAACTGTTGCTTCCTGATCTACATACAGATTTCTCAAGAGGCAGATTAGGTGGTCTGATATTCCCATCTCTTGAAGAATTTTCCACAGTCTATTGTGACCCACATAGTCAAAGGTTTTGGCATAATCAATAAAGCAGAAATAGATGTTTTTCTGGAACTCTCTTGCTTTTTCTATGATCCAACTGATGCTGGCAATTTGATCTCTGGTTCCTCTGCCTTTTCTAAAACCAGCTTGAACATCTGGAAGTTCATGGTTCACATATTGCAGAAGCCTCGCTTGGAGAATTTTGAGGATTACTTTACTAGAGTGTGAGATGAGTGCAATTGTGTGGTAGTTTGAGCATTCTTTGGCATTGCCTGTCTTTGGGATTGGAATGAAAACTGAGCTTTTTCAGTCCTGTGGCCACTGCTGAGTTTTCCAAATTTGCTGGCATATTGAGTGCAGCACTTTCACAGCATCATCTTTCAGAATTTGGAATAGCTCAACTGGAATTCCATCACTTCTACTAGCTTTGTTTGTAGTGATGCTTTCTAAGGCCCATTATATAATACAATAATGAGGACTTTGAAGAAACGTAAATGTCCAACAGAGGAATGGATAAAGAATATATGTACACATACAGAGTGGAATATTGCTCAGTCTTAAAATGAAATAAAAGCTTGCCATTTGCAGACATGTGGATGGATCTAGAGACTGTCATACATAGTGAAATATGGCAGAAAAACAAATATTGCATATATATATATATGTATACAATCTAGAAAAATATTAAAGATGATCTTGTTTGCAAAGCAGAAATAGAAGCACAAAGGATACCAAAGGGGAAAATGAGGATGGGATATATTGGGAAATTGAGTTGGACATATATACACTGCAATATATAAAATATATAACTAATAAGAACCTACTTTATAGCACAGCAAACTTTATTCACTCCACTGTGGGGCCTAATCTAGAAGGAAATCCAGAAAAGTGGGGCTATAAATATAAACATGGCTGATTCATTTTTCTGTACAACAGAAAGTGACATAGCAGTGTAAACAGCTATACTCCAATTTTAAATAAATATATAAATGTTTACAGCTGCAAACTAGAAGAGAATTGACATATTTATCCTGACATGACTTTTTTAAGTATATATCGTGGCATGTGATAATAAAAGCACTCATATTCTTATTACAACTATATAAAACAAAGGTGTGTTTTCATTTCCATACATTTGGAGATTGCCTATTGTTCATTTCTTATTTACCCCTTTGTGGTCTAAGAATATACTTTGATTTCTATTCTTTTAAATTTAAGTTATTTTTTATGGCCAGGAGCGTGTTCTCACACAATTAATGTCCCATGTAAGCATGAGATAAAACTGTATTCTGTTTTGGATAAGAATGAACTATAAATTGCAGCCCACTCCAGTACTCTTGCCTGGAAGATCCCATGGATGGAGGAGCCTGGTAGCCTGCAGTCCATGGGGTCGCTAAGAGTTGAACACGACTGAGCAACTTCACTTTGACTTATCACTTTCATGCATTGGAGAAGGAAATGGCAACCCACTCCAGTGTTCTTGCCTGGAGAATCCCAGGGACGGGGGAGCCTGTTGGGCTGCCGTCTATGGGGTTGCACAGAGTTGGACACGACTGAAGCGACTTAGCAGCAGCAGTACTATAAATATTAATTAGATCAAGTTGATTGATAATGTTGAGCAGGTGAGCTATGCTATTAATGATTTTCTGTCTGCTTGATCTATCAATTACTGAAAGCGAAGTGTTGATATCTACAAGTGTGACATAAATTTGACTGTTTCTCCCTTCAATTCTATCAGTTTATGCCTTGTGAACTTTGACATAATATTGTTAGGTACATATGCTAAAAATAGGGTTTGTTTAAGGTTGTTCATGCTTCTTGGAGGACTAACCATTTACCATTATATGAGGGCCTCCTGACTCTTGATTGCTTTGTTGTTGTTCTGAAATCTGCTTCATTCAAATTAGTAGAGCTAAGCCAGCTTTCTTTTGAGTAGTGTCAGCATGGTACATCTTTTAAAAGGTCTTTTTTCTTTTAACTTAAGTTTTTATAATTAAACTGGATTTCTCACTTTAAAAAAGCCCCACAATTTCATCTTAGTTTATCAACTTCAAAAATCTGTCTTTTAATTGTGACTCAAAGTAACACAGTTTAGTTGGAATGATTTTCTGCTGTATTTTAAATTTTTATTTATTTTTAATTGAAAGATAACTGCCTTACAGTATTGTGTTTGTTTCTACCATACAGCATCATGAATCAGCCATAGGCATACATATGCCCCCCCTCCTCTTAAATCTCCCTCCCACCTCCCACCCTTCTAGGTTGTCACAGAGCCCCAATTTGAGTTCTGTGTGTTATGCAGCAAATTCCAACTAGCTATCTATTTTAATATGGTAGTGTATATGTTGCCATGCTACTCTCTACATTCGTAGAACCCTCTTTCCCTTTCCCTGTTCCACAAGTCTGTTCTCTATGTCTGCATCTCTCCATTGCTGCCTTGCAAATAAAGCCATCAGTATCATCTTTCTATATTCCACATATATGCATTAGTATATTTGTTTTTCTCTTTTTGACTTACTTCATCCTGTAGAATAGACTCTAGGGTCATCCACCCAATTAGAACTGACTCAAATGCATTCCTTTCCATGGTTGAGTAACATCCCCTTTTATATATGTACCACAGCTTCTTTATCCATTCATTTCTCTATGGACATCTAGGTTGCTTTCATGTCCTAGCTATGGTAAATGGTACTGCGATGATTACTGGGTTGCATGGTAGTTTTCTGAATATTTTAAACATGTATTAATTTTTAATTGAAAGATAACTGCCTTACAATATTGTGTTGTTTTATACCATACAGCAACATGAATCAACCATAGGTATATATATGTCCATTCCCTCTTGAACCTCAGAACCTGAAAACATTCAGAAAACTAAGATCATGTCATCTAGTCCCATCACTTCAAGGCAAATAGATGGGGAAACAATGGAAACAGTGATGGACTTTATTTGGGGGGCTACAAAATCACTGAAGATGGTGACAGCAGCCATGAAATTAAAAGACGCTTGCTCCCTGGAAGAAAAGCTATGACCAACATAGACAGCATGCTAAAAAGCAAAGACATTACTTTACCAATGAAAGTCCATCTTGTCAAATCTATGGTGTTTCCAGTAGTCATGTATGGATGTAAGAGTTGGACTACAAAGAAAGCTGAGAACCGAAGAATTGATGCTTGGAACTGTGGTGTTGTGGTGTTGGAGAAGGTTCTTGAGAGTCCCTTGGACTGCAAGGAGATCCAACCAGTCAATCCTAAAGGGAATCAGTCCTTAATATTCATTGGAAGGACTTATGCTGAAGCTGAAACTCCAGTACATTGGCCACCTGATGAGAAGAACAGATTCCTTGGTAAAGACCCTGATCCTGGGAAAGATTGAAAGAGGAGGAGAATGGGACAGCAGAGGATGAGATGGTTGGATGGCATCATTGACTCAATGGACATGAGTTTGAGCAATCTCCAGGAGTTAGTGATGGACAGGGAAGCCTGGTGTGCTACAGTCCATGGGGTCGCAAAGAGTCGGACATGAATGAATGACTGAACTGAACTGATGATAGTTTTGTTGTTAGTTTTATGAGGAATCAGCGTAGTGTTCTCCATAGTGACTGTATATATGCTTCTACTAACAGTGAAATTGGGTTCCCATTTTTTCCACACCTTCTACAGCATTTATTGTTTGTAGATTTTTTTATGATAGCCATTCTGACCAGTGTAAGGTGATGCCTTATTGCATTTTTAATTTCTCTAACAATAAGTGTCCTATCTTTTTGCCTTTTCATACTGTTCATGGGGTTCTCAAGGCAAGAATACTGAAATGGTTTGCCATTCCCTTCTCCAATGGACCACTTACTGTCAGACCTCTCCACCCTGACTGGTCCATCTTGGGTGGCCCCACACAGCATAGCTTAGTTTCATTGAGTTACACTAGGTTGTGCTTCTAAACTGCTGCTTCCTGACCTGCATATAGGTATCTCAGGAGGCAGGTCAGGTGGTCTGGTATTCCCATCTCTTTCAGAATTTTCCACAGTTTATTGTGATCCACAAAGTCAAAGGCTTTAGCATAGTCAATAAAAGAGAAATAGATGTTTTTCTGGAACTCTCTTGCTTTTTTGATGATCCAGTGGATGTTGGCAATTTGATCTCTGGTTCCTCTGCCTTTTCTAAAACCAGCTTGAACATCTGGAAGTTCATGGTTCACGTACTGCTGAAGCCTGGCTTGGAAAATTCTAAGCATCACTTTACTAGCGTGTGAGATGAGTGCAATTGTGCAGTAGTTTGAGCTTTAATTGGCATTGCCTTTCTTTGAGATTAGAATGCAAACTGACTTTTTCCAGTCCTGTGGCCACTGGTGAGTTTTCCAAATTTCCTGGCATATTGAGTGCAGCACTTTCACAGCATCATTTTTCAGGATTTGAAAGAGCTCAACTGGAATTCCATCACCTCCAGTAGCTTTGTTCATAGTGATGCTTCCTAAGGCCCAGTTGAAATCACATTCCAGGATGTCTGTCTCTAGGTGTGTGATCACACCTTCGTGATTATCAGGATTGTGAAGATCATTTTTGTACAGTTCTTCTGTGTATGCTTGCCACCTCTTCTTAATATCTTCTGCTTCTGTTAGGTCGCTACCATTTCTGTCTTTTATTGAGCCCATCTTTGCATGAAATGTTCCCTTGGTATCTCTAATTTTCTTGAAGAGATCTCTAGTCTTCCCAATTCTATTGTTTTCCTCTATTTCTTTGCATTGATTTCTTTCAAAGGAAGGCTTTCTTATCTCTCCTTGCTATTCTTTGGAACTCTGCATTCAGATGCTTATATCTTTCCTTTTCTCCTTTGCCCTTCACTTCCCTTCTTTTCACAGCTATTTGTAAAGCCCCTTCAGACAGCCATTTTCCTTTTTGCATTTCTTTTTGTTGGGGATGGTCTTGATTCCTGTCTCGTGTAGAATGTCATGAACCTCTGTCCATAGTTGATCAGGCACTCTATCCATCAGATCTAGTCCCTTAAATCTATTTCTCACTTCCACTCTATAGTCATAAGGGATTTGATTTAGGTCATATGTGAATGGTCTAGTGGTTTCCTCCACTTTCTTCAATTTCAGTCTGAATTTGGCAATAACAAGTTCATGATCTGGGCCACAGTCAGCTCCCGGTCTTGTTTTTTCTGACTCTATAGCGCTTCTCCATCTTTGGCTGGGAAGAATATAAACAATCTGATTTCGGTGTTGACTATCTGGTGATGTCCATGTGTTGAGTCTCCTCTTGTGTTGTTGGGAGAGGGTGTTTGCTCTGACCAGTGAGTTCTCTTGCAGAATTCTATTAGCCTTTGCCCTGCTTCATTCTATACTCCAAGGCCAAATTTGTCTGTCACTCCACGTGTTTCTTGACTTCCTACTTTTGCATTCCTGTCCCCGATAATGAAAAGGACATCTTTTTTGGGTGTTAGTTCTAGAATGTCTTGTAGGTATTCATAGAACTCTTCAACATCAGCTTCTTTAGAGTTACTGATCGGAGCATAAACTTGGATTATTGTGATATTGAATGGTTTGCCTTGGAAACGAACAGAGATCATTCTGTCATTTTTGAGATTACATCCAAGTACTGCATTTCATACTCTTTTGTTGACTATGATGGCTACTCCATTTCTTCTAAGGGATTCCTGCCCACAGTAGTAGATATAATGGTCATCTGAGTTAAATTCACCCATTCCAGTCCATTTTAGTTTGCTGATTCCTAGAGTGTCGATGTTCTCTCTTGCCGTCTCCTGTTTGACCACTTCCAATTTGCCTTGATTCATGGACCTGACATTCCAGGTTCCTATGCAATATTGCTCTTTACAGCATCGGACCTTGCTTCTATCACCAGTCCCATCCACAACTGGATGTTGTTTTTGCTTTGGCTCCATCCCTTCATTCTTTCTGGAGTTATTTCTCCACTGATCTCCAGTAGCATGTTGGGCATCTATCGATCTGGGGAGTTCATCTTTCAGTGTCCTATCTTTTTGCCTTTTCGTATTGTTCATGGGGTTCTGAAGGCAAGAATACTGAAGTGATTTGCCATTTCCTTCTCCAGTGGACCACATTCTTCAGACCTCTCCACCATGACCCGTCCGTCTTGGGCGGCCCCACACGGCATAGCTTAGTTTCATTGAGTTAGACAAGGCTGTGGTCCATGTGATCAGATTATTAGTATTATTAGTATTAATACTTTAAATAAACTGCTGCCTTTATATCAACTATGAATAATAAAAATAAAAGATTTATCCTTTTACACTACTATGTCCATTATGATACGAGGTATGTCACACATTTCTGATCTCTTTAATTTCCCATGTTCCTGAAAAATTATTTTAACATCTTTTTCAGGGCTGGTTTGGTGATGATGAATTCCACCAGTGTTTGTCTGAGAAAGTATTTCTCCCTCATTTTGAAGGACAATTTTGCTAGATATTAAATTCTAAGGTAGCTGTGTTTTTTATTTTAATACTTTAAATTTTCCACTATACTGTCTTGCCTGCACAGCTTCTGATGGAAATACTACTCTAACTCTTTTGCTCTTTTGTCAGTAATGTCCATCCCTCCTCCACATTTGGCTTTTTCAATGTTTTCTATCTTTGCTTTTACATAGTTTAAACCTATATGCAGGTCAGGAAGCAACAGTTAGAACTGGACATGGAACAACAGACTGGTTCCAAATTGGACAAGGAGTATGTCAAGGCTCTATATTGTCACCATGCTTATTTAACTTACATGCAGAGTACATCATGAGATACATTGGGCTGGAGGAAGCGCAGGCTGGAATCAAGATTGCAAGGAAAAATATCAATAACCTCAGATATGCAGATGACACCACCCTTATGGCATAAAGCGAAGAAGAACTAAAGAGCCTCTTGATGAAGGTGAAAGAGGAGAGTGAAAAAGTTGGCTTAAAGCTCAAAATTCAGAAAACGAAGATCATGGCATCTGGTCCCATCACTTCATGGGAAATAGATGGGGAAACAGTGGAAACAGTGGCTGACTTTATTTTTTGGGCATCCAGAATCACTGCAGATGGTGATTTCAGCCAGGAAATTAAAAGATGCTTACTTCTTAGAAGGAAAGTTATGACAAACCTAGACAACATATTCAAAAGCAGAGACATTACTTTGTCAACAAAGGTCTGTCTTGTCAAGGCTATGGTTTTTCCAGTGGTCATGTATGGATGTGAGAGTTGGACTATAAAGAAAGCTGAGCGCTGAAGAATTGATGCTTTTGACCTGTGGTATTGGAGAAGACTCTTGAGAGTCCTTTGGACTGTGAGGAGATCCAACCAGTCCTTCCTAAAGGAAATCAGTCCTGAATACTCATTCGAAGGACTGATGCTGAAGTTGAAACTCCAATACTTTGGCTGCCTGATGTGAGCTGACTCATTGGAAAAGACCCTGATGCTGGGAAATATTGAGGGAAGGAAGAGAGGGGGATGACAGAGGATGAGATGGTTGGATGGCATCACCAACTCAGTGAACATGGGTTTGGGTGAAATCCGGAATTTGGTGATGGACAGGGAGGCCTGGTACACTGGGGTTCATGCAGTCACAAAGAATCGGACATGACTGAGTGACTGAACTGAACTGAACTGACTAGACATACACTTGTCAACAAAGTAATATATCTGCTTTTTAATATACTGTCTAAGTTTTCTTCCAAGGATCAAGCATCATTTATTTTCATGGCTTCAGTAATCATCCACAGTCTTTTTAGAGCCCAAGAAAATAAAGTCTGTCACTGTTTCCATTGTTTCCCCATATATTTGCCATGAAAATTATGGGACTTCAGTTTTTTTGAATGTTGAGTTTTAAGCCAGATTTTTTACTCTCCCTTTCAGTTTTTTCATGAGGCTCTTTAGTACTTCTTTGCTTTCTGCCATAAGGGTGGTGTCATCTGCATATCTGAAGTTATTGATACTTCTCCTGGAAATCTTGATTCCAGTTTGTTTTTTATCCAGTCTAGCATTTTGCGTGATGTACCATGCATGTAAGTTAAATAATCACGGTGACAATATACAGCCTTGACGTACTCCTTTCCCTATTTGGAACTTGTGTTTTGTTCCATGTCCAGTTCTAACTGTTCCTCTTGACTTGCATACAGATTTCTCAGGAAGCAGGTAAGGTGGCCTGGTATTCCCATCTCTTTAAGAATTTTCCACAGTTTGTTGTGATCTGTGCTGTCAAAAACTTTGGCATAATCAATAAAGTAGAAGTAGATATTTTTCTGGAACTCTCTTGCTTTTTCGATGATCCAGCATGTTGGTAATTTGATCTCTGGTTCCTCTGCCTTTTCTAAATTCATCTTGAACATCTGGAATTTCTTGGTTCAAGAACTGTTGAAGCCTAGCTTGATAATTTTGAGCATTACTTTGCTAGTGTGTTTTAGATGAGTGCAATTGTGCAGAAGTTTGAACATTCTTTGGCATTGATTTCTTTGGGATTGGAATGAAAACTGACCTTTCCCAGTCCTGTGGCCACTGCTGAGTTTTCCAAATTTGCTGGCATATTGAGTGCAGCACTTTCACAACATCATCTTTTAGGATTTGGAATAGCTCAGCTGGGATTCCAGCACCTCTACCAGCTTTGTACATACTGATGCTCCCTAAGGTCCACTTGACTTTGCACTCCAGGATGTCTGGCTCTAGATGAGTGATCACACCATCGTGGTTATCTGGGTCATGGACATCTTTTTTGTATAGTTCTGTGTATCTTTGCCACCTCCTCTTAATATCTTCTGTTTCTGTTAGGTCCATAACATTTCTGTCCTTAATTGTGTGGGCAGGAGGAGAAGGGGACGACAGAGGATAAGATGGTTGGATGGCATCACTGACTCCATGGACATGGGTTTGGGTGGACTCTGGGAGTTGGTAATAGACAGGGAGGCCTGGTTTTCTGCAGTTCTTGGGGTTGCAAAGAGTTGGACATGACTGAGCGACTGAACTGAAGTGAACTGAACTGAACTGAACTGAATTGTGTCCATCTTTGCCTGAAATGGTCTTTGATATCTCTAATTTTCTTGAAGAGATTTCTAGTCTTCCCCATTCTGTTGTTTTCCTCTATTTCTTTGCAATGATCCCTGAGGAAGACTTTCTTATCTCTCCTTGCAATTCTTTTGAACTCTGAATTCAGATGGATATATCTTTCCTTCTCTTCTTTGGCTTTCGCTACTCTTTTTTTCTTAGCTATTATGTAAGCCCTTCATTTTGCCTTTTTTCTAATTTGCTTTTCATGGGTATGGTTTTGATCACTGTCTGCCATACAATGTTTTGAACCTCCATCCATAATTCTTCAGGCACTCTGTATATCAGATCTAATCCCTTGAATCTATTTGTCACTTCCACTGTATAATCATAAGTGATTTGTTTCAGTCATACCTGAATGGCCTAATGGTTTTCCCTACTTTCTTCAGTTTATGTCTAAATTTTGCATAAGGAGTTCATGATCAGAGCCATGGTCAGCTCCCAGTTTTGTTTTGGAGGACTGGATAGATGTTCTCCATCTTTGACTGTGAACAGTATAAAAAATCTGACTTTTATATTGGCCATCTCGTGATGTCCATGTGTAGAGTCATGTCTTGTGTTGTTGGAAGAGCATGTTTGCTATTTTGCTGTGACCAGTGCATTCTCTTGGCAAAATTGTTAGCCTTTGCCCTGTTTTATTTTGTACTCCAAGGCCAAACTTGCTGGATACTCCACTTTCTCTTGACTTCCTACTTTTGCATTCCAATTCTTATATGATGAAAAGAACTTCTTTCTTTTTCTTTGATGTTAGCTTTAGAAGGGTTTGTAGGTCATCAAGCTGCTGCTGCTGCTAAGTTGCTTCAGTCGTGTCCGACTCTGTGCGACCCCAGAGACGGCAGCCTACCAGGCTTCTCCATCCCTGGGATTCTCCAGGCAAGAACACTGGAGTGGGTTGCCATTTCCTTCTCCAATGCTTGAAAGTGAAAAGTGAAAGTGTAGTCGTTCAGTCATGTCTGACTTGTAGCTACCCCATGAACTGCAGCCTACCAGGCTCCTCCATCCATGAGATTTTCCAGGCAAGAGTACTGGAGTGGGTTGCCATTGCCTTCTCTGGTAGATCACCATCAGTTCAGTTCAGTCGCTCAGTCGTGTCCGACTCTTTGCAACCCCATGAATCGCAGCATGCCAGGCCTCCCTCTCCATCACCAACTCCCGGAGTTCACTGAGAATCACGTCCATCGAGTCAGTGATGTCATCCAGCCATCTCATCCTCTGTAGTCCCCTTCTCCTCTTGCCCCCAATCCCTCCCAGAATCAGAGTCTTTTCCAATGAGTCAACTCTTCACATGAGGTGGTCAAAGTACTGGAGTTTCAGCTTTAGCATCACTCCTTCCAAAGAAATCCCAGGGCTGATCTCCTTCAGAATAGACTGGTTGGATCTCCTTGCAGTCCAAGGGACTCTCAGGAGTCTTCTCCAACATCACATTTCAAAAGCATAAATTCTTCAGCGCTCAGCCTTCTTCACAGTCCAACTCTCACATCCATACATGACCACAGGAAAAATCATAGCCTTGACTAGACGGACCTTTGTTGGCAAAGTAATGTCTCTGTTTTTGAATATGCTATCTAGGTTGGTCATAACTTTTCTTCCAAGGAGTAAGCGTCTTTTAATTTCATGCTGCTGCTGCTGCTAAGTCGCTTCAGTCGAGTCCGACTCTATGCAGCCCAATGGATGGCAGCCCACCAGGCTCCCCCGTCCCTGGGATTCTCCAGGCAAGAATACTGGAGTGGGTTGCCATTTCCTTTTCCAATGCATGAAAGTGAAAAGTGAAAGTGAAGTCGCTAAGTCGTGCCCGACTCTTAGCGACCCCATGGACTGCAGCCTACCAGGCTCCTCCATCCATGGGATTTTCCAGGCAAGAGTACTGGAGTGGTGTGCCATTGCCTTCTCCGTTTAATTTCATAGAACCACTCAATTTCAGCTTCTTCGGCATTATTGGCTGGGTTATAGATTTGAATTACTGTGGTATTGAATGATTTGCCTTGGAAACGAATAGAGATCATTCTGTTGTTTTTGAGATTGTACCCAAGTACTGCATTTTGGGCTCTTTTGTTGACTATGAGGGCTACTCCATTGCTTCTAAGGGATTCTTGCCTGCAGATGTAGATATAACGGTCATCTGAATTAAATTCACCCATTCCAGTCTGTTTTAGTTCACTTATTCCTAAAATGTTGATGTTCACTCTTGCCATCTCCTTTTGTCCACTTCTAATTTACCTTGATTCATGGATCTAATATTCCAAGTTATTATGTGATATTGTTCTTTACAGCATCAGACTTTACATCTGTCACCAGTCGCATCCATAACTGGATGTTGTTTTCGCTTTGGCTCAGACTCTTCATTCTTTCTGGAGCTATTTCTGCACTCTTCTCCAGTAGCATATTGGGCACCTACCAAACTAGGGAGTTCATCTTTCAGTGTCATGTCTGTTTGCCTTTTCGTACTCTTCATGGGGTTCTCACGGCAAGAATGCTGAAATGGTTTGCCATTCCCTTCTCCAGTGGACCACATTTTGTCAGAACTCTCCACCATGACCATCATAACTTGGGTGACCCTACATGGCATGGCTGATAGTTTCATTGAGTTAGACAAGGCTGTGATCCATGTGATCAGTCTGGCTAGTTTTCTGTTATTGTTGTTTTCATTCTATCTGTCCTCTGGTGGATGAATATAAGAGGTCTGTGGAAGCTTCCTGATGGGAGGGACTGGCTGTTGGGGCATCGGTCTTGCTCTGATGGGCAGGGTCATGCTCAGTAAATCTTTAATCCAATTTTCTGTTGATAAGTGGGGCTGTATTTCCTCTGTATAGTTTGGAGGCCAAGCCATGGTATGGGTATAGGCTATAATGGCTACCTCCTTCAAAAGGACTTATACCACCACACTGAAGCTCCTAGTACTGTTGCATTTAGGGCTCCTGACTGACCCAACAGCAGGCTATTCTTGACCAATGCCTCCACTGGAGACTCCTGGACAGTCACAGGCAAGTCTGGCTCAGTCTCTTTTGAGATAACTGTTCCTTTCTTCTGGGTCCTGGTGCACACAAGTTTTTGTTTGTGTCCTCCTAAAGTCTGTTTCCCTAGTTCTGTGGAAATTCAGTAATCAAATCCCACTGGCCTCCAAAGTCAAATTCCCTGGGGATTCTAAGTCCCTTTGCCAGATCTTCAGGTTGGGAAGTTGTTGTGGTCCCTAGAACTTTTGCAACAGTATGAGAACTTCTTTGGTATAATTGTTCTTCAGTTTGTGAGTCATCTGCTCAGTTGCTCTATGGTGGGACTAATGGCAACTTCCCCCAAGAAGACTTATTCCACACACTGTGCCTCCCAGGTCTGCTGCAGCCAGAGCTCCTATACCCGTGGCAGGCCATTGCTGACCCATGCCTCCACAGGAGACATTGAAACACTCAAAGTCAAGTTGGACGCAGTCTCTTGTGGAGTCATTGGGGTGGTCCTTGTCCACACAAGGTTTTGTTTGAGCCCTCAAATGTCTCTGGTGGGTGTAATACATGGTTATTATACTGGAACTCTGTTAGCATAGTGATGGTTGGCATAGAGAGTGTAATTTAATCTCAATTTTGTGGGCCTGTGTCTTTGAGTTCTGATCTTCACAAGTGTTTCTCCAATATATAGTTCTACCTTCCCACCAAGGTGAACCAGGAAAACTATTCAAACTTGGAGTCAAATTCATCTTCTTACACCAGATAGGATAACAGTCTGATAAAGTTTTCCTTCTCAAGGGTCAGCCTTTTTTTTGGAGAAATATTCAGAATTTTTTCACAGTGAACACTCTACTCTTCTTCCTATCGGTGTCACGGTGAAATCTTTCTTGGACCCTAACTATGAGAATCCAATGATATTGCTGAATGTAACATTCCCAAAATTCAGCATACGGACTTCTCCTCTTGGTGCCCAAAATGTCCCTTTGTTATTATGTCTGACTTATCCCAGAGCACACAGTTAAATAACCAAAGTTTTAATCTCTATAGCAACCAAACTCTCCCACGAGTATCTTGGAATCATGACTCTTTATATCATCATGGTCTTATTGTTTAGAAGCAGGGTATTAATTTCCAAATATTTGGAGATTTCAAAGATACCATATTGTCACTAATTTTTTAATTTAATTCCACAGTGTCATAGAACATGCAACTCTGTAATTCAATCTTTTCGCATTTATTGAAATATATTTTAAAGCTCAGCATGTGATTCATACTTGAAAACAATAAATGTGTATTCTGAAGTTGTTGGGTGTAGTATACTATAAATGTTAAGTTGATCAAGTAGTTCACCTCTTCTTTAGTTTTACCGAATTTTTGTCCTAGTCTTATACCAATTAAAGAAAAACGTTAATACATTTTCTAAAAATGAAGGCAGATTTATCTTTTTTCCCTAAAGTTCTGATTTTCTACATGAATTTTTCAGCTCTATTACTAGCTGTATAACATTTAGGATTAGTTTGTCTTGTTAATAATTTGATTCTTGTATTATCATGAAATAACTAACTTTATATCTAATAATATATTTTATCTCAGTCTATTTGTTTCACATTTGAGGATTTGCCAATATGGCAGAGTAGGAAGACCCTGAGCTCACCTCCTCCCATGGGTATATTGAAATTGAAACTATTTACAATGTGAGTACCTGTAAGAACAGCCTGAATTCTAGAAGCAAAGATTTTCTGCAGCTAAAGTTACAGAAAAAGGAACCACAATGAGACAGGCAGGAAGCATGGAATAGTTAATATTCAACACCTAGAGGTAAGCAAACTACAAACAGAAGGATAATTACAACGTTGGAAGTTCTCCACAAGGGATCTGAGCTCCACATCAGTCTATGGGCCCTGTATCAGGATGATGAGCAACCCTCCACCCCTCCCAAATGTTTGATTTTGAAGGCCAGTGGTACTTACTTTAGGGAAAGAGACTCCACTCTTAAAGGGTACACACAAAATCTCACATGTTTTGTTGATCCAGGGTAGAAGCAGTGATATGAAAGGAACCTGAGTGAAACCCACTTATCGATCTTGGAGACCCTCCAGGAGAGGCAGGAGGCAATTGAACATTCACCCTGGGGACACAGATGTTGGCAACAACCACTTTTTGGAGCTGATCCCACCATGAGAACATTGGTAGTAGTGTCATTTTGGATTCCTCCCACTAGTTTATTAGTGCAAGGACAAGGCCCTATCCACCTTCTTTCTAGCTGATCCTCCAGTCACACCAAGACCCAGCCCCAAACACCATAAGGCCCAGGACCTGACCCCACCAACCAGTGGGCCAGGACTAGCCCTGAGATGAAACTCACATAATAGTGGGCAGACAAGTGACCTATGACTGTGGAGGCCCTGCAGCCACCTGTGTCAAGACCTAGCACACTTACCAGCAGTCTAGAACAAGCATCAGGTCCCTTGCAGGTCAAAATGAACACTGAGACAACCAGGGCCCTGTAGCAAGAGGCCCTAGGAGCCTATTCTGCTAACCAATGGGCCAGTACCAGCCCTGGGTACCTGTATGCCATAACACCACCCATGCAGGCTAGCACCAGCTCCAGGTCCTCTGATCTCACAGCCAAAATTCTAGAACCCAGCTCCTCACATCAGTGGGCTGACACTAGCACCAGAAGTCAACCTCACCCACTATTGAGTAAGCACCAATACTGGAACCCCTTGGACCCTGGTTCTGCCTACCAGTGGACCAACCAGCTACTGGACCATCATAGGCTGTAGTGAGCTGTGACAAGGCCCAGCCTTACACTAGCTGGCTGAAACCACACCTGAATGTCCTGGTCTCAGTTTCCATGACACAAGCTCTAGGACGTCTCAAACCTTAGAGTCAGCCATGAGAAGAGTCAGTTCCAATCATTAGCAGGCAAGTACCAGTTTGAGGATCCCCAGTCATGGCCCTGATTACAGCAGGTCAGTATGAGCTCTGAGAACCTAAGCCAGCAGCCAGCCACTTTGGAACCTAGTTCTATCCACCAGTGGTCCAGTACTAGACCTGGGATCCCAAAGGGCTTCATAGCCAGTCTCCTCATGACCCAGTTCTGCCCACTTGCTGACTGGCACAAGGATCACCCAAGTTAAACAGCCAGCTGAACAGTACTAGGCCCTGCCACACAGCAATTGGTGGCCACCACACAAGGCAGGGCCAGCAATGAACCACCTACTGGCATGCCCACAGTAGTCATACTGCCACAAAAGAAGGACCCACGCAATCCACATAAAGGGTACCCTTAAAGTATATAACACTGGTGGCCCCATAGAGCGTTTCCTATAAAAGCTACTTCTCCAAGATTGGAAAATGTAACCAACCTACCAAATATATAAAACTCAAAACAAAAATTAGGCAAAATAAGGCAATAAGGACATGTTCCAAATGAAAGAACAAGAGAAAACCTCTGAAGAAGAACTAACTGAAATGGAAAAAAAAAAAAGAAATCTACCCAATAAAAAGTTTAAGGTAATGATTGTAAAGATGCTCAAATTACTTGGATAAGAGAAAATAAACAGAATGATAAGTTAGAAGCTTTTAACAAAGTGCTAGAAAATATAAATAAACTAAGAGCTGAAGGATAAAATCACTGAAATAAAAAATACAGCAGATGAAATCAACAACAGATTAGAAATAGAAAGGAAGAGATCCAGTGAGCTGGGAGACAGAGTAGTGAAAAATCACTGATGCTAAATAGAAAAAAAAAAAAAAAACAGAATTAAAAAATGAGGACTGTTTAAGAGACCTTTGTGACAACACCAAGATTACTTATATTCATATCATAGGGGTCCCAAAAAAGAAAAGAAAACAAAAAGGGGACAGAGACCATATTTCAAGGCATAATAGCTTAAAAACTTTTCTAACCTTGGAAAAGAAGCAACCTCCCTAGTCAAGAAAGCAGTCTCAAACACGACCAACCCAAAGAGAACCACACCAATACACATTATAGTCAAAATAGCAAAAAGTATAGATAAAAACAATATTTTTTTCTTATTTTTGAGGGTTTTTTTGTTTGTTTGTTTCTTGAGACAGGATTTTATTGTTATAAACTTCCCTCTTATAACTGCTTTTCCTGAATCCTATAGATTTTGAGTGGTCATGTTTTCATTGCCATCTGTTTAAGTGTTTTTTGCTTCCTCTTTAATTTCTTCAGTGATATCTTGGTTCTTAATAGCATATTGTTTTGCCTCCGTGTGTGTGTGTGTGTGTGTGTGTGTTTTACAATTCTTTTTTTCTGTAATTGGTTACTAATCTCATAGCGTTTTGTTAAGAAAAAAAGCTTGATTAGAATCGATTTTTCTTAAGTTTGCAGAGACTTGGTTCGTGACCCAAGACGTGATCTATTCTGGAGAATATTCTGTGTGTGCTTGAGAAGAAACGTATTCTGCTGCTTTCAGGTGGAATGTATTATAAATATTAATTAAGTCTAGCTGGTCTAATGTGCCGTTTAAGATTTGTGTTTTCTTATTGATTTTTCTGAAATCTGTCCATAGTGTAAATGGAGATTTAGCCCCCAATTATTGTATTACTGTCTATTTTCCCTTTTACGGCTGTTGTGAAGTGTAAAAGTGTTAGTCGCTCAATTGTGACCAACTCTCTGCAACCCCATGGACTGTAGACTACCAGTCTCCTCTGCCCTTGGGATTTCCCAGGCAAGAATACTGGAGTGGGTTGCCGTTTCCTTCTCCAGTGGATATTTCCAACCCAGGGACTGAACCCGGGTCCCCCGCATTGGAGGCAGATTCTTTAAGTCTAACCCACCAGGTAAGGTAGCATTTGCCTTATGTATTGAAGTACACCTAACATTGGGTGTATAAATACTTACAATTGTTATATCCTCTTCTTCTTGGATTGATCCCTTGATCATTGTATAGTGTTCTTTCTTCTCTCTTTCATTTTTTTATTTTTTGCTTCAAACTCTTCTTTAATTGTTCTTTTCCACTCACTGTTTTTTTAATTCATATTTTAATTTGAGGAAAATTGTTTTACAATATTGTGTTGGTTTCTGCCATATATCAACATGAATCAGCCATAGGTATTCATATGTTCTCTCCCTCTTGAACTTCCCTCCCACTTGCCACCCCATCCTACTCCTCTAGGTTGTCACATACTGCTGGACTTTTGCTTCCTGCATCATACAGAAAATTTCCATTGTCTATCTAGTTTTATATATGGTAGTACATATATGTTTGAATGCTACAATCTCATTTCATCCAATCCACTCCCTTCTACCTTGTGACCGCAAGTCTCTTCTCTATGTACCTCCATTGCTGCCCTGAAGCTAGGTTCATCAATACCAACTTTCTAGATTCCATCTATGTCCATTAATATATGATATTTGTCTTTCTCTTTCTGACTTACTTCACTCTTTTTAATAGGCTCCAGATTCATCTACCTCATTAGAACTGAGTCAAATGCATTCCTTTTCATGGCTGGGTAATATTCCATTGTGTGTATGTACCACAACTTTTTTACCCATTCAACTATTCAGAGACATCTATGTTGTTTCTGTGGCCTAGCTTTTGTAAATAGGGCTGTGATGAACATTGGGGTACATGTATCTTTTTTGATTATAGTTTCCTCAGGGTATATGCCCAATAGTAGATTGCTGGGCCATGTGGTACTTTTATTCTTAGTTTTTAAAGAAATCTCCATTCTGTTCTCCATAGTGGTTGCATCAGTTTACATTTCTACCAACAGTGCAATTGGGTTCCCTTTTCTCCATACCCTCTCCAGCATTTATTATTTGTAGATTTTTTTTGATGACAGACATTCTGACCAGTATAAGGTGAAACCCCATTACAGTTTTGACTTGCATTTCTCTAATAATGAGCAATGTTGGCATTTTTCATGTGTTTATCATCCATCTGTATGTCTTCTTTGGAAAAATTTTATTTAGATCTTCTGCTCACTTAGATTGGGCTGTTTTACTGGTATTGAGTAGCATAAGTTGCAAGTAAATTTTGGAAATTTATCCTTTGTCAATTGTTTCATTTGCTATTAATTTTCTTTCATTCCAAGGCCTGTCTTTTCACCATGCTTATGGTTTCCTTCACTGTTTAAAACTTTTAAGTTCAATTAGTTCTCATTTGTTTATGCTTGGTTTTATTTCCATTACTCTGGGAGGTGGGTCATTAGAGGATCTTACTGTGATTTATATCACTGAGTGTTCTGCCTATGTTTCCCCCTAAGACTTTTATAGTTTCTGGTGTTACATATAGATCCTTAGAGTCTGTCTTTGTGTATGATGTTAGGAAGTGTTTTGATTTCATTCTTTTACACAGAGCTGTCCAGTTTTTCCAGCACCACTCATTGAAGAGACTATCTTTTCTCCATTGCATATTCTTGCCTCCTTTGTCAAAGATAAGGTGCTTATCTCTGGGCTTTCTATCTTGTTCCATTGGTCTATATTTCTGTTTTTGTGCCAATACCATGTGTCTTGATGTTAGTAGCTTTGTTGTATGGCCTGAAGTCAAGAACATCCAAGCTCCTCCAGCTCCATTCTCCTTTCTCAACATAGCTTTGCTATTCAGGGACTTTTGTATTTCTTTACAAATTGTTAAAATTTTTTGTTCTAGTTTTATGAAAAATAACTTTGGTAGTTTAATAGGGATTATATTGAACCTATAGGTTGATTTGTGTAGAATCATCATTTTCATAATATTGATTTTTTCATCCAAGAACATGGTATATCTCTCCATGTGTTTGTATTTTCTCTGATTTCTTTATTTAGTGTCATATTTTTCTCCATACAGGTCTTTTGTCTCTTTAGATAGGTTTATGTGTAGGTATTTCTTTCTTTTTATTGTAATGGTGAATAATATTGTTTCTTTAATTTCTTTTACTGAATTTTCATTGTTAGTATATGGGAATGCAAATGATTTATGTGTATGGATTTTATATCCTACCACATTACTCTATTCACTGATTAGCTCTAGTAATTTTCTGGTGGCATCTTTAGGGTTTTCTATATATAGAATCATGTTATCTGGAAACTGAGAGTTTTGCTTCTTCTTTAACATTCTTGGTTCGTTTTCTTCTCCAATTGCCTTAACTAGGACTTCCAAAACTATATTGAATAATAGTGGTGAGGTTGGGCACTCTTGTCTTGTTCCTTACGTCAGAGAATATGCTTTCAATTTTTCACCATTGCAAATAATGTTTGCTGTGAGTTTGTCATATATGGCCTTTATTATGTTGAGGTATATTCTTTCCATGTCCACTTTCAGAGAGTTTTTATCATAAATTGGTGCTGAATTTCGTCAAAACCTTTCTTTCAATACTTTGGCCGCCTCATGCGAAGAGTTGACTCATTGGAAAAGATCCTGATTCTGGGAGGGATTGGGGGCAGAAGGAGAAGGGGATGACAGAGGATGAAATGGCTGGATGGCATCACTGACTGAACAGACATGAGTTTGGGTAAACTTCAGGAGTTGGTGATGGACAGGGAGGCCTGGCATGCTGCGATTCATGGGGTGGCAAAGAGTCGGACATGACTGAACGACTGAACTAAAAACTACTCTCTGCATCTATTGAGATAATCATATGTTTTTGCCTTTCAATTTGTTAATAGTGCATCACATTGTTTGATTTGCTTATGTTGAAGAGTCCTTACATCCCTAAGATAAAGCCTATTTGGTCATGATGTATGATCTTTTTAATGTGTTGCTGGATTCTGTTAGAATTTTGTTGAGAATTTTTGAATCCATGTTCATCAGTGTTATTGGCTTGTAATTTTCTTCTTTGTGACATTTTTTATGGCTTTGCTATCAGGGTGATGGTGGCCTCATAAAATGAGTTTTTCAATTTTCCTTCCTTTGCAATTTTCTGGAAGAATTTGATCAGAATATCTGATAGTTGTTCACTAAACTTTTGTTAGAATTCAACTGTGAAGCCCTTTGGCCCTGGACTTTTGTTTGTTGGAAGATTTTTTATTATAGTTTCAATTTCCATGATTGTGCTTTGTCTGTTCATATTTTATATTTCGTCCTGGTTCAGTTTTGGAGGGTTATAATTTTCTAAGAATGTATCCATTTCTTCCAAGTTGTTCATTTTATTGGCATATAGTGGCTCATAGCAGTCTCTTGATCCTTTGTATTTCTGTGTTGTCTCTAGCTCTTTCATTTCCAATTTTGTTGATTTGAATCTACTTTTTTTTTTTTTTTTCCTTGTTGAGTCTGGCTAATGGTTTTCAATTTAGTTTATCCTCTCAAAGAACTGGCTTTTAGTTTTATTGATTTTTGCTATTGCTGCCTTCATTTCTTTTTTATTTATTTCTGCTTTTTTTTTTTCCTTTTACTAACTGAGGTATTTTTTTAATCTCATTTTTGAAGTCTCTTTAGGTGTAAAGTTAGTTTCTTTATTTGATTTCTCTCTTGTTTCTTGAGGTAGAGTTGAATTGCTATAAACTATCCTCTTAGCACTGCTGTGTCTCATAGGTTTGAGTTACCATATTTACACTGTCATTTGCCTCTGTATTTTGCAGTTTCTCTTTGATTTCTTTAGTGACCTCTTGGTTATTTAGAATCATATTGTTTAGCCTCCATGTGTTTGTGTCTTTTATAGTTTTTTCCTGTAGTTGATATCTAATCTTATTATGTTGTCATCAGAAAAGATTCTAGAAATGATTTTAATTTTTAAAAATTTACCAAGGCTTGATTTGTGACCCTTGATGTGATCTCTCCTGGAGAATGTTCCATGTGTACTTGAGTAAAACATGAAATCTACTGATTTGGGATGAAATGCCCTATAGATATCAATTATGTTCAACTGGTCCAGTGTATCTTTTAAAGGTTGGTTTCTTTATTAATTTTCTGTCTATATGATTTGTCCATTGGTGTGAGTGCGTTATTAAGGTTTCTCACTATTATTGTGTTACCTCCAACTTTTCCTTTGACCGTTGTCAACATTTGTTTATGCACTGAGAAGGTCCTATATTGGGTGAATATATATTGATAGTTGTTTTAACATCTTATTGGGTTGATCCTTTGATCATTATGTAGTGTTCTTCTTTGTCTCTTGTAATGGTCTTTATTTTAAAGTCTTTATTCAATATAAGCACTACTATACCTGCTTTCTTTTATTTCTATTTGCATAGAATACCTTTGTCCAGAATACCTATGTCCTCACTTTCAGTATGTGTGTGTCCCTAGGTCTGAGGTGTGTCTTTTGTATACAGCATATATATGGATCTGGTTTTTGTATCCATTCAGCCAATCTGTGTCTTTCTGCTGGTGCATTAATCTATTTCTATTTAAGATAATTATATATGTATGATCCTATTACCACCATTTACTTTTATTGTTTTGGGTTTGTTTTTGTAGGCCTATTCTTTCTCTAGTATTTCTAGTCTAGAGAAGTTCCTTTAGCACTTGTTATAGGGCTGATTTGGTGGTGCTGAATTCTCTTAAGTTTAGCTTGTCTCTAAAACTTTTGATTCCTCCTCTGAATCTGAATGAGATCTTTGTTGGATACATTAATATTTGCTGTAGGTTTTTTCCTTTCATCACTTAAAGTATATCCTTCTTCTGTTGAAAAATCTGCTGTTAGGCTTATGGAGGTTCTCTTGTATGTTATTTGTTGCTTTTCCCTTGCTGCTTTTAATATTTGCTCTTTGTGTTTAATTTTGTTGTTGTTGTTGTTAATATGTCTCTGGTGTATTTCTCCTTGGGTTTATTCTGTATGGGACTCTAGGCTTCCTGAACGCATGTGGTTATTTTCTTTTCTATTTTAGGGAACTTTTTGACTATAATCTCCTCAAATTTTTTCTCATACCCTTTCTTTTTCTTCTCTTCATCTTGAATGCTATAATTCCACTGTTGGTGCACTCAATGTTGCCCTAGTTGTCTCTGAGACTGTCTTAATTTCTTTTACTTCTTTTCTTTTATTCTACTGTGCTTCAATCATTTCTACCATTCTATCTTCCAGTTCACTTATTTGTTCTTCCTCAGTTATTCTGCTACTGGTTCCCTCTAGTGTACTTTTAATCTCATTTATTGTGTTGTTCATTTCTGAATATCTGTTCTTTAATTCTTCCAGGTCCTTGTTAAACATTTCTTATATCTTTTTGATCTCTACCTCCAGCCTATTTATCTGTGCCTCATTTTATTTCCATTATTTTGGATCATCTTTACTATCATCACTCTGAATTTTTTCAGGTATACTGCTTATTTCCTCTTCATTTATTTGATCGTGTGGGTTTTTACCATGGTTCCTCATCTGATGTATATTTCTCTGTCTTTTCATTTTGTTAAATTTACTGTGTTCCTGATCTCCTTTCTCCTGGAAGATCATAGTTCCTCCTAATTGTGGATTCTGCCTGCCGTGGGTTGCATTGGACCAGTACCTTGTGAAGATTTCCTGGTCGGGGGGACTTGTGTCTGAATCCTGGTGTATGGAGCTGGATCTTGTCTCTCTGTAGGGCAGTGCTATGTCCAGTAGTGTGTTTGGTGGGCTTTGCATGGCTTTGGGTAGCCTTTCTGCTAATAGCCAGGGTTGTGTTCCTATTTTCTGAAGTTTTGGCATAAGGTGTCTGGTATTGGACCTTGCTGCCCTTGGGTGGTACTTGGTCTTAGTGCTGAGATGGAGGCATTTGGGAGAGTTCTTACTGATTGATGTCCTACTGGGTCTGGAGTTCTCCAGTGGCCTAAATTCCTGGACTCGGGTTTCCCACCTCAGGGCTCAGGCCCAACTCCTTACTGCAGCACTAAGACTTTACACACCACACAACACAGAAGACAAAACTTGAAGACTAATGATGAAACAACATTCAACAGCAAAGAACACCCAAAGGGACTCACAGTCTTACAAAGAAAAAAGAAGTGAGAGAAAAGGAGAAAAAAGGAGAAAAACAGGAGTTGATAAAGAAGAAAACTATCATACCTGTATACAAACCCCTAAATGAAAATAAATTCTAAAAGTTAGAGTAGCAAAAATGCAAAATCAAAAACATGGGGAAAATGCAGCATAACTAAACAGTATTGCAAAGATTAAAATAAAATGAATTTATTTAAGAATAAGGTGTTTTTTAAAAAAATGAAAAAGTTGGCTATAAATATATAAGTTAAAGGAATAATAAAGAAAAACATTAGAATAACATTTAAAAAAGGAAAATTATATATAGAGTAGTAGCAAGAAGAATGTCCTTGTTCTTCCTCCATATTCTTCTCCACACAGTGTGCTCCTGTCAATCTGCTTACTCAGAAAGTTCTCCAACATATCTAGGAAGGTCTTTGCACCTGTTGCCAGCAGTGTTTGGTCACCTCAGCCTCTAATCTTGCCTTATTTCAGCTTGTACTTCTTTCCAGAGTCCACACTCAGAAACTCCTGAAATTATATCTAGGAAGATCTCTGGACCTGTTGTGGGCAGTGTTGGGTCACCTCAGACTCTAATCTTGCCTTACTTCAGCTTGTACTCACTCCCAGAGTCCATAATTGCCCCTCAAGTCCACAGCCTCAGGCTAATTGTGGGATTTAACCTGCTGCACCTGAGTCTGCAGGAACTAATGTCTTTCCTCTTCTTTGGTCACACATCCCCTAGTGTTTTGCTTTGGCTCTGGCCCTGCCTCTAACTGTAGGCCACCCTCCAGTGGTGGCTCCCCACCCAGACAAGAGGGGGTGAAGACAGAGACTTGTTAGGCTCAGTCAGGCAGGGGAGAAAGAGAGGTATGGCCACCACATTTTGGATGTATGGAGTGTCTGTGGTGATAAAGACCTGCTGGATATTGTTACAGTTTGAAGCAGCCTGTGCACTATCCCAGAGGAATTGGCCCCCAGTTGTTTGTTCCTAGGAAGAGCCAAGACGCTTAGGTTCCCAGCAAATTATGGGCAGTAACCAGGGTCTACTCCCAGCTTGGCGGCAGCTACAATCTTTGGAGTTGGGACTGTAGTAGTGGCATTTTTTCCACTGCCTCAGTCACTCTACTTGGCTTTGGCAGTGGCTACTGGCTTTTGTTTCCTTCTGTGTGATCATAAACTATAGTTATGCCTGGTTATGCCACTGCCACTGGCACTAAAGATGACTTTGGTGATTGACACTAGGCACATAACTCTCGTCTGTGAGTGCACAGAGTTACAGTATTCCCAGTGGCAGCCATCTCTTGCTTCCCTGGGCAGTACAGGCTTTCCTCTGGACTCTCTCAGCTGTGTTGTACTAGCTCCTCAAATATTTTCAAGGCAGTCAATCCCATTTTGCTCCCTGAGGTCTGATCATGAAATCTGAGTCTGAGCACCCAATCCCACTCTCTGTGGGTGAAGGACTGAGAGCTGCTTCTGTGCTAGAACTGCTGTTTGGCAATAATCTCTGTGTTGAATTTTCTGTTTTGCCTCTGGAGTACCTGTTGCTGCATTCCTCTCTGAGGTTCCAAAGTTCCTTACTCTTCCCAATTGTGAGAGGGCTTCTGAGTGTGTGAAAACTTTTCCTCCTTCCTGACTCCCTCCCAGGGTGCAAGTCCTCATCCTGAAATCCATTGTCTCTTTTTTCATCTTTATCTTTGCCCTATCAAAGATGTCCATTTCATTATATGGGACTGGAATGCAAAAGTAGGAAGTCAAGAAAAACATGGAGTAACAGGAAAATTTGGCCTTGGAGTACAGAATGAAGCATGGCAAAGGCTAATAGAGTTTTCCAAGAGAATACACTGGTCATAGCAAAAACCCCTCTTCCAACAATGCAAGAGAAGACTCTACACTTGGATATCACCAGATGATTGACACCAAAATCAGATTGATCATATTCTTTGCAGCCAAAGATGGAGAAGCTCTGTACAGTCAGCAAAAATAAGAACTGGAGCTGACTGTGGCTCAGATCATGAACTCCTTATTGCCAAATTCAGACTGAAATTGAAGAAAGTGGAGAAAACCAGTAGACCATTCAGGTATGACCTAAATCTAATCCCTTATGTCTATACAGTGGAAGTGAGAAATAGATTTAAGGGGCTAGATCTGATTGACAGAGTGCCTGATCAACTATGGACAGAGGTTAGTGACATTGTACAGGAGACAGGAATCATGACCATTCCCAAAAAAAAAAAAGAAATGTCAAAAAGCAAAAGAGCTGTCTGAGGAGGCCTTACAAATAGCTGTGAAAAGAAGAGAAGTGAAAACCAAAGGAGTAAAGGAAAGACATACCCATTTGAATGCAGAGTTCCAAAGAATAGCAAGGAGAGATAAGAAAGCCTTCCTCAGCAATTAATGAAAAGAAATAGAGCAAAACAATAGAATGGGAAAGACTAGAGATCTCTTCAAGAAACTTAGAGATACCAAGGGAATATTTCATGCAAAGATGGGCTCAATAAAGGACAGAAATGGTATGGACCTTAAAGAAGCAGAAGATATTAAGAAGAGGGGGCAAGAATACACAGAAGAACTGTACAAAAAACGTTTTCATGACCAAGATAATCACGATGGTGTGATCGCTCACCTAAAGGCAGATCCTGGAATATGAAGTCAACTGGGCCTTAGAAAGCATCACTAAGAACAAAGCTAGTGGAGGTGATAGAATTCCAGTTGAGCTATTTCAAATCCTGAAAGATGATGCTGTGAAAGTGCTGCACTCAATATGCCAGCAAATTTGGAAAAAGCAGTGGCCACAGGGCTGCAAAAGGCCAGTTTTCATTCCAATCCCAAAGAAAGGCAATGCCAAAAGAATTGCACTCATCTCACATGCTAGTATAAGTGATGTTTAAAATTCTCCAATCCAGGCTTCAGCAATATGTGAACCATGAAATTCCAGATGTTCAAGCTTGTTTCAAAACTAATACAATTATGTAAAGTTTAAAAATAAAATAAAATTAAAAAAAAAGAAAAGGCAGAGGAATGAGAGACCAAATTGCCAACATCCGCTGGATCATGGAAAAAGCAAGAGAGTTCCAGAAAAACATCTATTTCTTCTTTGTTGACTATGCCAAAGCTTTTGACTGTGTGGATCACAATAAACTGTGGAAAATTCTGAAAGTGATGGGAATATCAGACCACCTGACCTGCCTCTTGAGAAACCTATATGCAGGTCAGGAAGGAACAGTTAGAACTGGACATGGAACAACAGACTGGTTTCAAATAGGAAAAAGAGTATGTCAAGGCTGCATATTGTCACCCTGCTTATTTAACTTCTATGCAGAGTACATCATGAGAAACGCTGGGCTGGAAGAAGCACAAGCTGGAATCAGGATTGCTGGGAGAAATATCAATAACCTCAGATATGCAGATGACACCACCCTTATGGCAGAAAGTGAAGAAGAACTAAAGAGCCTCTTCATTAAAGTGAAGGAGGAGAATTAAAAAGTTGGCTTAAAGCTCAACATTCAGAAAACGAAGATCATGGCATCTGGTCCCATCACTTCATGACAAATAGATGGGGAAACAGTGACTGACTTTATTTTTCTGGGCTCCAAAACCACTGCAGATGGTGATTGCGGCCATGAAATTAAAAGACGCTTACTCCTTAGAAGGAAAGTTATGCCCAACCTAGACAGCATATTAAAAAGTAGAGACATTATTTTGTCAACAAAGGTCCATCTAGTCAAGGCTATGGTTTTTCCAATGGTCATGTATGGATGTGAGAGTTGGACTATAAAGAAAACTGAGCGCCAAAGAATTGATGCTTTCAAACTGTGGTGTTGGAGAAGACTCTTGGGGGTCCCTTGGACAGAAAGGAGATCCAACCAGTCCATCTTAAAGGAGATCATCCTGAGTGTTCATTGGAAGGACTGATGTTGAAGCTGATATTCCAATACTTTGGCCACCTGATGGGAAGAGCTGTCTCATTGGAAAAGACCCTGATGCTGGGAAAGATTGAGGTCAGGAGGTGAAGTGGACAGCAGGGGATGAGATGGTTGGATGGCATCACCCTCTCAATGGACGTGGGTTTGGGTGGACTCCGGGAGTTGGTGATGGAAAGGGAGGCCTGGTGTGCTGCGATTGATGGAGTCGCAGAGTCAGACATGACTGAATGACTGAACTGACTGACTATCTCATTCAGAAGAGATTTGGTTGGCTTTTTGGAAGTCTGGAATCCTCTGCCAGCCTTCAGAGGGTGTTTTGTAGGAGTTGTTCCATATGCAGATAGTTTTTAGTATACTTTTTGGGGAGGGAACATGATCTCCCCATCTTATTCCTCTGCCATCTTGAAGGTCTCCCTCTCTTGTCTCTTGTAATAGTGTTTATTTTAAAATCTATTTTGTCTTATATGAGTATTGCTACTCCAGCTTTCTTTTGTTGTCCATTTGCATAGAATATCTTTTTCTATCCCCTCCCTTTCTGTCTATATGTGTCCTGAGGTCTGAAGTGGGCCTTGTAAACAGGCAATCTACCCGAAAAAGAATGCAGACTAATGGCAGTAAAGATGAGATTCCAATAATTTGGGTATTTTTTGAGATTCCAAGATATTAGAAATAGGATGAAGGCATGGATCAAGATGATGCAGGAAATATTTAATAAAAACCTGGAAGAACTGACAACAATTAGTGATGAACAGCACAGTAACTGAAATGAAAATTTCACTAGATGGAATCAATAGCAGAATAACTGAGGAAGAAGAACAGATAAATGAGCCAAAATATAGAATGATGGAAATAACTGTCAAAGAGCAGAATTAAAACAGATGAGGGCAGCATCAGAGACTCCTGGAACATTAAATGAGCCAACATTTGAATGATAGGGGTATGCATAATACCACAAAATACAAATGGGTCTTGTATTTTTATTTATTTAGCTAATCTGTGTCTTTTAGTTGAGGCATATAATCTATTTACATTTAATGTCATTATGAACATGTATGCTTCTATCACATTTTAAGATTGTTTGGGATTTGATTTGTAGGTCTTTTTCTTCCCTTTGGGCATCCCACCAAGAGAAGTTCCTTTTGTATTTGTTGTAAAACTGGTTTGGTAGTGCTGAATTCTCTTAACTCTTACTTGTATGTAAAGTTTTGATTTTTCTGTCAAATCTGAATAATGTCCTTGTTGGTTAGTATATATTGTTTGTAGGTTTTGCCTTTCATTATTTTAACTATATCCTGTCACTCCCTTCTGGCCTGCAGAGTTTCTGTTGAAAAATCAGCTGATAACCCTATTGGGATTCCCTTGTATTTGTTGCTTTCCCCTTGCTGCTTTTAATATTTTTTCTTTGTATTTAATTTGTGTTAGTTTGATTAATGTATCTCAGCATGTATGGGATTCTCTGCACTTCCTTGACTCGAGTGACTATATCCTCTCCCATGTTAGGGAAGTTTTTCACTATAATCTCTTCAAATACTTTCTCAGACCTTTTTTCTTTCTTTTCATCTTCTCATACCCCTATTATTCAAATGTTGGCTCATTTAATGTCCCAGGAGTCTCTGATGCTGCTCTCATCTGTTTTTATTCTGCTCTTTGACAGTTATTTCCACCATTGCATCTTTCAGCTCATGTACTTGTTCTTCTTCCTCAGGTATTGTTACTGATTCCATCTAGTGAATTTTTCATTTCAGTTACTGTGTTGCTTATTACTAACTGTTGTCAGTTCTTCCAGGTTTTTATTAAATATTTCCTGCATTATCTTGATCCATGTCTCCGTCCTATTTCTGAGATCTTGGAATCTTAGAACACTCCAAAATTATTGGAATCTCATCTTTACTGCTATTAGTCTGCATTCTTTTTCAGGTATTGCCTATTTTCCCTTTACTTTGTCTTGTGTATTTTTACCTTGCTTCTTCATCTTCAATATAGTTCTCTGTCATCTTATTTTGTCTTGCTGTGCCTATGGTCTCCTTTCTGCAGGTTACAGAGTTGTAGTTCCACTTGCTTGGTGGGAGAGGTTGGTCCAGGTTCTTGTGTAGGCTTGTGTAGTGGTAGGAGCTGAGTCTTTTTTTTTTTTTAATTTATTTTTAATTGAAGAAGAATTGTTTAGAGAACTTTGCTGTTTTCTGTCAAACTTCAACATGAATCAGCCATCAGTTCAGTTCACTTCAGTCACTCAGTCGTGTCTGACTTTTTGTGACCCCATGAATCGCAGCACGTAAGGCCTCCCTGTCCTTCACCAATTCGCAGAGTTCACTTAAACTCACGTCCATCGAATAGGTGATGCCATCCAACCATCTCATCATCTGTCATCCCCTTCTCCTCCTGCCCCCAGTTGCTTCCAGCATCGGAGTCTTTTCCAACGAGTCAACTCTTCGCATGACGTGGCCAAAGTAATGGAGTTTCAGCTTCAGCATCATTCCTTCCAAAGAACACCCAGGACTGATGTCCTTTAGAATGGACTTGTTGGATCTCTTTGCAGTCCAAGGGACTCTCAAGAGTCTTCTCCAACACCACAGTTCAAAAGCATCAATTCTTTGGCGCTCAGCTTTCTTCACAGTCCAACTTTCACATCCATTAATGACTACTGGAAAAACCAAAGCCTTGACTAGATGGACTTTTCTTGGCAAAGTAATGTCTCTGCTTTTGAATATGCTATCTAGGTTGGTCATAACTTTCCTTCCAAGGAGTAAGCATCTTTTAATGTCATGGCTGAAATCACCATCTGCAGTGATTTTGGAGCCCCCCAAAATAAAATCTGACACTGCTTCCACTGTTTCCCCATCTATTTCCCATGAAGTGATGGGACCAGATGCCATGATCTTCGTTTTCTGAAATTTGAGCTTCAAGCCAACTTTTTCACTCTCCACTTTCACTTTCATCAAGAGGCTTTTGAGTTCCTCTTCACTTTCTGCCATAAGGGTTGTGTCATCTGCATATCTGAGGTTACTGATATTTCTCCCGGCAATCTTGATTCCAGCTTATGCTTCTTCCAGTCCAGCGTTTCTCATGATGTACTCTGCATAGAAGTTAAATAAGCAGAGTGACAATATATAGCCTAGACACACTGCTTTTCCTATTTGGAACCAGTATGTCATTCTATGTCCAGTTCTAAGTGTTGCTTCCTGACCTGCATATAGGTTTCTCAAGAGGCAGGTGGTCTGGTATTCCCATCTCTTTCAGCATTTTCCACAGTTTACTGTGATCCACACAGTCAAAGGCTTTGGCATAGTCAATAAAGCAGAAATGGATGTTAATCTGGGACTTTCTTGCTTTTTCCATGATCCAGCAGATGTTGGCAATTTGGTCTCTGGTTCCTCTCTCTTTTCTAAAACCAGCTTGAACATCTGGAAGTTCACAGTTCACATATTGCTGAAGCCTCACTTGGAGAATTTTGAGCATCCCTTTACTAGCGTGTGAGATGAGTGCAATTGTGCGGTAGTTTGAGCATTCTTTGGCATTGCCTTTCTTTGGGATTGGAATGAAAACTGACCTTTTCCAGTCCTGTGGCCACTGCAGAGTTTTCCAAATTTGCTGGCATATTGAGTGCAACACTTTCACAGCATCATCTTTCAGGATTTGGGATAGCTCAACTGGAATTCCATCACCTCCACTAGCTTTGTTTGTAGTGATGCTTCCTAAGGCCCACTTGATTTCACATTCCAGGATGTCTGGCTGCAGGTGAGTGATCACACCACAGTGATTATCTGGGTCTTGAAGATCTTTTCTGTACAGTTCCTCTGTGTATTCTTGCCACCTGTTCTTAATATCTTGTGCTTCTGTTAGGTCCATACCGTTTCTGTCCTTTATCAAGCCCATCTTCGCATGAAATGTTCCCTTGGTATCCCTACTTTTCTTGAAGAGATCTCTAGTCTTTCACATTCTGTTGGCTTCCTCTATTTCTTTGCATTGATCACTGAGGAAGGCTTGTTCTCTCTTCTTGCTATTCTTTGGAACTCTGCATTCAGATGCTTATATCTTTCCTTTTCTCCTTTGCTTTTCACTTCTCTTCTTTTCACAGCTATTTGTAAAGCCTCCTCAGACAGCCATATTGCTTTTTTGCATTTCTTTTCCATGGGGATGGTCTTGATCCCTGTCTCCTGTACAATGTCATGAACCTCTGTCCATAGTTCATCTGGCACTCTATCTATCAGATCTAGGCCCTTAAATCTATTTCTCACTTCCACTGTATAATCATAAGGGATTTGATTTAGGTCATACCTGGTTGGTCTAGTGGTTTTCCCTACTTTCTTCAAATTACGTCTGAATTTGACAATAAGGAGTTCATGATCTGAGCCACAGTCAGCTCCTGGTCTTGTTTTTGCTGACTATATAGAGCTTCTCCATCTTTGGCTGCAAAGAATATAATCCATCTAATTTTGGTGTTGACCATCTGGTGATGTCCATGTGTAGAGTCTTCTCTTGTGTTGTTAGGAGAGGGTGTTTGCTATGACCAGTGCATTCTTTTGGCAAAACTCTATTAGCCTTTGCCCTGCTTCATTTTGTACTCCAAGGCCAAATTTGCTGTTATTACAGGTATCTTTTGACTTCCTACTTTTGCATTCCAGTCCCCTATAATGAAAAAGACATCTTTTTAGGTGTTAGTTCTATAGGTCCTGTAGATCTTCACAGAACCTTTCAACTTCAGCTTCTTCAGCATTACTGGTTGAGGCATAGACTTGGATTACTGTGATATTGAATGGTTTGCCTTGGAAATGAACAGAGTTCATTCTGTCGTTTTTGAGATTGCATCCAAGTACTTCATTTCAGACTCTTTTGTTGACCATGATGGCTACTCCATTTCTTCTAAGGGTTTCCTAAACCGCAGTAGTAGATATAATGGTCATCTGAGTTAAATTCACCCATTCCAGTCCATTTTAGTTTGCTGATTCCTAGAATGTCAGTGTTCACTCTTGCCATTTCCTGTTTGACCACTTCCAATTTGCCTTGATTCATGGACCTAACATTCCAGGTTCCTATGCAATATTGCTCTTTACAACATAGGTATACATATATCCACTCCCTTCTGAAACTCCCTCCCCATCCCACCCCTCTAGGTTGATACAGAGCTCCTGTTTGAGTTTCCTGAGTCATACAGCAAGTTCCCACTGGCTATATGTTTTACATATGGTAATGTAAGTTTCCATGCTACTCTTTCTGTATATCTCACCCTCTCCTCCACTCTCCCCATGTCCATAGATCTATACTCTATGTCTGTATCTCCTGGAGCTGAGTCTTTCCTCTCTTAAGGGCAGGGCTGCATTAGGTGGTGTGTTTTGTGGTGTCTGTGAGCCTAGTATTACTTTAAGCATCCTGTTTGCTAATGAGTGGGATGTATTCCTGTCAATCTGATTGTTTGACATGAGGTATCCAGCATTGATAGAGAAGGAAATGGCAACCCACTCCAGTATTCTTGCCTGGAGAATCCCAGAGAGAGGGGAGCCTGGTGGGCTGCTGTCCATGGGGTTGCACAGAGTTGGACACGACTGAAGTGACTTAGCATGCATGTATGCACTGGGGAAAGAAATAGCAACCCACTCCAGTATTCTTGCCTGGAGAATCCCAGCGATAGAGGAGCCTGGTAGGCTGCTGTCTATGGGGTCACACAGAGTCTAACATGACTGAAGCGAATTAGCAGCAGCAGCAGCATCCAGCACTGAAGCCCGTAAGCAGTTGGGTGGAGCTAGATCTTGTTGTCAAGATTGATACCAAGCTGACTGTGTGGGTTTAACCCACAGCCTATGCAGTTATACTGAATGATTTTCATTCTTCTTCCTTAATCACACTGCCCCTGGGGCTTAGCTTTGATTTTGGCCCTACTTTTTGATGTGCACCACCCTCAGACAAGAATTCCATTCAGATGAGAGTACAAAAGTAGAAGCTGATTGGGACACACTCACTCATGCCAGGGAGGAATATAGTGGCCACAACTGGTATATTGCACAGTGCCTGAAAGCTGAGAGTGGTAGTCCTTTGCAACAGATGGGGGGCATGCATATTGTGTTGTGAGTAGATAACACTCTTTTGAATAACTAATCGGAAAAATAAGAAATCTCAAGAGAAAATTTAAAACATCTTGAATTAAATGAAAGTAAGGACCTGTCTCTTGAGAAATCTATATCCAGGTCAGAAAGAAAGAGTTAGAACTGGACTTGGAACAACAGACTGGTTCCAAATAGGAAAAGGAGTACGTCAAGGCTGTATATTGTCACCCTGCTTATTTAACTTATATGCAGAGTACATCATGAGAAAAGCTGGGCTGGAAGAAGCACAAACTGGAATCAAGATTGCCAGGAGAAATATCAATAACCACAGATAAGTAGATGACACCACCCTTATGACAGACAGTGAAGAGGAACTCAAAAGCCTCTTGATGAAAGTGAAAGTGGAGAGTGAAAAAGTTGGCTTGAAGCTCAAATTTCAGAAAACGAAGATCATGGCATCTGGTCCCATCACTTCATGGGAAATAGATGCGGAAACAGTGGAAATAGCGTCAGACTTTATTTTGGGGGCAGGAATCCCTTAGAAGAAATGGAGTAGCCATCATGGTCAACAAAAGACTCCAAAATGCAGTACTTGGATGCAATCTCAAAAGTGACAAAATGATCTCTGTTTGTTCCAAGGCAAACCATTCAATATCGCAGTAATCCAAGTCTATGCCCCAACCAGTAACGCTGAAGAAGCTGAAGTTGAATGGTTCTATGAAGACCTACAAGATCTTTAGAACTAACACCCAAAAAAGATGTCCTTTTCCTTATAGGGGACTGGAATGCAAAAGTAGGAAGTCAAGAAACACCTGGAACAGGCAAATTTGGCCTTGGAATACGGAATGAAGCAGGGCAAAGACTAATAGAGTTTTGCCAAGAAAATGCACTTGTCATAGCAAACACCCTTTTCCAACAACACAAGAGAAGACTCTATACATGGACATCACCAGATGGTCAACACCAAAATCAGATTGATTATATTATTTGCAGACAAAGATGGAGAAGCTCTATACAGTCAGCAAAAACAAGACCAGGAGCTGACTGTGGCACAGATCATGAACCCCTTATTACCAAATTCAGACTGAAATTGAAGAAAGTAGGGAAAACCACTAGACCAATCAGGTATGACCTAAATCAAATCCCTTATGATTATACAGTGGAAGTGAGAAATAGATTTAAGGGCCTAGATCTGATAGATAGAGTGCCAGATGAACTATGGACAGAGGTTCATGACATTGTACAGGAGACAGGGATCAAGACCATCCCCATGGAAAAGAAATGCAAAAAAGCAATATGGCTGTCTGAAGAGGCCTTACAAATAGCTGTGAAAAGAAGAGAAGTGAAAAGCAAAGGAGAAAAGGAAAGATATAAGCATCTGAATGCAGAGTTCCAAAGAATAGCAAGAAGAGATAAGAAAGCCTTCCTCGGTGATCAAGTGAAGAAATAGAGGAAAACAACAGAAAGGGAAAGACTAGAGATCTCTTCAAGAAAATTAGAGATACCAAGGGAACATTTCGTGCAAAGATGGGCTCGATAAACTACAGAAATGGTACGGACCTAACAGAAGCAGAAGATATTAAGAAGAGGTGGCAAGAATGCACAGAACAACTATACAAAAAAGAACTTCAAGACCCAGATAATCACGATGATGTGATCACTGACCTAGACCCAGACATCCTGGAATGTGAAGTCAAACGGGCCTTAGAAAGCATCACTACGAACAAAGCTAGTGGAGGTGATGGAATTCCAGTTGAGCTATTTCAAATCCTGAAAGATGATGCTGTGAAGTGTTGCACTCAATATGCCAGCAAATTTGGAAAACTCAGCAGTGGCCACAGGACTGGAAAAGGTCAGTTTTCATTCCAATCCCAAAGAAAGGCAATGCCAAAGAATGCTCAAACTACTGCACAATTGCACTCATCTCACATGCTAGTAAAGTAATGCTCAAAATTCTCCAAGCCAGGCTTCAGCAATACGTGAACTGTGAACTTCCTGATGTTCAAGCTGGTTTTAGAAAAGGCAGAGGAACCAGAGAAAAATTGCCAACATCCGCTGGATCATGGAAAAAGCAAGAGAGTTCCAGAAAAACATCTATTTCTGCTTTATTGACTATGCCAAAACCTTTGACTATGTGGATCACAGTCAACTGTAGAAAATCCTGAAAGAGATGGGAATACCAGACCACCTGACCTACCTCTTGAGAAAACTGTATGCAGGTCAGGAAGCAACTGTTAGAACTGGACACGGAACAACAGACTGGTTTCAAATAGGAAAAGGAGTACGTCAAGGCTGTATATTGTCACCCTGCTTATTTAACCTCTAAGCAGAGAACATCATGAGAAATGCTGGACTGGAAGAAACACAAGCTGGAATCAAGATTTCCAGGAGAAATATCAATAACCTCAGATATGCAGATGACACCACACTTATGGCAGAAAGTGAAGAGGAACTCAAAAGCCTCTTGATGAAAGTAAAAGTGGAGAGTGAAAAAGTTGGCTTGAAGCTCAACATTCAGAAAACAAAGATCATGGCATCTGGTCCCATCACTTCATGGGAAATAGATGGGGAAACAGTGGAAACAGTGTCAGACTTTATTTTTGGGGGCTCCAAAATCACTGCAGATGGTGACTGCAGCCATTAAACTAAAAGACGCTTACTCCTGGGAAGGAAAGTTATGACCAACCTAGATAGCATATTCAAAAGCAGAGACATTACTTTGCCAACAAAAGTCCGTCTAGTCAAAGCTATGGTTTTTCCAGTGATCATGTATGGATGTGAGAGTTGGACTGTGAAGAAAGATGAGCACTGAAGAATTGATGCTTTTGAACTGTGGTATTGGAGAAGACTCTTGAGAGTCCCTTGGACTGCAAGGAGATCCAACCAGTCCATTCTAAAGGAGATCAATCCTGGGTGTTCTTTGGAAGGAATGATGTTAAAGCTGAAACTCCAGTACTTTGGCCACCTCATGTGAAGAGTTGACTCATTGGAAAAGACTCTGATGCTGGGAGTGATTGGGGGCAGGAGGAGAAGGGGACGACAGAGGATGAGATGGCTGGATGGCATCACCAACTCAGTGGACGTGAGTTTGAGTGAACTCCACGATTGATGATGAACAGGGAGGCCTGGTGTGCTGCAATTCATGGGGTCGCAAAGAGTCGGCCACGACTGAGCAACTGAACTGAACTGAACTGAAGGTTATATATTAATACAACATACCACAGCTTATGGTAATGCAGTGAAAGCAATGTTAAGACCTTATGTGTATATGTATATATGTATTTAAATGATTATATACATATATACAACTATAAAATACATTTATGTATACATGACTACAAGATATATGCATATTTATAATATGTTACACTCGTATCACACTTACAATGAAATATATATCTGTAGTTACTTATTTTGAAAAAGGAGAGCTTTAGTCAGTAACCTAACTTTACATTTCAGGTACTAGAAAAAGAACAAACTAAACCCTAAGCTAGCAGAAGGAATGAAATAATTATCAGAATAGAGATCCATAAATAGAAAATAGGAAAACAATAGAGAAAATCAATGAAACCAAAAGTTGTTTCTTTAAAAGTATCAAAAAATTGTCAAATCTCTAGCTGGAATAATAAATTTAAAAGGGGAGAGATAAATAATTAAAATCAGAAATAAAAAGAATTAGAAAGAATAATATGAACGACTGTATGGCAACAAAATAGATAAATGAAGTGGAAAATTTTCCCAAAACATACAAATTACCTAAGCTGATTCAAGAAGAATTAGAAAATCTTAACAGAGCTTTAACAAATAAAGAGATAATACCAGTGATCAAAAGACTCCCAACAAAGAAAAGTCCCAGACCAGATGACTTCACTGATGAATTTTATTAAATATTTAAAGAAGAATTAACACCAAATCTCAAATTCTTCTAAAAAAATAAAGAGGAGGAAACATTTCCATTTCTTTCTATGAAACCAGCATTATCCTCATTTCAAAGCCAGATAAAGACATCAGAAGAAAATAAAATTACAGATTAAATCCTTTATGAATATAGATGTAAAAATTCTCAACAAAATACTATATCACTAATCCATAGTATATTGAAAGGAATGTATACTATGAGCAAATTGGATTCATCCCAGGAAACCAAGAATGATTCAGCATAATAAAATGATCAATTTAATAAACTACAAAATGATCAATTTAATAAACTACAAAATTATCAATTTAATATAATAAAGAAAAATCATATAATCTTCTCAATTGAAAAAATAAAGCTCTGTTGATGAAATCCAATAGGCTTTTATAATAAAAACACTTAGAAAATTAGAAAGTGAAGGAAACTTCCTAAACATTAAGGGCATTCATTAAAATTCACAGACACAGCATATTTAATGGTGAAGGACTGAAAGCTTTACCTCTAAGATCAGTAACAAGACAAGGGTGCCTATTTTTACAAATGCTATTTGACATTATACCAAAAGTTCTAGGTGGAACAATTTGATAAGAAAAAAAATGAAGAGCATACAATTTGGAAAGAAGTAAAGCTATATTCTCAATTGATATTATACCATGTATAAAAAAAATCCACAACAAAACTATTAATACTAATAAATAAGTTCAGCACAAGATTAATAGATAAATCAGTTATGTTTCTATACATATGAAAAGAATAATCTGAAAAAAGAATTGAGAAAACAATAGCACCTGTAATAGAGTGCAAAAGAATAAAATGCTAGAAATAAATTTGACCAATGAAGTTGAAGATTTATACACTGAAAACTACAAAATATTGCTGAGAGAAATTAAGTTGGTAATAAATAAGAGAAGAGATGTTTCCCTGGTGGCTCAAATGGTAAAGAATTTACCTGTAATTCAGGAGACCTGGGTTGGAAGGATCACCTGGAGGAACGCTTGGCAACCCACTCCAGTATTCTTGCCTAGAGAACCCCCATGGACAGAGGAGCCTGGCGGGCTACAGTCCATGGGGTCACAAAGATTCAGACATGACTGAGCAACTAAGTACAAACAAGTGGATGCCACTAATATCCAAAGTTATTTACAGATTCATCACAATTTCTATCCAGATTTCAACAGCTTTATTGAAGAAACAAAAAAGCCAACCCTAAAAGCCATATGAAATTATAGTATGCTCCAAACAGTTAAAGGAAATCTTGAAAATTAACAACAAATTTGTTAGACCAACACTTCATGATTTCACAAGTCAGTATAAATCTATGGTAACCAAAGGGCTTCCCTGGTGGGTCACAAAGTAAAGAATCTGCCTGTAATACAGGAATCAAAATGGTGTGGTACTGTCATTGAGATGCATACATTGACCAATGAAGTATAATTGAGAGTTCAGAATTAAATCTGCACACCTATTGCTATTTGATTTTTGACAGTGCCATATGCCCTGAATGGGCGAAGAACAATCTCTTGAACAAACGGTGCTGTAACAACTGTATTCTACATATGAAAGAATAAATTTGGACACCTAACTCACATCGTATTAAAAAACTTAAGTCTAGTCAATGACTAGATATTAGTGATAAAGCCACAAAAATCTGAGAAAAAAACATAAGAAAAAATCTTAAGCACCCAATGTGGCAAAGGATTTTTAGATATGACACCAAAATATAAGCAGCAAAACAAAAGATAAATTTGGCTTCATCAAAATTAAAAGCTTGTCTGCATCAAAGGACCTTATCAGTAAAATTAAAAGGTAGCCTACAGAATGGGGCCAAATATTTACAAGCTATATAGCTCACAAGAACTTAATAGCCAGAAATATGTGAAGCTGCCACATTTGAACAACAACAACAAAACTAATTTAAAAAATTGGTAGCGAGTTGTTTTTTTTTTTTTTTTTACCATTTTTTAAAATTTTATTTAACTTTAAAATATTGTATTGATTTTGCCATATATCAAAATGAATCTGCCACAGGTATACATGTGTTCCCCATCCTGAACCCTCCTCCCTCCTCCCTCCCCATACCATCCCTCTGGGTCGTCCCAGTGCACCAGCCCCAAGCATCCAGTATTGTGCATCAAACCTGGACTGGCAACTCGTTTCATATATGATATTATACATATTTGAATGCCATTCTCCCAAATCATCCCACCCTCTCCCTCTCCCACAGAGTCCAAAGACTGTTCTATACATCAGTGTCTCTTTTGCTGTCTCATATACAGGGTTATTGTTACCATCTTTCTAAATTCCATATATATGCATTAGTATACTCTACTGGTGTTTTTCTTTCTGGCCTATTTCACTCTGTATAATAGGCTCTAGTTTCATCCACCTCATTAGAACTGATTTAAATGTATTCTTTTTAATGGCTGAGTAATACTCCATTGTGTATATGTACCACTGCTTTCTTATCCATTCATCTGCTGATGGACATCTAGGTTGCTTCCATGTCCTGGCTATTATAAACAGTACTGCGATGAACATTGGGGTACATGTGTCTCTTTCCCTTCTGGTTTCCTCAGTGTGTATGCCCAGCAGTGGGATTGCTGGATCATAAGGCAGTTCTATTTCCAGTTTTTTAAGGAATCTCCACACTGTTCTCCATAGTGGCTGTACTAGTTTGCATTCCCACCAACAGTGTAAGAGGGTTCCCTTTTCTCCACACCCTCTCCAACATTTATTGCTTGTAGACTTTTGGATCGCAGCCATTCTGACTGGCGTGAAATGGTACCTCATAGTGGTTTTGATTTGCATTTCTCTGATAATGAGTGATGTTGAGCATCTTTTCATGTGTTTGTTAGCCATCTGTATGTCTTCTTTGGAGAAATGTCTATTTAGTTCTTTGGCCCATTTTTTGATTGGGTCATTTATTTTTCTGGAATTGGGCTGCAGGAGTTGCTTGTATATTTTTGAGATTAGTTGTTTGTCAGTTGCTTTATTTGCTATTACTTTCTCCCATTTTGAAGGCTGTCTTTTCACCTTGCTTAGAGTTTCCTTTGTTGTGCAGAAGCTTTTAAGTTTAATTAGGTCCCATTTGTTCATTTTTGCTTTTATTTCCAATATTCTAGGAGGTGGGTCATAGAGGATCCTGCTGTGATTTATGTCGGAGAGTGTTTTGCCTATGTTTTCTTCTAGGAGTTTTATAGTTTCTGGTCTTATGTTTAGGTCTCTGTGGTGGATTCATTTTGATATTTGGCGAAACTAATACAATTATGTAAAGTTTAAAAATAAAATAAAATTTAAAAAAGAAAAAGAAAAAAAATTCATTTTGAGTTTATTTTTGTGTATGGTGTTAGAAAGTGTTCTAGTTTCATTGTTTTACAAGTGGTTGACCAGTTTTCCCAGCACCACTTGTTAAAGAGATTGTCTTTAATCCATTGTATATTATTGTTTCCTTTGTCGAAGATAAGGTGTCCTTAGGTGTGTGGATTTATCTCTGGGCTTTCTATTTTGTTCCATTGATCTATATTTCTGTCTTTGTGCCAGTACCATACTGTCTTGATGACTGTGGCTTTGTAGTAGAGCCTGAAGTCAGGTAGGTTGATTCCTCCAGTTCCATTCTTCTTTCTCAAGATTGCTTTGGCTATTCAAGGTGTTGTTGTTTTTTTTTTTTTCCATACAAATTGTGAACTTATTTGTTCTAGCTCTGAGAAAAATACCATTGGTAGCTTAATAGGCATTGCATTGAATCTATAGATTGCTTTGGGTAGCATACCATTTTCACTATATTGATTCTTCTAATCCATGAACATGGTATATTTCTCCATCTTTTAGTGTCTTCTTTGATTTCTTTCACCAGTGTTTTATAGTTTTCTATATATAGGTCTTTTGTTTCTTTAGGTAGATGTATTCCTAAGTATTTTATTCTTTTTGTTGCAATGGTGAACGGAATTGTTTTCTTAATTCCCCTATTTTCTCATTATTAGTGTATAGGAATGCAAGGGATTTCTGTGTGTTGATTTTATATCCTGCAACTTTACTATATTCATTGATTAGTTCTAGTAATTTTCTGGTGGAGTCTTCAGGGTTTTCTATGTAGAGGATCATGTCATCTGCAAACAGTGAGAGTTTTACTTCTTCTTTTCCAATTTGGATTCCTTTTATTTCTTTTTCTGCTCTGATTGCTGTAGCCAAAACTTCCAAAACTATGTTGAATAGTAGTGGTGAAAGTGGGCACCCTTGTCTTGTTCCTGACTTTAGAGGAAATGCTTTCAATTTTTCACCATTGAGGATAATGTTTGCTGTGGGTTTGTCCTATATAGCTTTTATTATGTTGAGGTATGTTCCTTCTATTCCTGCTTTCTGGAGAGTTTTTATCATAAATGGATGTTGAATTTTGTCAAAGGCTTTCTCTGTATCTATTAAGATTATCACATGGTTTTTATTTTTCAATTTGTTAATGTGGTGTACTACATTGATTGATCTGCGGATATTGAAGAATCCTTGCATCCTTGGGATAAAGCCCACTTGGTCATGGTGTATGATCTTTTGAATGTGTTGTTGGATTCTGATTGCTAGAATTTTGTTAAGGATTTTTGCATCTATGTTCATCAGTGATATTGGCCTGTAGTTTTCTTTTTTGTGGCATCTTTGTCAGGTTTTGGTATTAGGGTGATGGTGGCCTCATAGAATGAGTTTGGAAGTTTACCTTCCTCTGCAATTTTCTGGAAGAGTTTGAGTAAGATAGGTGTTAGCTCTTCTCTAAATTTTTGGTAGAATTCAGCTGTGAAGCCGTCTGGACCTGGGCTTTTGTTTGCTGGAAGATTTCTGATTACAGTTTCAATTTCCATGCTTGTGATGGGTCTGTTAAGATTTTCTATTTCTTCCTGGTTCAGCTTTGGAAAGTTGTACTTTTCTAAGAATTTGTCCATTTCTTCCAAGTTGTCCCCCCCCCACACCTTTTTTTTTTTTTTGGCATATAATTGCTGATAGTAGTCTCTTATGATCCTTTGTATTTCTGATTAAACACAATCACTCTTAAAAATTAAATTATATAAACTTAGAGTTAAGTAAGATGCATTGGGCTTCCCTGGTGACTCAGACAGTAAAGAATCTACCTGCAATTTGGGATACCAGGTTTCTATCCCTGAGTTGGGAAGATCCCCCTGAGGGGTGTATGACAACCCACTCCAGTATTCTTGCCTGCAGAATCCTGTGAACAGAGAAGCCTGGAGGGCTAGAGTCCATGGGGTCACAGAGTCAGACATGACTGAGGGACTAAGGACAGCATAGCACAAGTACGTTAGTAAAAGGACACTCAAAAATCATGGCGGATCATGTTGATGTATGGCAAAACCAATACAATATTGTAAAGTAATTAGCCTCCAATTAAAAAAATAAATAAATAAAAAATCACCATCTCATAATCATTTTTCTATGTTTTACTATTCTCTATGTTGCTCTTCTTTAGTTGCTCAGTCATGTCCAGCTCTTTTGGGACCCCATGGACTGTAGCCAGCAAGGTTCCTTTGTTCATGAGATTGTCCAGTTGCCTTTTCCTACTCTAGGGGATCTTCCTGACCCAGGGATTGAACCCATGTTTCCTGCAAGTTTCCTGCATTGCAAGCAGATTCTTTACCGCTGAGCCACCTGAAGTCCACTATTTTCCACACTTGAATGCTGTTTACACGCATTGGTTCTGTAAAGTGGAAATAATGCTGTTCCACTGCTTGTCATCTCCTGGCTTTGCATTGAGGAATATTATATTTGTAGTTTGAAATCAGCTATGGTGGGAAAGCTTACATCATGTAAACTGTCAAATACTAAAAATGAGGATATGATTTCTTTTTAGATAATTTTTTTAGATTTAAGAAAGTCATACAGAAATATTAATAATACAGATTAAACTTGAAAGCATGTCATGTCTGTAACTGTTATACAGTAAGTAAAGTTGATCATTAAACACATGGAGACTAGGGTGATCCACTGAACAGAGATGAAAAATCTTTGTGTAATTTTACAGTCAACCCTGAGTGTCCAGTTCTGCATCCACAGATTCAACCAACCATAACTAAATATGTCTATTAGTAATAAAAATTCTAGTGTAAGTGGACCCCTAGAGTTGAAATCCTTGTTGTTCAAGTATCAACTGTAATGCAAAAAAGGTGAGAAAATATTCTTTCAATATTCAAATCTATTGTCCAAGTCAATAAAGAAGTCACTTAAGCTTCCCCAGTGGCTCACTTGTAAATAATCTGCCTGCAATGTAGAAGACACAAGTTTAATCCCTGGGTTAGGAAGATCCCTGGATTGGGAAGTGGCATTCAACATCACTATTCTTGCCTGGGAAATCCCATGGACAGAGAAGCCTGGTGGGCTATAGTCCATGGGGTCACAAAAGATCAAACATGACTTAGCAACTAAGAAACAAAACAAAAGGAAGTCACTTATGTCATTGAAAACAAGTAAGTAAAGTTCCAACATACATTTGCCTTGTTTCACTTTGGTCTTATTCATTAATGTAAACAAAATATCAACCAATGTTAATGTTAGAAATACACTTGTGTTAAGTACTGAGACAGCCCATGTATTCAAGGTACTTAACTTTAGAAACAGAAATGTATAACTAGAATACAATGTGACCAGCTTTACAGATGGAGAAATGAACTAAACTGAGCTTGGAGCCTATCAGGAAAAGAAGTAGATGAAAGAAGGCAAGTATAGTGGCTCATAAGATGAGTAGGAGATTTTTGATTTGCAAAGGAGAAAAGAAAATTGCAAGCACATTCAAGCTGTAACTAATTCAGTTTGGGGAGAATGCTGCTGCTGCTAAGTCGCTTCAGTCGTGTCTGACTCTGTGCAACCCCATAGACGGCAGCCCACCAGGCTCCCCCATCCCTGGGATTCTCCAGGCAAGAACACTAGAGTGGGTTGCCATGGGGAGAATACATGTTAGTAAAAGATTATAATATGTATATATGGCATGAAAGAATAAAAAGCTCATCAGGGAACCATGGGAAGCCTGAAGGGACAGATATAACATTTCAGAATAGTTAACATGAACTTCAGGATGGAGAACAGTTTAGAGGCAAAAATAGTGGCAGCAATACCAGGAAAAAGGCCATGATCATATTCTAAACCATTATTACAAAGACACAATAATGAGGCCTGGAACTAGGGTTGTGGTAGTGAAATGTAGAGGAAAATAAGCATGCAAGAAGCACCATGAAAATTAAAGGATTTGGTAACTTACTAGTCTATCAGTTTACACAAATTTACATAAAAGAAGTTTAATGTCTGAAACTTCTCTAGACATGTCAGTGCATCCACATTTGCCCACAAGTTCTCCAAAGCCCAACTGATGTTTCATTTATAATAGAACTCAGGTGTCTGCTCTTTGTGCAAACACAGTGACTCCATAAACTTTGGGATGGCCTTGATCAATTATACCTCATCCTTTTTATGAAGTAGAATGATTGCTTTCTTAGCCGTCAGGCTCAAAAAAAGCAGTTCCTCTGTGTTTTCTAGAAGGTTGCATTGATTTAGTTTACAGCTTAACCTGAAATGTATACCCAAGCACATCCTATGAGGATCTACAGTGCTGCTGACAAGCACCATCAGGGTTTTGAGATGGACTTTGTATTGTATTTTATGTTGGCTCAGGACTCTTAAAATGTAATTGGCTATCTTTTGACAAATGAGCTGAAGTTTCACCTAACTTTATTAAAATTCCATGACAATAACTCACAGTTCTGTTTATTTTGCAAGTAACACACATAGTAATTCTTTAAATAACTAAATTGTAGCTCTTTTGAATAAAAATCTAACTGTAACAATCAAGGGTTGACTTTTTTATTCATAAAATAAGGCCAGTTAATTTTATTTTTTTCTCTATAAATAGTTAGATCACGAAGGTTAAACACAGCTATAAATAATCCTTTTCTTAGTAGAGATTATATAATTTCTTTAATTATCATTTCTTGTAGCTTCTTTTGATTATTTTCATGTATTGAGAGGTGTAGTTTTCTTAAAGGATTGTATGTTACTCTGATTGGAAGCCACAAATTTAATGTAAACCAGTTCAAGTCTTCCCTCAGAGTTGAGATATCCTAACGTGTGAAGAAAAGAGGGCTCTGTCAGAGAGATTCAATTCAGCTCAACCATTGCAAGAAGATAACTGAAGAACTTCAAGATCATGATGGCAATAGTTGCTGCTAAGTCGCTTCAGTAGTGTCTGACTCTGTGCGACCACATAGATGGCAGCCCACCAGGCTCCCCCGTCCCTGGGATTCTCCAGGCAAGAACACTGGAATGCGTTTCCATTTCCTTCTCCAATGCATGAAAATGAAAAGTGAAAGTGAGGTCGCTCAGTCGTGTCTGATTCTTAGAGACCCCAGGGACTGCAGCCCACCAGGCTCCTCCGTCCATGGGATTTGCCAGGCAAGAGCACTGGAGTGGGGTGCCGTTGCCTTCTCCAATGATGGCAATAGTGAAACTCAAAAACACAAGTGTTACAGACACAATATCCCAGGGAGAATTACAATTAGACCAAGTCCAAAAAAATTCTTTATTGAATATTCATTTGGGATGAAAAGAATGTTCTGACAGTTACACTGAGTGGTTCTCCAGCAATGATCCAATGATGGCAAGAGTGGTTTTCTTACTTAAGTATTGGGTTTATAAGTGTCTTAAATCTGTCTGCATTGAAGAATGTAGCCAAAACTGAGGAAATAACAATGAGAAAACTTGCCTTTGAAGAAAGCCATGAGACACCATTGTGTTTTAGTCCTGTGGTTGTTTCGTCTTCTCTGCTTGATTCTGTTACTTCATAAGTTAGGTTTCCAACTGTCATAGAACATTTTTATTTTTTAAACAGTTCATTCTTTCTCTAGAAAGTGTGTTTTCCACTAAACAGTGTGTTGTAGGTCAAGTTTCTATTATATGTAAAATATCCTGTTTTTGTCTATTCTCTGCAAGAGTTGTGTAATCGTAAGCATTTCTATTTCTTAAGAGAGGTGATACATACCTACACAGCTGTCTAGTCATGATGCTTGCTTTGTTGGTCTATTGATAAGCACTCATTAGATATATATTTTAGTTATAGAATTATTTAAGGATTTTGTCACTTTGATAAATTTTCTATGAATTTCAATGGTTTTATCTTTTAATCTCTTTTTCATGTTTCCACCTCTTTGTCTCTCCTACATATTGTATAACTTTTCTATTACTTCTGTTGCAGAAACTCTTCAGCTGTGTTTATTCTTTAAAACTATCCACTGTGCTTTGTAATTTTAACAAAATATGAAAATATAACCCATGTGTAAAAGTTTAGAGTTGATAAGTAAACAGTTCCATTAATTTTAAAAGTGTGAACACACTAACATAACCACAGCCTACAATAACAACAAGAAAAAATTAAGTTACAGACTCAGAATTTTTTGTCTCTTTCCAATCACTATCCTCTCATCCATAAAGGCAATCATTATCCTTACTTAAACCATTAGTGAGTTTACATATTTTTAAACTTTATATAAATGGAATCACGTAGTTTGATCTCTTTAGTGTGTAGCTTTATTCCCAGCTTATTAATACTGAGAGTTTTTCAATCAACTAACTTCTGATTTCCTTAATTTTATTGACTTCTTTCTTTTCTTTTTACTGATTTCAACTCTGATGCTCATTATTTCATCCCATACTTGTTTGCTCATCTTTCTAAATTTCTTATGGTAAAAGCTTAACTATTGAATTTAGTTGTTTTTTTCTTTTAAGATAAGCATTTAAAGATTTAAACTTCCTCTTAATTATTGCTTTAGTTGCATCACAAACATTTATATATATTATGTTTTATTTTTATTGAAACCTCTCAATTTCTAACTTAATTCAAAGATTTACTGGAAAAAAAAAACTTTACATGAGTTCAATCATTTTCAATTTATAGGGACTTATTTTATGTGTTAGAATATTGCATAAAGTGAATAATTATCCATTTATATTTGGTAATTATATGTATTTTGCTATTTAATGGAATGCCATATATGTCAATTAGGCCTTAATAGTTTATAGTACCATTAAATCCTACATTGTTGTTGTTGTTCAGTCATCCAGTAGTGTCCAACTCTTTGGGATCCCATGGACTGCAGCACTTCAGGCCTCCCTGTCCCTCACTATCTCCCAGAATTTTCCCAAGTTCGTGTCCATTGCTTTAGTGATGCCATCCAGCCATCACAGACTCTAATGCCCTCTTCTTCTGCCCTCAATCTTTCCCAGCATCAGGGTCTTTTCCAATGTATTGACTGTTTGTATCAGGTGACCAAAATATTGGAGTTTCAGCTTCAGCATCAGTACTTCCAATGACTATTTAGAGTTGATTTCCTTTAAGACTGACTGGTTTGATAACCTTGCTGTCCAAGAGGCTCTCAAGAGTCTTCTTCAGCACCACAGTTCAAGGCATCAATTCTTTGACTGGCTTATTTTATATCTAAGAGCTTCCAAATATGCAACCATAAATGTTGAATTCCTCTTTTCAAGTTTAACTTTTTGCATTTTGTATTTTGAGGCTTTTTCTTATGTGAAAAGTGAAAGTGTTAGTTGCTTATCCTGTCCAACTCTTCACGACCCCATAGACCACCAAAGCAGCTTTGTCCATGGATTTCTCGATACAAAAGTCTACAAATAATAAATGCTGGAGAGGGTATGGAGAAAAGGGAAACCTCTTACACTGTTGGTGGGAATGCAAACTAGTACAGCCACTATGGAGAACAGTGTGGAGATTCCTTAAAAAACTGGAAATAGAACTGCCTTATGATCCAGCAATCCCACTGCTGGGCATACACACTGAGGAAACCAGAAGGGAAAGAGACACGTGTACCCCAATGTTCATCACAGCACTGTTTATAATAGCCAAGACATGGAAGCAACCTAGATGTCCATCAGCAGATGAATGGATAAGAAAGCAGTGGTACATATACACAATGGAGTATTACTCAGCCATTAAAAAGAAAACATTTGAATCAGTTCTAATGAGGTGGATGAAACTGGAGCCTATTATACAGAGTGAAGTAAGCCAGAAGGAAAAACATAAATACAGTATACTAACGCATATATATGGTATTTAGAAAGATGGTAACAATAACCCGGTGTACGAGACAGCAAAAGAGACACTGATGTATAGAACAGTCTTATGGACTCTGTGGGAGAGGGAGAGGGTGGGAAGATTTGGGAGAATGGCAATGAAACCTGTAAAATATCATGTAGGAAACGAGTTGCCAGTCCAGGTTCGATGCACGATGCTGGATGCTTGGGGCTGGTGCACTGGGACGACCCAGAGGGATGGTATGGGGAGGGAGGAGGGAGGAGGGTTCGGGATGGGGAACACATGTATACCTGTGGCGGATTCATTTTGATATTTGGCAAAACTAATACAATTATGTAAAGTTTAAAAATAAAATAAAATTAGAAAAAAAAAAAAAAAAAAAGAATGATAGAGAGATTAGACATTCCCTTCTGCAGGGGCTCTTCACAAACCAGGGATTGAACCTGGATTTCCTGCATTTGCAAGTGGATTATTTACCATCTGAGACACCAGAGAACTGTGCACACTGATTGTTGATAAGTCACTAAGCCATGTCTGACTCTGTGACTCCATTGACTGCAGCATGTCAGACTTCCCTGCCCTTCACTATCTCCTGGATTTTGCTCAAATTCATGTCCATTGAGTCAGTGATGCTATCTAACTCTCATCCTCAGCCACCCTCTTCTGCTCCTATCCCCAATCTTTCCTAACATTCGGGACTTTTCCTATGAAATGGCTCTTCACATCAGGTGGCCAAAGTATTGGAGTCTCAGTTTCAGGATCAGTCCTTCCAATGAATATTCAGGATAGATTCCTTTATGATTGACTGGTTTCATCTCCTTGCAGACCAACAGACTCGAGTTTTCTCCAGCACCACAATTCAAAAGCATCAGTTCTTTGGTACTCAGTCTTCTTTATGGTACAAATCTCACATCTGTACATGACTACTGGTAAGATCGTATTTTTAACTGTATGGGCTTTTGTTGGCAAATTGATGTCTTTGCTTTTTAATATGCTGTCTAGATTTGTCATAGATTTCCTTCCAAGGAGCAAGTGACTTTAATGTTATGGCTGAAGTCACCATGAGTAGTGATTTTTGAGCCCAAGAAAATAAAATCTGTCACTGCTTCCATTTTATCCTCTTTTATTTCTTATGAAGTGATGGGACCGTATGCCATGATATTATTTTTTGAAACTGAGTTTTCAGTCAGCTTTTTCACTCTCCTCTTTCACTCTCATCAAGAGGTTCTTTAGTTCCTCTTCACTTTCTGCCATTAGAGTGGTATCATCTGCATATCACCTTACCTGCCTCCTGAGAAATCTTTATGCAGGTAAACAAGCAACAGTTAGAACCGAACATGGAACAACAGACTGGTTCCAAGTTGGGAAAAGGTTGTATAGTGTCACCCTGATTGTTTAACTTATAAGCACAGTACATCATGCAAAATGCTGGGCTGGATGAAGCCCAAGCTGAAATCAAGATTGCCGAGAGAAATATCAGTAGCCTCAGACATGCAGATGATATGCCATGATATACCTTTTCTTCTGTTTGTGTGATCTTCCATTTCTTTTATCAATGTTTTATACTTTTCCAAATAAAGATCTTTTAACCCCAATTTGGGCTTTCCTGGTAGCTACCAGGTAAAGAATCCAACTGTAATGCAGAAGACCCCGGTTCAATTCCTTGGTTGGGAAGATCCCCTGGAGAAGGGCATTGCAACCCAATCCAGTATTCTTGCCTGGAGAATCACCATGGACAGAGGAACCTGGTGGGCTACAGTCCATGGGGTTGCAAAGAGTCAGCCATGAATGAGTGACTAAGCACACAGCACAACTCCTATTTACATTTATTCTTAGGTATTTTGTTCTTTTATATGCTTGTAAATGAAATTTCTCTTAATTTTTTTATGAAAGTTAGTTTTTAATGTATAAGAATACAACAGATTTCTGAATATTTACTTCATATCCTGCAACTTCACCAAATTATTGATGCATCTTTATAATTTTTTAATGACATCTATAAGCTTTTCTGTGTAAGGTGTCTTGTCACTTGGAAATAATGACAATTTTAATTCTTCCCTTCCAATGTGAATTTCCTTTATTTCTCTTTCTTATTTGGTTGCTGTAGCTAGGACTTCCAATACTCAAATAAAAGTGAAAGTAGGTATCCTTGTCTTTTTTCTGATCTTAGAGGAATGCTTTCAGCTTTTCACTACTGAATATCAAACCAGCTGTGGGCTTGTAATTTAGAGCCTTTATTGTGTTGAATTTAGCTTAACATAACATCTATACTTACTTTGTTGAGAGTTTTTATCACAAATGAATATTAAAATTTGTTTAAAGCTTTTCCTATTGAGGGGATCATATGATTTTTTTCTTCATCTTATTAATGTGATGTGTCACACTGATTGATTTGCTGATACTGAACCATTCTTGCATCCCTGGAATAAATCTCACTTGATCATGGTTTATGATCCTTTTAATTTATTGTTGAATTTAGTTGGTAACATTTTATTGAGGAATTTTGCACCTGTGTTCACTGATAATATTGGTGTGTGTGATATATTTGTCTGATTTTAGAATCAGTGTGATGCTGGTCTTATAGAATGATTTTGGAAACATTCTTTCCCTTGCAATCTTTTTGCATGGTGTGTGAGAGTATTAAATTTTGTCAAAATGATTGGTAAAATTCACCTGTAACAACATGGTCCTGGATTTTCTTAGAAATTATTGATTACTGTTTCAATTTCATTACTGTTATTTAGTTTGTTCTATTTTGGTCTTGAGAGATAGTACATGTATAGGAATTTGTCCATTTAGTTTAGGTTGTCAGTTTTGTGTGTGCTTAGTTGCTTCAGTCACGTCTGACTGTTACTCTATGGATTGTAGCCTGCCAGGCTCCTTGTGTCCATGGGATTCTCCAGGCAAGAATACTGAAATGGGTTCCCATGCCCTCCTTTTGCTTTCAATCCTTCTGAGCATGAGGGTCTTTTCCAATGAGCCAAGTATTGGAGCTTCAGCTTTAGTCTTTCCAATGGAAGGGTGGAATATTCAGGGTTAATTTCTTTTAGGATTGATGGGTTTGATCTCTTTACAACCCAAGGGACTCTCAAAAGCCTTCTCCAGCACCACAATTCAAAAGCATCAATTCATTGGCACTCAGTCTTCTTTATAGTTCAACTCTTATATCTGTACATGGTTATAGCTATGACTATACGGACCTTTGTCAGCAAAGTGATGTCTCTGCTTTGTAATATTCTATGTTTGTTGTAGTTTTCCTTCCAAGGAGCAAGTGTCTTTGAATTTCAAGGCTACAGTCACTGTCCACAGAGATTTTGGAGCCCAAGAAAACAAAATCTGATGCTGCTCTCACTTTCCCTCCTTCTACTTGCCATGAAGTAATGGGACCAGATATCATGATCTTAGTTTTTTGAATGATGAGTTTTAATTCAGCTTTTTCACTCTTTTCCTTTGCCATCATCAAGAGGCTCTTTAGTTCCTCTTCATTTCCTGCCATTAGAGTGGTATCATCTGCATATCTGAGCTTATTGATATTTCTCCTGGCAATCTTTATTCCAGCTTGTGCTTCATCCAGCTTGGCATTTCACATGATACACATTATATATCATATATATATATCATATATATATAAATATTTATATATATATAAAACTTTATGTATAACTTGTAAGTTATATATAACATATATATATATATATATGTTTTATATGTTACATACATAAGCTATATATCTTATATATTTATATATATATATATATATGTAATATAACATATTCTCTACATGTAAGTTAAATAAGCAGGGTGACAGTATACAGCCTGGTCATATGCATTTTCCAATTTTAAAACAATCATTTGTTTCATGTCTGGTTCTAACTGTTGCTTATTGATCCACAAACAGGTTTCTCAGAAGACAGGTAAGGTAGTATAGTATTCCCATATCCTTAAGGATTTTTCACATTTTCTTGTGAGTAACACAATTAAAGGCTTTGGCATAGTCAATGAAGTAGATGTTTTTCTGAAATTACCTTGCTTTCCATGATTCAATTTGATCTCTGTCTTTTTTGCCCCTTCAAAACCCAGCTTGTATACATCTGGAAGTCCTTGGTTCACATATTGCTGAAGTCTAACTTGAAGGATTTTGAGCACAATCTTACTAGCATGTGAAATGAGCACAATTGTATGGTAGTTTGCACATTTTTTGGCATTGCCTTCTTTGGGATTGGAATGAAAAACTGACATTTTCTAGTCCTTGGACTCTGCTGAATTTTCTAAATTTGCAGCCATATTGAGAACAGCATTTTAACAGCATGATCTTATAGGATATTAAACAGTTCAGGGGTAATTCCATCATCTCCAGCAGCTTTGTTTTTAGTAGTGTTTCCTAAGGCTCACTTGATCTCACATTCCAGGATGTCCAGTTCTAGTGACCACACCACTATGGTTATCTGGGTCATTAAGAACTTTGTTATAGAATTCTTCTATGTATCCTTGACACCTCTTCTTAATCTATTCTGTTTCTGTTAGGTCCTTACTGTTTCTGTCCTTTATTGTACCCATTCTTGCATCAGATTTTTTCTTGATATTTAAAATTTTCTTGAAGCGATATCTAGTCTTTCCCATTCTATTATTTTCCCCTGTTTCTTTGCATTGTTCATTTAAGATAGCCTTCTTATCTCTTCTTGCTATTCTTTGAATCTCTACATTTAGTTGGATATGTTTTTCTCTTTCTTCCTTGCCTTTCACTTCTTCTTTCTTTAGCTGTTTGTGAAGCCTTCTCAGACAACCATTTTGCCTTCTCGCATTCTTTTGCTTTGGGATGCTTTTGGTCACTGTCTCCTGTAGAATGTTAAGAACCTCTGTCTACAGGTCTTAAGGCACTCTGTCTACTTGATCTAATCCCTTGAATCTATTCATCACTCCACTGTATAATCATAAGGGATTTGATTTAGATCATAACTGAAGAGCCTACTGGTTTTCCATACTTTCTTCAATTTAAGCTTGGATTTTGCAATAATGAGCTCATGATCTGAATCACAGGCAACTCCAAGTCTTGCTATTGCTGACGCTATAGAGCTTGTCCATCTTCTGCTGCAAAGAACATAATCAGTCTACATTGGATGTTGACCATCTGGTGATGTTCATGTGTAGACTTGCCTCTCATGTTGTCAGAAAAGGTAATTGCTATGACCAGTGTGTTCTCTTAAAAAAAAAAAAAAAAAAACCCTTAACCTTTATCTTGCTTTATTTTGTACTCCAAGTCTAAATTTGCTTGTTATCTGTGTATTGCTTGATTTCTATCTTTTCATTCTAATCCATTATGATGAAAATGACATCTTTTTTGCTGTTACTTCTAAAAGGTCTTGCATTTTGATATTTGGCAAAACTAATACAATTTTGTAAAGTTTAAAAATAAAATAAAATTTAAAAAAAAGAAAGATAAATGTGTAAAAAGTAAAAAAAAATAAAAACAACAAAAAAAATAAAAGGTCTTGCAGATCTTCATAGATCTGTTCAACTTCAGCTTCTTTGGTGTCAGTGGTTGGAACATAGACTTGGATTATGGTGCTGTTGAATGGTTTGTCTTGGAAATGAAGCTAAATCATTCTGTCATTTTTGAGGTTGTATCCAAGTACTGCATTTTGGACTCTTGTTGACTATGAGGATTATTCCATTTCTTCTAAGGAATTCTTGCCAGCAGTAGTAGAAATAATGGTCACCTAATTATTTTTGTCCATTCCATCCATTTTAGATCACTGATTCCTATGATGTCAATGTTGACTCTTGCTATCTCCTGCTTGACCACATCAAATTTAACTTGGTTCATGGACCTAAGATTCCAGGTTCCTGGAACAATGCAGCATTGTTCTTTATAGCATCATACTTTATTTTCTACCAGAAACATATACAACTGAGCATTGTTTCTGCTTTGAAATAGCCACTTCATTCTTTCCAGAGCTATTTCTTCCACAGTAGCATATTGGACATTTTCTGGCCTGGAAGACTTATCTTCTGGTGTCATATCTCTTTGTCTTTGTATACTTTCCCTGGGGTTCTGTACACAAGAACACTGAAGTGGGTTGCCATTTTTCCTCCTCCAGTGGACCATGTTTTAGCAGAATTCCTCACTATGACCCATCCATCTTGGGTGGCCGCACTTCATGGCTCATAACTTCATTGAGTTATGCAAGCCCATCTGCCACAATAAGACTGTGATCAATGAAGTGGAGGGACACATGCAGATTGAAAATGATGTGATATAAGTAGGTATTCCATGCAAATGGAAATCTACAGAAGATAGAGTAGTAATACTCATATCAGAAATAATAGGTTTTAAAGTCTGTTATTAGAAACAAAGAAGGACACTGCATAATGATCAAGGGATGGATCCAAGAGGAAGATATAAAAATTGTAATTATATATGCACCCGACCTGGAAGCACTGCAATATATAAGGCAAATGATCTTCTTTCTTCACAAATGAATTCTGTCAAATATTTAAAGAACAGCTTGTATTGGGAAGAATACTTCCAAACTCATTCTGTGAGGCCACCATTACACTGATACCAAAACCCGAGAAAGTTATCGGAAAAAAAATAGAGAGAGAAAGAACATTACAGTCCAATACCATGGTTGACCATACATGCAAAAATCCTCTCCTAAATACCAGCAGTCCTTATTGATTTTCTGTCTGAATGATGTTTCTGTTTATATAAGTAGAGTACTAAAGTCTCTTGTTACTGTGTTCATGTCAGTTCTCCATTTACATCTGTTAATATTTGCTTTATGTAATTTAGGTGCTATTTAGGTTGGGTAAATAGATATTTACATTTGTAATGTCTTCTTGATAGATTAATTATTTGATCAGTATGTAATTTCCTTATTTGTCTCGTGATGACAGAGGATGAGATGGTTGGACGGCATCACCAACTCTATGGACATGAGTTTGGGCAAGCTCCAGGAGTTGATGATGGACAGGGAAACCTGGTGTGCTGCAGTCCATGGGGTCACAAAGAGTTGGACATGACTGAGCAACTGAACTAATCTGACAATCATTTACAGTCTACTGTATATAAGAATTGCTACTCCTGCTTTCTTTTCATTTCTTCTTCTTTTTTTTTTACTTTTTATTTTTTATTTTAATTCATTTTATTTTTTATATTATTATTTATTTATTTATTTATTTTTACTTTACAGTATTGTATTGGTTTTGCCATACATCAACATGAATCCACCACGGGTGTACACGTGTTCCCCATCCTGAACTCCTCTCCCATCTCCCTCCCCGTACCATCCCTCTGTGTCATCCCAGTGCACCAACCCCAAGCTTCCCGTATCCTGCATCCAACCTGGACTGGCGATTCGTTTCTTATATGATATAATTTCTAATTGCACAGAATATCTTTTTCCATCCCCTCACTTTCAATCTATCTGTATATTTAGATCTGAAGTCAGTTTGGGGCAGCATATACGTGGATCTTGTTTTTGAATCCATTCAGCGCTTCTATATTTTGATTGGAGCATGATTCCTTCTACATTTATAGCAATTGTTGATACCTAGCAATAATTGCCATTTTAATTGTTTTTTGTTGCATTGGGTTCTTTCTTGTTTATTTCTTCTGTTTCTCTCTTTACTTGTGATTTTTGTTACTGTTGAGTGACTAAGTCATGTTTGACTCTTTGCAACCCTATTAACTGCAGCATGACAGGCAGGCTTCCCTGTCCTTTACTGTCTCCTGAACTTTGCTCAAACTCATGCCCATTGAGTCGGTGATGCCATCCAACCATCTCATCCTCTGTGATTTAATGAATATTTTAGTGTTATTTTTAATTTCTTTCTCTTTTGTGTATAGGTATCTATTACAGATTTTTGGTTTGTGGTTACCCTGAGGTTTATGTAGCAGTCTACCTGTCTCTCTATCATCTACCTATCTTTCTTTCTTTCTATGATTATTTTAATTTGTTGATATTTTAAGTTTGAATACATGTTAATAACCCTTATTTTTAGTCCTCTTCTCCCAATTACTGCTTTTGACATGTTTTAAATCTTTTTGTTTTATGAGTCCCTAACCACTTATTGTGAATATAGATGATTTTACTACTTTTGCTTTTAAGCCACCTATTGGTTTTGTATGAGGTTTATTACTAACTTTTGTATTTATTTTGCTCTACTGATGAAAATTTTCCTTTTGTAATTTTCTTATTTCTAGTTGTGACCTTTTTTCCACTTCTAGGATGCACTTTGACCTTGCTTTTCTATTAAACTTTTGATCTCTCCTTCAAATCTGAATAACAGCCTTGCCTGGTAGTGTTCTTGAATGTAGGTTTTTGCCTTCATCACTTTAAATATATTATGCGATTCCCTTTTGGCCCACAGACTTTCTGCTTAAAAGTTAGCTGACACCCTTGTGGAAGTGCATTTGCATGTAACTTGCTGTTTTCCCCCTTGCTTCTTTTAATATTCCCTCTTTATTTTCAAATTTTTCAGTTTAGTTACAATGTATCTTGATATGGTCCTCTTCAGGTTGATCTTTCAACCTGTCTTTCTCTCTCTCTTCTATATCTGCCATTCCTATAATGTGAACTTTAGTACACTTGATGTTGTCCCAGAGGTCTGTTAAACTGTCATCATTTGTTTTTATTGTTTTGTCTTTGAACTGTTCAGCTTCAGTGATTTTTCACTACTCTTCCAGCTCAATGATACGCTCCTCTGGTATTACATAATCTATTGTTGATTCCTTGTAGTATGATTTTTATTTCATCTATATTCTTCACCTCTGTTTGGTTGTTTTTTTTTACATATTTTTTACATATTTTATATATATATATGTTAAAATCTTCTAACTTTTCCTCTGTTCCACTAATTTTCTCCCAATTTCTTAGAGCATTTTTATGATTATTCCCTTGAACTCTTTATCTGGTAGGTGGCTTATCTTTAGTTCAGTTACTTCTGGGGTTTATTGTGTTCCTTTTTTTGGAACATATTCCTCTATCACTGCATTTTTCCTATTTCAATTTTTATTTGTATATATTTGGGAGATTGTTTACTTTTCTAAGCTTTGGAAAAGTGGATTTTCTTTCTTCTTTTTTTTTTTTCTTCCAGCTTTATTGAGGTATAATTGCCATAGAGCACTATGTAAGTTTCAGGTGTACAGCATAATGACTTGGCTTACATACATCATTGAATAATTATCATTATAAGTTTAGTGAATGTTCATCTCATATAGATACAAAGTTAAAGAAAGAGAAAAAAATTTTTCCTTTTAATAAAAACTCTTAGGATTTACTCTTTTAACAACTTTCATATATAACATATAGTAGTGTTAATTATTTTTAGCATGTTATACATTACATCCATATTTATTACCTATTTATCTTATAAATGGAAATTTATACCTTTTTGGCTGACTTTATCCAACTCCCCCTTTCCCCAGCCCCAACCTCTGGTAACCACATATATGATCTCTTTTTTCTATGAGTTTGTTTTTATTTGTTTTTGGAATATGTTTGGTGTACAACACTAGGTTAGTTCCTGTAACACAATTAAGTGTCCAATATTTCTATGCATTTAAAAATGATCACTTCAAGAAGTCTAGTTACAATATCTCACCTTAGTACATAATTATTGCTGTTTTCCTCATTTTACATTTCATACTGGCACTTCTTTTATTCTGCAACTGAAAGTTTGTATTTCTTTTTTTTTTTAATTTAAATTTATTTATTTTAATTGGAGGCTAATACTTTACAATATTGTATTGGTTTTGCCATACATCAACATGAATCTGCCACGGGTGTACACATGTTCCCCATCCTGAACCCCCCTTCCACCTCCCTCCCTGTACCATCCCTCTGGGTCATCCCAGTGCACCAGTCCCAAGCATCCTGTATCCTGCATTGAACCTGGACAGGCGATTCATTTCTTATATAATATCATACATGTTTCAATGCCATTCTCCCAAGTCATCCCACCCTCTCCCTCTCCCACAGAGTCCAAAAAGAAAAGTGGATATTTTAAGAAACATCTTACATCACCACTACTGGGACTGGGTTAGGCTGAGGAGATGGACAAAGGCAACTAAGAGCCTGATAAGGTACTGTTGAGGAAGTAACATTTGAACTGAGATCTAAAACAAGAGCAGATGAGGGAAGAGTCATCTAGATGAAAGAGAAATGCAATTGTGGAGACCCTGAGATAGGCTTAGAAGACAAGTGTGGTTTGAGTACAGTTAATTTGAGGGAACAAAGCAAGATAAGCACTCCAAAAGAGAATCAGTTATGTAGGACTTCTGGACTAGGAGAAGGATTTGACTTTTAGTTTATGTGTAGTTGGTAATCACTGGGTAACTTTACTCAGAGGAGTAATATGACTTCATTTATAGCTTTAAAAGATCACTCTGATTCCTGTGCAGAAAATGGACAGAAGGTGGGTTAAGAAAAGAGACAGGGAGACAGGTTGGGTTAGTGCAGCAGTCAAGGTAGAAGATACCTGTGACTTAGACTTGGGTTTAGCAATGAAGGTGGGGCACAGTGGTGAGGTTTATATTACATTTTGGCAATGGATCCAAAGGAACATCCTGACAGTGTGGATCTGAAGTGTGACGGTTTTGATCTTTCAAACAACCAACAAGAATTCCAGGATAGATTAGAATTTTGGCATTTTACTAGTTTAGGAAGACTCATAGAAAAGCTAGTTGGAGTGGGCAGTGATGAAAAGATGTGTTTTAGATACCATTCTTATGAATATTAGCCATTCAAGTGGACATATTTAGTAAGCAACTAAATATCTAAGTTTGGAGATAGAGGAAAGATCTAGGTTAAGGATATGGATAAAAGATTAATCAGTTTGTATATAAAATTTAAATCCTCAAATTTGATGAGAGTATAGGTAAAGAAAGAACACCAAGGGAAACACTTGGAACAATATAATACTTAGATACTTCCTGCCATTCCCACAGAAATAACATATTAACTATGCAATAAATATTAGGTAAGTGAATAAATTTGTTGCCATATGGATTGCCTAGTATGTTTGGAAAAATATATGCCATGACCTGGGCCAATGCACTTAATTTATCTAATAAAATGTGCTAAACCTATTATTCTCATTTTGTGCTAACAAATATTGGCAATCCATATACTTTAATTCTATATAATATTATGTTTATGCCAATATATTTTAGCCACTGCCAGACAACCTTTGTATAATACTAGTGGGTTTCACCATTCACTTGGCCTGCAGAGATAAAACTTGAGGTGATTCTGTTTAGTCCCCATTTAACCAAAGGTATGAAGTGGAGGCCTCCCTTAATTGTTTCCATCTGTTTTTCACATCAAGGTGATCAAACTATTGCTCTGGAGAATTTCTCAGTGTTCTGAGTGACTATAATTCGGAAAGAGCTGAGCACAGACAAATAACATTCCTACTCAGTTCATCGTCATTGTGTCACTGGGAATCAGATATTGAGGGAGGCCCTCACAGGATGGTTATAGTAAGGTTTATAGGACTCTACCTTGCAGGAAGCTCACATTGCTCATTTGAATGGCAACATAAGTCCTGTTGTACATTGACTTAGCTTCACATTTATTACTTATACCCTGGTAGCTATGTGGCTTCCCTGGTAGCTATGCGGGCAGATTTCAGGTTCTCTATTCACTGATTCTTCTCTGCTGCTTATAGCATGGTTATTTCACGTTGGAGATTGGTTCCACGAAACCCTGTGGATACCAAAATTTGTGGATTCTCAAGTCCCTTATATAAAATAGATTGTTGTTGTTCAATCAGTAAGTTGTGTCCAACTCTTTGCAACCCCATATATTGCAGCACACTAGGCTACCCTGTCTTCCACTATCTCCCAGAATTTGCTCAAATTCATATCCATTGAGTCTGTGATGCTATCTAACCATCTCATCCTCTGCCACCCACTTCTTCTTTTGCCTTCAATCCTTCCGAACATCAGGGTCTTTTCCGGTGAGTCAGTTCTTCACATCAGGTGGCCAAAATATTGGAGCTTCAGCAACACTCTTTCCAATGAATATTCAGGATTGATTTCCTTTAGGATTGACTGGTTTGATCTCCTTGCTGTCCAAGGGACTCTCAAGAGTCTTCTCCAGCACCACAGTTTGAAAGCATCAATTCTTTGGCACTCAGCCTTCTTTATGGTCCAACTCTCACAGCTGTACATTACTGCTACCATAGTTTTGACTATATGGATCTTTGTCAGCAAAGTGATGTCTCTGCTTTTTAATACATAGTCCAGATTCGTCATAGCCTTCCTTCCAAGGAGAAAGCATCTTTGAATTTTGTGGCTGCAGTTACTGTCCACAGTGATTTTAAAACCCAAGAAAATAAAATTTGTCACTACTTCCACTTTTTCCTCTTTCATTTGCCATGAAGTGATGGGGTCAGGTGCCATGATGTTAGTTTTTTTTTTAAATGTTGAGTTTCAAGTCAGCTTTTTCATTCTCCTCATTCACCCTTATCAAGAGGCTCTTTATTTCCTTTCACTTCTGCCATTAGAGTGCTATCATCTGGCATAGTATTTTCCTATAACATATGAATATCCTCCGCATCCTCCCATATATCTTTAATCATCTCTAGATTGCTTATAATACCTAATGCAATGTAAAGACAGTGAAAGTGAAGTCACTTAGTTGTGTCTGACTCTTTGCGACCCCATGGACTATACCCTACTATGCTCCTCCGTCTATGGGATTTTCCAGTCAAGAGGCCTGAAGCGGGTTGGCACTTCCTTCTCCAGAGGATCTTCCTGATCCAGGGATTGAACCCAGGTCTCCCGCATTGTAGGCAGATACTTTACCGTCTGAGCCACCAGGGAAGTCCTAATACAATGTAAGTGCTCTGTATATAGTTGCAAATAAAATATAAATACATGTCTATTGTTGCAGGTATCAAGCAAATTCGACATTTTTGAATTTTTTTTTTCAAAAAATTTTTGATTAGTGGTGATTGAACGCACAGAAGCAGAACCTGGTGATACTGAGGGATGACTGACTATAAATCCTAGACTAGCACATTTCTTCACATTTATGACCCCTTCAATTTTCCTTCCCACCACCAGCTATGCCAATTTTCAACTATCCTTGTGTTTGAAGTTGTATGGCTCTTTAACCATTCTTTCTAATATGCTGTTTATGCATAAATATAGTGTTCTCCTGGAGAAAGAAATGGAAGCCCACTCCAGTATTCTTGCCTGGAAAATCCCATGGGCAAAAAAGCCTGGCAGGCTACAGTACATGGGGTCACAAGAGTCGAACACGACTTAGCAACTAACCACCAACATGATTGTGTTCTCCTGGGCTTCCCTGGTATCTCAGCTGGTAAAGAATCTGCCTGAAATGCAGGAGACCTCAGTTTGACTCCTGGGTCAGGAAAATTCCCTGGAGAAGGGATAGGCTACCCACCCCAGTATTCTCAGGTTTCCCTGCTGGCTCAGATGGTAAAGAATCCACCTGCAATTGTGGGGGACCTGGGTTCGATCCCTTGATTGTAAAGATCTCCTGGAGGAGGGCAGGGCAGCCCATTCCAGTGTTCTTGCCTGGAGAATCCTCATGGACAGAGGAGCCTGGTGCACTACAGTCCATGGGGTCACAAAGAATCTGACATGACTGAGCGACTAAGTACAGCACAGCACTGGGTTCTCCTATTTTAGGACTTTTTCTTGTTGCTATTCAAAGTCAAACTCAAAATATTCAATAAAATCACTTATCTTTCAAGAGATGCCTGTCTTTACCATGATTTTATTATTTCATTCCACAGATGGAATTGACATTTCTTTTAGATGGTACCTTCTTTCCTCCTAAGTCATTTAATGAAATCTAATTAATGATTTGTGGGCTGAGGGGAGCAAGAGAAGAAACAAGGTAATCAAAAAAATGTGGGAATAAAAATCTTAGGTAATCTTTGAGAAAAATGTCATTTAAGTGTCAGGTAGGAAATATTCAACATTATACTGTTATGTCTCTTTACTTCTTTTATGTTTATGTTTTAAAGAAAGCTTTAGGGCAAATAATATGCTTTCTAACATACAAAGAACAGAAAGGCTTTGCTAATCTTCTCATTCTTTTATCTGTATGTGAAATTACTCTCGGAAGCTAAGACCCTAAATAGCTCCGGTGTGTTTTTAGTTTGAGTGTCTTAAGAAGCAGACTCTGAGTTGAGAATTTGAATACAAGCATTTTATGTATGAAATATGCCAAGAATTAGGAATTGAGAAGCAATACAGGAGACAGAATGAAGACAATCCAATATATTAATGAACTGGTTACCCCTGTGGGCAACTGGGGCTTAAATATTGCTGAAAATTTGGGGAGATTACATAGAATTCACTTCACAAGAGTGTGGAAAGAGAGATAAATTGGATATTTTTCATTCAAATCCCATCTTTCAAAGAATAAGTTCTCCTGGGGAATCAACTGACTGATAATCTAGCCTGCTTGTGTAGACCTATCATATCAGGAAAAAAAAAAAAAACCTTCAGGCAGAAATATATAGGTGCTTATAGTCAAAAGCTGTCAGTATACTTAAGAAGAGCAAGTGCCAAGGCAGTATATGAAGGACACTCAGACAACTTCTAAATCTCAGTGACTTAAAAGCAATCAATCTGTGTTTTACCCACTAATACTGCATGTACATCACAGGGTGTCATGATCTATTCAGCGACATTCTCACATGAGGAGACATTCTCACACAAGCCTGTTTGGAAGCTGATAATCTTTGTGGCAGGAGAAAATGAACACTTACACTTGAAAATGGGAGCATGGGAATTACAATGCAGATTGTAATCTATGACAATTCTGATATCATATACGGCAGGTTCTTTAAGGGCCTTTGATAGGGGAGGATTCCTTGGTTAAACTCTAATTCTGCATCATTGTCTGTTTCCTGCATGAACAATGTCTCTACATTGTGGAATATCATTCATTTTCCATTATTCATTTTAGTCCGATTTAAAGTAAGAGTTAGGACTCCACCATTCTTGAAGGCTGAGTAAATTCCTTAGTCTCCTTTTTCCCATAGAAGATTGAAAGTCCGTGGTTTATAGTAGGTCTTGAGCAACCACAGTCTTTTAGTCTAGACCAATATTTCCTCTGCAAGGAAACCCTTTTTTAAAAAAGTAAGGTTTCTTATAAATATTTGATTCTACTCTATTCCATTTGACAATAATCACATTAAAATTTATTTCCAAGAACCATTCTCATGTTTGCTATATTTATTTTCTTGCTTACTGCATGCTTTCTTTTCTCCATTTAGTTTTTGGTGTTTTGAGCCTATGAGGCTTTGGTGAGAAAACCACACTATCTTTTTTTTTTTCCCCTTCTGAGTCATTTTATTCAATTGAAAGTATTTACTGGGGCTAATTTAGTCCATTCAGAGGTTTTTAAACAGTCAGCATAATAGTCATATTCTTGATTTGATTTGTTAATAATTTGAATTTTAAACTTTTGGTACTCAAAGCATTTTTCAATTTTATCTTTCACTATTTAAGGTTAAGAGGCAGTTGTCTTTTCTATACTTACAAGTTTCTGAAATTGCCAGGTGTCCCTATTTTCTTTCATTCCTTCTTGAAATCTGGTCAATTCCTTTCTCTGCTCTACTCTTTTTTTCACTGATACCTTTGTGAGCACAGCTACTAATAATGGATAATAATGTACTTGCATAATAATGGATACTAATAACATTGTTTTTCAGCCTCTTCCTTGTTGCTAAAAATTCATTATGTGGATATTGGCCTTCCAAGTTATTTCAGACATCAGTTCCATCAAATGTTTTGCCAGTGTATAAGATGGGAGGGTTGTTGTTGCTCAGTCACTCAGTCATATCCAACTCTTTGCAACCCCATGGACGGCAGCACACCAGGCTTCCCTATCTTTCACCATATACCAGAGCTTGCTCAAACTCATGCCCGTTGAGTGATGATGCCATCCAACTATCTTATCCTCTGTTGTCCCTTTCTCCTCCTGCCTTCAGTTTTTCCCAGCATCAAGGTCTTTTCTGATGAGTTAGCTCTTCACATCAGGTGGACAAAGTATTGGAGTTTTAGCTTCAGCATCAGTCCTTCCAATGAATATTCAGGGTTGATTTCCTTTAGTATTGACTGGTTTGATCTCCTTGCAGTCCAAGAGACACTCAAGAGTCTTCTCCAACACCACAATTTGAAAGCATCAATTATTTGGTGCTAAGCTTTCTTGCCTGGAGAATCCCAGGGACGAGGGAGCCTGGTGGGCTGCCATCTATGGGGTCACACAGAGTCGGACACGACTGAAGCAACTTGGCGGCAGCAGCAGCAGCAGCTAGCCTTCTTTATGATCCAGCTCTGACATCCATACATGATTTCTGGAAAAACCATAGCTTTGACTAGGTGGACCGTTGCTTGCAAAGTAATGTCTCTGCTTTTTAATATGCAGTAGCTTTGATATTTTCAGAGGATTAAATAAAAGTTTTCTTAATCGTGCCCAGAGTATATACATCATGCTTCTACTGGAATTTTTCTTGGTATGATCTTGTTCTGATGATATACTGATGGAGAAACCATCATCTTGAAGTTTTTTTATTGAAAAGCAAAAATGTGGTCTAGAAGTTTCACACAAGCAATTAAATATTTCAACCCCAAATGGACACATGTCACTTCTGTTCACAACTTATTGGCCAATATTAGTCATATGACATCATCTAGTCATCCAATTGGAGAAGGAAACGGCAACCCACTCCAGTGTTCTTGCTTGGAGAATCCCAGGGACAGGGGACCCTGGTGGGCTGCCGTCTATGGGGTCGCACAGAGTCGGACACGACTGAAGTGACTTAGCAGCAGCAGTAGCAGCAGTCATCCAAGGGGACATGGAATTCATATTTCCCTGTATCTGGGGAAAGAAAGAACCTAGTTTAATAAGCAGAGTAATGGCTACCAGTACAATCACTAGGGCTAGAACCCAAGTGGAGGAGAAATACCTCCTGCTCTCTTCTACCTCCTAGTGGATGGGATATGATATGTTCAACAGGTATTATCTACTAATGCAGTCATACACAGTTTCAGTCTTTGGTCAGCTCCTATCTACTTGAAAATGTAAGACCTGAAGACTATTAAATTTGCAGAGACACAAAATGCTAGTGCTTGAGGAAAATTTTGATAGCATATATTCCAATTTCTAATTATTTAGAGATAAGAAAATTGTATCTATTAACATTAAGCATTTGATTTATACTACTAATAGTTGGGTGGTAAAGAATCTGCCTGCAATGCAGGAGCTGCAGGAGAGGCAAATTCTATCCTTGGGTCAGGAAGATCCCCTTGAGAAGGGCATGGCAACCCACCCCAGTATTTTTGCCTGGAAAATCCCATGAACAGAGGAGCCTGGCAGGCTACTGTCTATGGGGTTGCAAAGAATCAGACATGGATGAAGTGACTTAGCACACTAATAGTGCCAGGAATTGCATTAAATAGTTTACATTTGTTTTCTTATTTAATCACCCAAACAAACCTATAAAGAGGTGTCATTATTGCCACTATATATATATATATATATATATATATATACACACACACACTAAAGAGCTGATGCTGAGGGAGGGCCAATGACTAAGTTACCACAAACAGCAAGTGCTACATTTTGGACTCAAATGCACATCCACCTGGATCCAATATCCTGTTGACAAAGTCTCCAGGATATGTTCTCCTGTGTCCAGTATATCATTTATCATTATTAGATTTTCATTTTAAGCATCTTCTGTTTTGATACAATAATATATTGTCAAAATCCATTTCCCCTTTTGATATCAAAAAGAAGTATCTCTGTGTTGTGTGATAGCATACATAAATACTTCTGTTGAACTGATGCCAGTGAAGACTGATTCCCCAGGTCCCAGGATGTTCAATTATTGTGTCCAGGTGCTGAGATGACAAGTTTTATTTACATATCCCTTATTTGTTTCCATGCTTGGTTTGGTTCTCTTTGCTCTGCATCTGTCCTTGGGGGGCATTTTTGCTTAATGGAAGAACAAGATCAATAAACAAGACTATTTTATTAGCCTCAACAAATAGCAGAATAACTGGCCTGATGGTCACATTTTTGTAGATCTGTTATTAGGACTTTGGTGTTCTGCATTTTATAACAATCATTTCTCAGAGAAAGTAGACTGAGATATAAAAAGAGAGTACTAGTGACATATAAACCCCATATATTGCCATGCTTGAAATCAAGCATCACCCCTATCTGGATGAAATCTTTTATTCTCTCTCTCTTAAGGTTGTTCAAATATAGACACAATTACTGTTTCACATTGTTGATTCAATTTGCTGTGAGCAGGTTTGTTAGTTATACTTCTTATTCTTCATGGCAAATAACTTGTTAAGTATTATAAAGCATAGATTAATTCTCACCTTTAGTCTAAATGCCCTATGTTTGCATTGATTCAGAAGTTTAGAAAGCTGCCTATCCTTCTACAAAGTGATTTTCATTTCAAAATTATTCATATACAATACTGTACTCTGATATTAGCATTTAGTATAGGTAATTATAATAAAGAGCCTGTGTTAGTTTCCTATGACCGATATAACAAATTACCACAAATTTACTGACTGAAAACCACATGAATTCATTCCCACATGGGTCTTGAGGTCAGACTTCAGACATTATATCATCGGGCTAAAGTCAAGGTGTTGGCAGGGCAGGGTGTCTCCAGTAGAGATTCCTTTTCCAGCTTCTAGAGGCGTATTCCTTGTTTTCCTTAGTTTATGGCAACTTCCTTCATCTTAAAAGTCAGAAACATCCTCTCTTCAAATCTCTCTCCTTGATTGTATCACATCATCTTCTCCAGAAGCAGTACCTCCCTCTGCCTACCTCTTACATAAATACTTGTAACTATATTTATGGCCCACCCAGATAATTCCAGATAATCTCTCCACATCAAGATCTTTAAGTTAAGATCTTTTGCATATAAGACAATGTCAATATTTTGTCATACAAGGCACTTATCTCAGGTTCCAGAGATTAGGGAGCAAAATTCTTTGTATGCGTGGATTCTCAGTTGTGTCCAACTCTTTTGTGACTCCAAGGACTGTAGCCTACCAGGCTACTCTGTCCATGGAATTTTCCAGGTAAGAATACTGGAGTGGGTTGCCATTTCCTTCTCCAGGGGATCTTTTCAACCCAAGGATCGAATCCGCATCTCTTGTGTTTTTTGCATTGGCAGGCAAATTCTTTACCACTGTTCCACCTGGGAGCCAAAATATTTGCAACACTTTGTAACTTGAGAATGACCCAATGGACTGTAGCCTGCCAGGCTCCTCTGTCCATGGAATTCTCCAGGCAAGTGTACTGGACTGGGTAGCCATTCCCTTCTTTAGGGGACCTTCATGACTCAGGGATCGAACCCAGGTTTCCTGCATTGCCTGAACCCTCCTTCTTCCTCCCTCCCAGTACCATCCCTCTATTGGATGCAATTTTGAATTTCACATTGGAAAAAAATGTATTTCACTTAAATAATAAGCAAGTGGAGAAGGCAATGGCACCCCACTCCAGTACTTTTGCCTAGAAAGTCCCAGGGATGGAGGAGCCTGGTAGACTGCAGTCCATGGGGTCGCTAGAGTCGGACACGACTGAGTGACTTCACTTTCACTTTTAACTTTCATGCATTGGAGAAGGAAATGGCAACCCACTCCAGCGTTCTTGCCTGGAGAATCCCAGGGACGGGGCTGCCATCTATGGGGTCACACAGAGTCGGACACGACTGAAATGACTTAGCAATAGCAATAAGCAAACATTTTGATGTAGGTTATACACATTGTTAAGATTCCATTTTTTTTTTTTTTTTTTTGGTCCTGAATTCCAAGAAGCTTATAGTCTAATTTGTTGCCTAGTGTAGTAACTTTATGTGTGCATCTTAGTGCATGCTAACTTTATGGGCAATGCATTAACCTCCTCTTCCTCTGTGGTTTTAACTTCTAAATTATAATATTTTGTTAACCATAGATTATGTGTGGTATATGTGTATTTGTGTAATAATTTAAGGAGTATGAAGAATATGCATGAGATACAAGCTGCTTATAGGCCAGAAAAGAACATACATCTATCAGTTCAGTTCAGTTCAGTCGCTCAGTCATGTCCGACTCTTTGCAACCCCATGAATCGCAGCATGCCAGGCCTCCCTGTCCATCACCAACTCCCGGAGTTCACTGAGACTCACGTCCATCCAGTCAGTGATGCCATCCAGCCATCTCATCCTCTGTCGTCCCCTTCTCCTCCTGCCCCCAATCCCTCCCAGCATCAGAGTCTTTTCCAATGAGTCAACTCTTGGCATGAGGTGGCCAAAGTACTGGAGTTTCAGCTTTAGCATCATTTCTTCCAAAGAAATCCCAGGGCTGATCTCCTTTAGAATGGACTGGTTGGCTCTTCTTGCAGTCCAAGGGACTCTCAAGGGTCTTCTCTAACACCACAAAAATGGGGTAAAATAAAATACATATTGAAAAGCAACATAAACAATATTTTCTTAAGGATTTCTGAGAGAGGTGACATTTGAGTTGAGTTTTTAAGGAAAAACATTTCAATAGAAGAAGGGAAGGCAAGGATATTCATGAATTCAAGATTGAATTGTGTTCATTCATTACTTAATAAAGATTCTTTGAGGTATTTGTATATGATGTCACCATTCTGGGCACCCAGGATATAAAAAAGAACAAGAAACTAAACTCCTATTCTTAGGATATCTGTATTCAGAAAAGAGGAAGTAGACAACAAAATTAAACAAATGAATCTGTAGTCAAGTTAACACGGTAAAAATCACAATGAGGAAAACAGTCACATTCTAGATGTATAGAGAGGGCTTGAGTAGCTACAGTCAGTCAGTTCAGTTGCTCAGTCATGTCTGACTCTTTGTGATCACATGGACTGCAGCACGCCAGGCTTTCCTATCCATCATCAACTCTGGTGTTTGCTCAAACTCATGTCCATCGGGTAGGTGATGCCATCAAACCATCTCATCCTCTGTTGTGCCCTTCTCATCATGCCTTCAATCTTTCCCAGCATCAGATCTTTTCCAAGGAGTCAGTTCTTCACATCAGGTAGCCAAATTATTGGAGTTTCAGTTTCAGCATTAATCCCTCCAATGAATATTCAGGGCTGATTGCCTTAGAATAGACTGCTTGGATCTCCTTGCAGTCCAAGGGACTCTCAAGAATCTTCTCCAACAGCACAATTCAAAAGCATCAATTCTTCGGCGCTCAGCTTTCTTCACAGTCCAACTCTCACATCCATACATGCCTACTGGAAAAACCATAGCTTTGACTAGACAGACCTTTGCCGCTAAAGTAATGTCTCTGCTTTTTAATATGCTGTCTAGGTTGGTCAGTGTTATTCTTCCAAGGAGCAAGTGTCTTTTAATTTCATGGCTACAGTCATCATCTGCAGTGATTTTGGAGCCCCCCAAAATAAAGTTTCTCACTGTTTCCATTGTTTCCCCATATATTTGCCATGAAGTGATGGGACCAGATGCCATGGTCTTCGTTTTTTGAATATTGAGTTTTAAGCCAGCTTTTTCACTCTCCTCTTTCATTAAAAGGCTCTTTAGTTCTTTATTGCTTTCTGCATTAAGTGTGGTGTCTTCTGTGTATCTCAGGTTATTGATATTTAATCCTGCAATCTATTCCAGCTTGCATTTCATCCAGCCCAGCATTTTGCATGATGTGCTCTACATAGAAGGTAAATAAGCAAAGTGACAATATACAGCCTTGACATGCTCATTTCCCAATTTGGAACCAGTCTGTTGTTCTATATCTGATTCTAACTGTTGCTTCTTGACCTGCATATAGATTTCTCAGGAGGCAGGTAAGGTGGTCTGATATTCCCATCCCTTTCAGAATTTTCCAGTTTGTTGTGATACACACAAAGACTTTCACATAATCAACAAAGCAGAAGTAGATGTTTTTCTGGAACTCTCTTGCTTTTTCCATGATCCAACAGATGTTGGCAATTTGATCTCTGGTTCCTCTGCCTTTTCTAAATCCAGCTTGAACATCTGGAAGTTCATGGTTCACATTCTGTTAAAGCCTGACTTGGAGAATTTTGAGCATTGCTAGCATGTGAGATGAGTGCAATTGTGTGGTATCTTGAACATTCTTTGGAATTGCCTTTCTTTGGGATTGGAATGAAAACTGACATTTTTTCTTTGGGATTGGAATGAAAACTGACATTTTTCTGGAATTGCCTTTCTTTGGGATTGGAATGAAAACTGACATTTTTAGGGATGGGAAGTCCTGTGGCCACTAGTGAGTTTTCCAAATTTGCTGGCATATTGAGTGTAGCACTTTAACAGCATCACCTTTAGGATTTGGAATAGTTCACCTGGAATTCTGTCACCTCCACTAGCTTTGCTCATAGTGATGCTTCCTAAGGCCCACTTGACTTCACATTCCAGGATGTCTGGCTCCAGGTTAATGATCACTTCATCATGCTTATCTGGGTCATGAAGATCTTTTTTGTGTATTTCTTCTGTGTATTCTTCCCACCTTTTCTAATATCCTCTGCTTCTGTTAGGTCCATACAATTTCTGTCCTTTATTGTGCCCATTTTTGCATGAAATGTCTCTGATTTTCTTGAAGAGATCTTTAGTCTTTCCCATTCTATTGTTTTCCTCTATTTCTTTGCACTGATCTCTGAGGAAGGCTTTCTTATCTCTCCTTGCTATTCTTTGGAACTCTGCGTTCAAATGGGTATATCTTTCTTTTTCTCCTTTGTCTTTCACTTCTCTTCTTTTCTCAGCTATTTGTAAGTCCTCCTCATACAACCATTTTGCCTTTTTGCATTTCTTTTTCTTGGGGATGGTCTTGATCACTGCCTCCTGTACAATGTTATAAACCCCCATCCATAGTTCTTCAGGAACTCTATCAAATCTAATCCCTTGAATCTATTCATCACTTCCACTGTATAATCATAAGGGATTTGATTTAAGTCATAGTCAAGTGAGCCTTATAAAGCATCACTACGAACAAAGCTAGTGGAGGTGATGGAATTCCAGTTGAGCTATTTCAAATCCTGAAAGATGATGCTGTGAAAGTGCTGCACTCAATATGCCAGCAAATTTGGAAAACTCAGCAGTGGCCACAGGACTGGAAAAGGTCAGTTTTCATTCCAATCCCAAAGAAAGGCAATGCCAAAGAAGGCTCAAACTACCACACAATTGCACTCATCTCACATGCTAGTAAAGTAATGCTCAAAATTCTCCAAGCCAGGCTTCAGCAATATGTGAACTGTGAACTTCCTGATGTTCAAGCTGGTTTTAGAAAAGGCAGAGGAACCAGAGATCAAATTGCCAACATTTGCTGGATCATGGAAAAAGCAAGAGGATTCCAGAAAAACATCTATTTCTGCTTTATTGACTATGCCAATGCCTTTGACTGTGTGGATCACAATAAACTGTGGAAAATTCTGAAAGAGATGGGAATACCAGACCACCTGACCTGCCTCTTGAGAAATCTGTATGCAGGTCAGGAAGCAACAGTTAGAATTGGACATGGAACAACAGACTGGTTCCAAATAGGAAGAGGAGTACATCAAGGCTGTATATTGACACCCTGCTTATTTAACTTATATGCAGAGTACATCATGTGAAATGCTGAACTGGAAGAAGCACAAGCTGGAATCAAGATTGCCGGGAGAAATATCAATAACCTCAGATATGCAGATGACACCACCCTTATGGCAGAAAGTGAAGAGGAACTAAACAGCCTCTTGATGAAAGTGAAAGTGGAGAGTGAAAAAGTTGGCTTAAAAAAATGTTCTCAACATTCAGAAAACGAAGATCATGGCATCCGTCCCATCGCTTCGTGGGAAATATATGAGGAAACAGTGGAAACAGTGTCAGACTTTATTTCTTTGGGCTCCAAAATCACTGCAGATGGTGACTGCAGCCATGAAATTAAAAGACGCTTACTCCTTGGAAGAAGTTATGACCAACCTAGATAGCATATTCAAAAGCAGAGACGTTAGTTTTCCAACAAAGGTCTGTCTTGCCAAGGCTATGGTTTTTCCTGTGGTCATGTATGGATGTGAGAGTTGGACTGTGAAGAAGGCTGAGCACCGAAGAATTGATGCTTTTGAACTGTGGTGTTGGAGAAGACTCTTGAGAGTCCCTTGGACTGCAAGGAGATCCAACCAGTCCATTCTGAAGGAGATCAGCCCTGGGATTTCTTTGGAAGGAATGATGCTAAAGCTGAAACTCCAGTACTTTGACCACCTCATGGGAAGAGTTGACTCATTTGAAAAGACTCTGATGCTGGGAGGGATTGAGGGCAAGAGGAGAAAGGGACGACAGAGGATGAGATGGCTGGATGGCATCACTGACTGGATGGACGTGAGTTTGAGTGAACTCCGGGAGTTGGTGATGGACAGGGAGGCCTGGCATGCTGCGATTCATGGGGTCAAAAGAGTCGGACACGACTGACTGAACTGAACTGAATATCTAAATGGGATAGTTCTTTTCCCTACTTTCTAAAGTTTAAGTCCGAATTTGGCAATCAGGAGTTCATGATCTGAGCCATAGTCAGCTCCCAGTCTTGTCTTCACTGACTGTATAGGCTTCTCCATCTTTGACTGCAAAGAATATAACTAATCTAATTTCAGTATTGACCATCTGGTGATGTCCATGTGTAGAGTCTTCTCCTGTGTTGTTGGAAGACAGTGTTTGCTATGACCAGTATGTTCTCTTGGCAAAATTCTATTACCATTTGCCCTGCTTCATTTTGTACTCTAAGGTCAAGCTTGTTACTTCAGGTATTTCTTGATTTCCTACTTTTGCATTCCAGTCCCCTATAATTAAAAGGACATCATTTTTGGGTGTTAGCTATAGAAGAACTTGTAGGTCTTCACAGAGCCATTCATTTTCAGCTTCTTCAGCATTACTTATTGGGGCATAGACTTGGATTACTGTGATATTGAATGGTTTGTCTTGGAAACAGACAGAGATCAATCTGTCATTTTTGAGATTGTACCCATGTACTGCATTTTCAGCTCTTTTGTTGGCTATGAAGGCTACTCCTTTTCTTCTAAGGGATTCTTGCCCACAGTAGTAGATACAATGGTCATCTGAGTTAAATTCACCCATTGCAGTCCATGTTAGTTCACTGATCCTCAAATATCGATGTTCACTTTTGCCATCTCTTATGTGACCACTTGCAATTTACCTTGGTTCATGGACTTATCATTCCAGGTTCCTATGCAATATTGTTCTTTACAGCATCAGACTTTACTTCCATCAGCAGTCACATTCACAACTGGGCATTGTTTTTGCTTTGGCTCAGCTCTTCATTCTTTCTGGAGTTATTTCTCCACTCATCTCCATTAGCACATAGGCATCTACTGACCCGGGAGTTCATCTTTCAGTGACATATCTTTTTGCCTTTTCATACTGTTCATGGTGTTCTCATGACAAGAATACTGAAGTGGTTTCCCATTCCCTTCTCCAACGGACCACGTTTTGTCAGTACTCCCCACCATGATCTGTCTTGGGTGGTCCTACAAGGCATAACTCATAGTCACACTGAGTTAGACAAGGCTGTGGTCCATGTGATCAGTTTGATGAGTTTTCTATGATTGTGATTTTCATTCTGTCCTCCCACTGATAAGGATAAGAGGCTTATGGAAGTTTGCTGCTGGGAGAGACTGACTGTGGGGAAACTGGGTCTAGTTCTGATGGGTAGGGTTTTGTTCAATAAATCTGTAATCCAATTTTCTCTTGATGGGCTGGCCTGTTCAGTTCAGTTCAGTCCCTCAGTCATGTCCGACTCTTTGCAACCCCATGAATCGCAGCACGCCAGGCCTCACTGTCCATCACCAACTCCCAGAGTTCACTCAAACTCACGTCAATTGAGTCGGTGATGCCATCCAGCCATCTCATCTTCTGTCATCCCCTTCTCCTCCTGCCCCCAATCCCTCCAGGTCAACTTTTCACATGAGGTGGCCAAAGTACTGGATTTTCCACTTTAGCATCATTCCTTCCAAAGAAATCCCAGGGCTGATCTCCTTCAGAATGGACTAGTTGGATCTCCCTGCAGTCCAAGGGACTCCCAGGAGTCTTCTCCAACACCACAGTTCAAAAGCATCAATTCTCCGGCATTCAGCTTTCTTCACAGTCCAACTCTCGCACCCATACATGACCACTGGAAAAACCATAGGCTTGACTAGATGGACCTTTGTTGGCAAAGTAACATCTCTGCTTTTCAATATGCTACCTAGTTTGGTCATAACTTTTCTTCCAAGGAGTAAGCGTCTTTTAATTTCATGGCTGCAGTCACCATCTGCAGTGATTTTGGAGCCCCCCCCCCCAAAAATAAAGTCTGACACTGTTTCCACTGTTTTCCCATCTATTTCCCATGAAGTGATGGGACCAGATGCCATGGTCTTCGTTTTCTGAATGTTGAGATTTAAGCCAACTTTTTCACTCTTCTCTTTAACTTTCATCAAAAGGCTTTTTAGTTCCTCTTCACTTTCTGCCATAAGGGTGGTGTCATCTGCATATCTGAGGTTATTGATATTTCTTCCAGCAATCTTGATTCCAGCGTGTGCTTCTTCCAGCCCAGAGTTTCTCCCGATGTACTCTACATAAAAGTTAAATAAGCAGAGTGACAATATACAGCTTTGATGTACTCCTTTTCCTATTTGGAACCAGTCTGTTGTTCCACATCCAGTTCTAACTGTTGTTTCCTGACCTGAATACAGGTTTCTCAAGAGGCAGATGGTTTGGTATTCCCATCTCTTGAAGAATTTTCCACAGTTTATTGTGATCCACACAGTCAAAGGCTTTGGCATAGTCAATAAAGCAGAAATAGATGTCTTTCTGGAACTCTCTTGCTTTTTCCATGATCCAGCAGATGTTGGCAATTTGATCTCTGCTTCCTCTGCCTTTTCTAAAATCAGCTTGAACATCTGGAAATTCACAGTTCACATATTGCTGAAGCCTGGCTTGGAGAATTTTGAGCATTACTTTACTAGCATGTGAGATGAGTGCAATTGTGTGGTAGTTTGAGCCTTCTTTGGCATTGCCTTTCTTTGGGATTGGAATGAAAACTGACCTTTTCCAGTCCTGTGGCCACTGCTGAGTTTTCCAAATTTGCTGGCATATTGAGTGCAGCACTTTCACAGCATCATCTTTCAGGATTTGAAATAGCTCAACTGGAATTCCATCACCTCCACTAGCTTTGTTCATAGTGATGCTTTCTAAGGCCCACTTGACTTCACATTCCTGGATGTCTGGCTCTAGGTGAGTGACCATACCATCGTGATTTTCTTGGTCATGAAGATCTTTTCTGTACAGTTCTTCTGTGTATTCTTGCCACCTCTTCTTAATATCTTCTGCTTCTGTTAAGTCCATACCATTTCTGTCCTTTATCGAGCCCATCTTTGCATGAAATGTCCCCTTGGTATCTCTAATTTTCTTGAAGAGATCTCTAGTCTTCCCCATTCTGTTGTTTTCCTCTGTTTCTTTACATTGATCGCTGAGGAAGGTTTTCTTATCTCTTCTTGCTATTCTTTGGAACTCTGCATTCAGATGTTTATATTTTTCCATTTCTCCTTTGCTTTTTGCTTCTCTTCTTTTCACAGCTCTTTGTAAGGTCTCCCCAGACAGCCATTTTGCTTTTTTGCCTTTCTTTTCCATGGGGATGGTCTTGATCCCTGTCTCCTGTACAATGTCATGAACCTCCGTCCATAGTTTATCAAGCACTCTGTCTATCAGTTCTAGGCCCTTAAATCTATTTCTCACTTCCACTGTATTGGGGATTTTATTTAGGTCATACCTGAATGGTCTAGTGGTTGTCCCTACTTTCTTCCATTTCAGCCTGAATTTGGCAATAAGGAGTGCATGATCTGAGCCACAGTTAGCTCCTGGTCTTGTTTTTGCTGACTGTATAGAGCTTCTCCATCTTTGGCTGTAGAGAATATAATCAATCTGATTTCAGTGTTGAGCATCTGGTGATGTCCATGTGTATTCTTCTCTTGTGTTGTTGGAAAAGGGTGTTTGCTTTGACCAGTGTATTCTCTTGGCAAAACTCTATTAGCCTTTGCCCTGCTTCATTCCATATTCCAAGACAAAATTTGCCTATTACTCCAGGTATTTCTTGACTTCCAAAATCTGTCCTCTGCTTTTGGATTTTCCTAGCCAGGACTGATGTTGAAGCTGAAACTCCAATACTTTGGCCATCTGATACAATGAACTGACTCATTTGAAAAGACCCTGATGCTGGAAATATTGAAGGCAGGAGGAGAAGGGGATGACAGAGGATGAGATGGTTGGATGGCGTCACCAACTCAATGGACATGAGTTTGGGTAAACTCTGAGAGTTGGTGATGGACAGGGAGGCCTTGTATGCTGTAGTCCATGGGGTCGCAAAGAGTTGGACATGACTGAGTGACTGGACTGAACTGAACTAAATTGATAGATGAACTGCTGTTCAGTCATTCAGGCTGTCCAACTATTTGTGACCCCATGGGCTGCAGCATGCCAGGCTCCCCTATCCTTCACCATCTCCCAGAGCTTGCTCAAACTCATGTCCATTGAGTTGGTGATGCCATCCAAAAATCTCATCCTCTCTCATCCCCTTCTTCTCCTGCCTTCAATCTTTCTCAGCATCAGGGTCTTTTCTAATGAGTTGGCCATCGCAACAAGTGGGTAAAGTATTGGAACTTCAGCTTTAGCATCAGTCCTTCCAATGTATATTCAGGGTTTATTTCTTTAGAATTGACTGGTTTGATATCCTTTCTGTCAAAGGAACTTTCAAGTGTCACCTCTAGCACCACGGTTCAAAAGTATCAATTCTTTGGTGCTCAGCCTTCTTTATAGTCTAACTCTCACATTCTTAATGACTACTGGAAAACCCATAGCTTGACTAGATGTACCTTTGTCAGCAAAGAGATGTCTCTGAATTTTAATATGCTGACTAGGTTTTTCAGAAGGAGAAAAGGACGACAGAGGATTGGATGACATCACTGACTCAATGGACATGAATTTGAGCAAACTCTGGGAGATGATAAAGGACAGGGAGCCTGGCATGCTGCAATCTATGGGGTCGCACAGAGCCAAACAAAACTCAGTGACTGAACAACAAGGTTTGTAATAGCTTTTCTTCAAAGAAGTAAGTGTCTTTTAATTTTATGGTTTCAATCACCATCCACAGTACTTTTGGAGATCAAGAAAATAAAGTCTGTCACTGTTTCCAGTTTTTCCAAGTCTGTTTGTCATGAAGTGATGGGACTTGATGCCATGATCTTTGTTTTTTCAATGTTGTGTTATAAGCCAACTTTTCACTCTTCTCTTTCACCTTCATCAAGAGACATTTTAGTTCCTTTTAGCTTTCTGCCATTAGAGTGGTGTCATCTCTATGTCTGAGGTTATTGATATTTTTCTTGGAAATTTTGATTCCAGCTTGAGCTTCATCCAGTCTGGCAATTCACATAGAAGTTAGATAAGCAGAGTGATAATACACAGCCTTGACATACTCCTTTCCCAATTTGGAACCAGTTCATTGTTCCATGTCTCATTTTTGACTTGCATACAGGTTTCTCAGGAGGCAGGTAAAGTCTGGTATTCCATTCTCTTGATGAGCTTTCCACAGTTTGTTGTGATTCACACAAAGGCTTTAGCATACTCAATGAAGCAGAAGGAGATATTTTTCGGGAATTCCCTTGTTTTTCTATGATCCAGGAGATGTTGGCAATTTGATCTCTGGTTCATTCATCTTTTCTAAACCCAGATTTACATCCGGAAGTTCTCATTTCACATACTGTTGAAGCCTATGTTGAAGGATTTTGAGTGTTACTTTGCTAGCATGTGAAATGGGTGCGGTTGTGAGGTAGTATGGACATTTTTTGACATTGTCCTTCTTTGGGATTGAAATGAAAATTGACCTTTTCCAGCCCTGTGGCCACTGCTGAGTTTTCCAAATTTGCTGGATATTGAGTGCAGCACTTTAACAGCATCATCTTTTAGGATTTCCTTCTCCACACATATACTTTTAGGATTTGGAATAGTTCAGCTGGAATTCCATTACCTCCATTAGCTTCATTCCTAGTAATGATTCCTAAGGACCACTTGACTTCACATTCCAGGATGTCTGGCTCTAAGTGAGTGGCCAAATCATCATAGTTATCCAGATCATTAAGACTTTTTTTTTTGTATAGTTTTTCTGTGTATTCTTCAGACTGCTCCTAAATATCTTCTGCTCCTGTTAGGTCCATGTCGTTTGTGTTCTTTATAGTGCTCATCTTTGGATGAAATGTTCCCTTGGTATCTTTAATTTTCTCGAAGACATCTCTAGTCTTTTCCATTGTATTGTTTTCCTTTATTTCTTTACATTGTTCACTCAAGAAAGCTTTCTTATCTCTCCTTGCTATTCCCTGGAACTCTGCATTCAAATGGGTGTATCTTTCTTTTTCTCTTTTGCCTTTAGCTTTTCTTGTTTTCTCAGCAATTTGTAAGTTCTCCTCAGGCAACCATTTTGCGTTTTTGCATTTCTTTTTCTTAGGGATGGTTTTGGTCATTGCCTGTACAATGTTATAAACCTCTGTCCATAGTTCTTCAGGCACTCTGTCTATGAGATCTAATCCCTTGAATCAATGTGTTGCTTCCAATGTATAATCATAACGAATTTGATTTAGGCCATACCTGAATGGCCTAGTGGTTTTCCTTACTTTGTTCAATTCAAGTCTGATTTTTGCTATAAGCAGTTCATGATCTGAGCCACAATCAGCTCCCAATGTTCTTTTGGCTGACTGTATACAATTTCTCCATCTTTGGCTGCAAAGAATATAGTCAATCTGATTTCAGTATTGACCATCTGGTGATGTCCATATGTAGAGTTATCTCTTGTGTTGTCGGAAGAGGGTGTTTGCTATGACCAGTGTGTTCTCTTGGTAAAACTCTATTACCCTTTGCCCTGCTTCATTTTGTACTCCAATGCCAAACTTGCCTGTTACTCCAGGTATCTCTTGACTTCCTACTTTTGCATTCCAGTCCCCTGATGAAAAGGACATCTTTTTTAGGTGTTAGTTCTAGGTCTTGTAGGTTATAGAATCATTTACCTTTGGCTTCTTCAGCATTTCAGCATTAGTGGTTGGGGCATAGACTTGGGATACTGTAATATTGAAAGGTTTGCCTTGGAAATGAACAGAGATCATTCTGTCATTTTTGAGTTTGCACCCAAGTACTGCATTTCAGACTCTTGTTGACTATGAGGACTATTCCATTTCTTCTAAGGGATTCTTGCCCACCATAGTAGATATAATGGTAGCTGAATTAAATTTGCCCTTTCCTGTCCATTTTACTCCATTGATTCCTAAAATGTTGATGTTCACTCTTGCCATCTCCTATTTGGCTACTTCCAGTTTACCTTGATTCATGGACCTAACATTCCAGGTTCCTATGCAATATTGTTTTTGTACAGCTTTGGGCTTTACTTTCACCCCCAGACACATCCACAACTGGGCATCATTTCCTCCTTGACTCAGCTTCTTCATTCCTTCTGGAGCTACTTCTCTGCTCTTCTCCAGGGGCATACTGGACACCTACCAACCTGGAGGATACATCATTCAGTGTCATATATTTTCATTTTTTCATGCTGTTCATGGAGTTCTCAAGGCAAGAACACTGGAGTGATTTGCCATTCCCTTCTCCAGTGGACCACACTTTGTCAGAACTCTCCACCATGGCCCATCCATCTTGGATGGCCCTACACAACATGGCTCATAGTTTCATTAAGTTACACAAACCTCTGATCCATGTGATCATTTTAGTTTTTCTGTGATTGTGGTTTTCATTCTGTCTGCCCTCTGATGGATGAGGATAAGAGGCTTGTGCAAGCTTCCTAATAGGAGGGACTGGCTGTAGAGAAACAGAGTGCTTGTTCTGGTGGGTTAGACCATGCTCAGTAAATCTTTAATCCGATTTTCTGTTGATGAGTGGGGCTGTGTTCACTCATCATTTGGCTTGAGGCCAGACTATGGTAGGAGTGATGATGACCTCCTCCAAAAAGACTTATGTCAGCATGCCACATCTCCCAAGACTGCTCTGTCAGTGCCCCTGATCCAGTGGCAGGCCACTATCAACCCATGCATCTGCCAGAGACTCCCAAACACTCATAAGCAAATCTGGCTCAGTCTCTTGTGTGGTCACTGCTACTTTCTCCTGGGTCCTTATGCACACAAGGTTTGTTTGTTTGTTTGTTTCCCTCCAAGAGTCTCTGTTTCCCCAGTCTTGTGGAAGCTGTGTAATCAAATCCCACTGACTTTCAAAGTCAGATTCCCTGAGGATTCTCAATCCTTTTGTTGGATTTTCAGGTTGGGAAGTCTATTGTGGGGCCTAGAACTTTTGCAACAGTGAGAGAACTTATTTGGTATAACTGTTCTTCAGTTTGTGGAATACCCTCCCAGTGTCTGTATAGTGTGGCTAATGGTGACCTCCTCCAAGAGGACTTGTACTACAAGCTGTGTGCCCCAGAACTGCTGCTGCAAAAGCTCCTGTCCCCATGCCTTGCAGGAGACCTTCAAACACTTACAGGCAGGTATGACTTGATCTCTTGTGGTGGGGTGGGGGGTGGTCACTGTTCCTTTCCTTGGGTCCTGGTGCACACAAAGTTTTACTTGTGCCCTCCAAGCATCTCTGGCAGGTATGAGGACTGATTTTCAATGGGATTGCACCCCTCCTGTTGCCTTACTGCTGTATCTCCTTTGCCCTTGGATGTGGGGTGTTGAGTCTTTTTTTGGTGGGTTCCAACATCCTTTGGATGATTGTTCAGCACTAATTGTGATTTTGGTGTTATCACAGGAGAAGATAAGTGCATGTCCTTCTACTCCTCCATCTTCTTGTTAAAAGATACTCTCAAGAACAGCTGCATGCTTAAAAGATGGACTAATGTGCAGCTTGCCCTGAAGCTTGGGTGGGAGGGAAGAAGACTCGAATGTGGGCTGTGGAAACGGGGGCATTCATCTGACCCTAACATTGACCTAGTATCCAGCTTTCCCCTGGTGCAACAGCAGTTTCCTGGCATGCAACTGTGAAGGAACTGTAGTTGATGTTGTAGGGATTAGAAAGAAAAATAAGAAGGTTACTAAAATGATCCATGTGAGCTAATCATTATGACCACAATGTTTTAAGAATATTCAAGTTCTTTGGTACTCCTCACTTCAGGAGGTTAAGCTTAGTTCACCTTCCCAAGTGTGGGACAGATTTAGTGTCTTATGTTTAGTAAGTAGAACATTGTGGAACTGATAGTTTGATTTCTGAGACTGGGTTTCAAAAGAAAGTGTGCCTTCCTCTTTGCCCAGTCTCTGGGGGAGTGCAAGGTGAGATGTGATAAGGACATAGAAGCCCTGCAGTGAGAAACTGAGACTTCTCCTAAAATTCATGTAAATAAGCCATTTTGGAAGTAAGTTCTCCAGCCCCAGTCAAACCTTCAGATTACTGCAATCCTGGCTGACATCTTGACAGCAACCACATGAGACCCAGAGCCAGAATCACTAATCTAGATCACTCCTAGGTTTCTGACCCACCAAAATTGTGAGGTAATAAATGTTTATTGGAGCTTTAGGGTAAATCATTATGTTACAATTGTTATGTCCAGTTATGGACAGAAACTGGAACCAGCTCAGGTATTTGTTGAGGGCAAAAGGAATATGGCATAAGTAGAAGAAGAATGCAGTCATAAATAGCAGTTACAATAATGTGACCAAACAGAAAAGAAGAATGTTATAGTTACGAGTATTTCTTCCCTATTTGATATACTTACATATATATTAACCAAATATTCTTGTTTTCTTCTTCTCTCCCATTTCAGTACCATCTGAAATGTAATATTTAATAATATTTAAATTTATAGTCAAGATTTAAGTAACAAGAATATAAATAAAGAATAAACAGTACCCAAACCCTAAAAATTATCTTTGCCATCTTTTGGGGCAAAGAGTTAGCATGTTTCCATTTGTATGTGGAATAACTGCCTCATGTTAGGTGGGAGCATGATTTTGCTATTGTCTTTATTTCACAATTAGTATAGTTATGTTTTGAAGAGGTGTGTATGGGTACTGAGCTGGCAAGGTGTGTACTGTGGTGGCTTTGTAATATGCAGTAACCAGCCTACAAATACTCAACCTTCCTCTGGAATTTCCTTCGACTTTTCTGATAGTGGGCTGGGCATATACTTTGCTCTGTCATAAAGGACACTAGCTTTTCCTGAAGGATGCTTATATTATCAAGGTTGAAGGCAGCAGGAGCAGACATGGGTACCCTTTCATCCTTGTGAAGTCTCTCAGGCTTACTAATTTCATATCTCTGTCACCTTCGTGTCTACTGACAAAAGACTTTAAGTTATATGTAAGATGCAAAGACACAGCTTTAGAGAGACTGTTTAACCAGTTATCTCAACTGAGTAAGATCTAATTCCAGGAATAGATCTCTGTCTTTCACACACACACACACACACATACTTCCTAACCTTCACATTCACACTCCCCTAGTGGATTGTCTCTGATTGAATTCTGACAGTGGTGTTAAATAGAGAAATGGTGAGAATTGGCTGGGTTTATAATATAGTTTGAAAGTAGAACCAACGGTCTTTACCAGAGGTTTTGATCTGGGGATTGAAAGAACATGATAAATCAAGGATAACCCTTATGTTCTTGATCTAAGCTACTAGGTGAAATTGGAAAGACTGGGGATAAGGGGAGGAGAGAATATGTTAGAAGTCCTACCTTAAAAAGTTTAAGTTTGAGATTAGAAATTCAAGTGAGAAAGTGTTAAACAAGTAAATGGATAAATAAGTGTATCTCGGAAAGCAGTCCAAATTGGAGACCAAGACTTAGGAGTCATAAATATGTACATGATATTTAAAACAATGGAGGTAGATTCATTTTCTTAGGGAGATAGTGGAAATCAAGAATAGAAGAGAGATAAGAGAAGAGGTCTCCAACATTTAGAGGTAAATCAGAAGTGGTTACAATAAGGGAGATTGGAAAAGAGCCATCAGTAAGTAGAAGGAAATGTGAGTGTGACATAAGAGCAAACACCAAAAAGTGCTTCAAAAAAGAGTTAAAAATGCACCCTAGAGTTGTTGGTGTCCTTAGAATCTTGTGAGGCATTCTGGAAAAGCCCACAGCTTCTTTACTTCTGTATTTCAATTATCTGGAATCAGGAGTGGATCCAGAACCTGCATATTCCTCAATTTCCTTTCCTTCTAATATCATTCATGACTACAACTGTAATCTCATTATGCTGTTTATCTCTGTTTTCTAGAAGCCCAGAATTCCCAGGTCATTCTCCTCTCATCCCCTGAAATCTCATCTAAGACTCAAGACCTCCCTGCTATTCTCATCAAACTTGAACATCAACTCTTTTTACTCAACAACTCCTGAAACATTCCTACCATGCCCTCCAGAATTCAGTCACTCACCAGCAAAATTTCCCATTTCTTCAACATTATCTCTAAATATGCTCTCCTTGCTCAATTAAAACTTGGCTGGATTTCCCCTGAGGTTTCTGCTTCAGCTTCAGTGATAGCATTTTCTCTCTCACATTCCACATACCACAGCATATGAACATGTGTTACTTTGCCACTTCCAAAGTGAAACTTCCACTGTGAATGGCATATTAGACTATGCCACCGTGCAGTCATTTATTAACACTTCATCCCACTCATTTACTTTTAAATTTTAGCTCTTTCTAAAACCACTCCTATCACAGTTTTGGGGGATGTCATTTTTCATAAAGGTAATTCTCACAAGATTCTGAAATGTCAGTTGCTGAATTACTTCACCTTCAATAATCCTGTACCCCACCCCCCATACCCTAGTAATCCACTCTCATAGTTATATCTTATTATTACCAATAACCTCAAATTCTCCATTAACTAAATTTCAAGGACCTTTTAGTTCTAGTCGCCCTCTAAATTACTCTACATCCAACTGTCTTTTAATTCACAGTTCCTATATCCATTGATCTCAAAACGGTTTCACTGTCCCTTTGCCCATGATGACTTCACGATCACCCTTACTCAGTTTAAATTCCATAGCTCATCATTAAACACCGACTTTTGCATAGATTCTCATCTCTCCAGCACATCTCTGTATTTGTCACTTGTTGTTGTTTAGTTTCAAAGTTGTGTCCAACTCTTTGCAACCTGATGGACTATGGCACACCAGGATTCTCTGCCCTTCATTATCTTCTAGATTAGTTATCTCCTGGAGTATTTATCACACTAGGTAGTGAAATCTTGGCCTTTGTTAAATACAGTCTTCCATCTAACTTGTATCTGTTCCCCCATATATTTCCCAATGGTCAAAGAAAATCATAAACATGATTGCTATGGACTGAATGTTTGTATCTCCTCAAATTCATATGTTAAAACTGAATCTCCAATGTGATTGTATTTGGGAGTTGGGCCTTTGGAAGGTGATTAGGTCATGAGGGTGAAACCATCATAAATTTGATGAATTTTCTTATAGAAGATGCCCTTCCCTTATGTGAGGACACAGTAAAAAGATGGCCACCTGTGAACCAAAAAGTGGGCCCTCATTAAACACCCAATCTGCCTGTGTCTTGATCATAGACTTCTCAGGCTTCAGCACTGAAAGATAAGTTTCTGTTGTTCATAAGATCTAGTTTATGGTATTTTGTTATGGCAAATTGAGTTGACTAAAAAAAAAAAAGAAAACAATGCTAATTGAACTTTAAATTTATAAGTACTAATTTCAAATAAATGCTTAGTATGGCTCTGCTATCTTAATATATATTTCTAGTTCTTTTATTCTTCTACACGTCTACATAACAACTGTATGCTATACTCTTAAGACTTCAATATCTTCCCTCTCTTAAATTTCAGCTGATAGCCTTGATCCTATTTCACTCAGAAAGGAAGTAAAAAGGAAAAAAAAAAAATTCCAAGTGCACTCAACACCACAGCTAACTACATGCCTGCATTTGTGCCCATTTTTATGCCTTCCTGCCTGTTATTATGGATTAATTTACCCTTCTGGTTAGGACTAGCCCCTTCATCTATACACTGTGTCTCATATCCTTTCACTGACCCCAAGACGTATTAATTCCCTCTTCTCTCATGAATCACAGTTTTGCCATCTCTGTTTAATCATAATCTTAATTTTTACAGCCTATCTGGAATAAAGCTTTTTTTGACCCTAATCTCTCTTCCAGTGACTTCTCCATTTCTCTGTTCACATCTTTAGCAAATATTTAAAAATATTTGTCTATATTTGCTATCTCTAATTCTTCTTCTAATCTCTCTTGCATTCACACAATTTAGGCATTTCCCTCTCTCTTACCTATTCAGTCTACTCTCATCAAAGTTGCCATTCATGTCTTTGATGTTCTGATGTCCAGTGGTTAATTTATAGTCCACATCTTACTGAGTCTGTCAGCTGCCTTATACATAGTTTTCTTCTTAAACTCTATTCCTTCTTAGCTTCTAGAATGCCACACTTAAATCTTTGTCTTTGGCCTGCCTTACTGACTGTCCCTTCTTAGTTATTTTGCTTGTTTGTTTGGTTGATTGTTTTATTGGTTCTTGATCATTGTTCTGACTTCTAAAGTTTGGAATGCCCCAAGACTCATATCCCTGGTCAGGATATTAAGATACTGCATGGCAACTGGTCCCATTACTTCAGGGAAAATAGATGGGGAAACAATGGAAACAGTGACAGACTTTATTTTCTTGGGCTCCAAAATCCCTGTGGATGGTGACTGCAGCCATGAAATTAAAAGACACTTGCTTCTTGGAAAAAATGAAAGTGAAATTTGCTCAGTCATGTCCTACTCTTTGAGACCCTGTGGACTAAACAGTCCATGGAATTCTTTAGGCCAGAATACTGGAGTGGGTAGCCTGTCCCTTCTCCAGGGGATCTTTCCAACCCAGGGATCAAACCTAAGTCTCCCACATTGCAGGCGATTCTCTACCAGCTGAGCCATGAGGGGAACCCTTGGAAGAAAAGGCTATGGCAAACCTAGACAGTGTATTAAAAGCAGAGACATCACTTTGCCAACAAAGGTCCATATAGTCAAAGCTATGGTTTTTCCAGTAGTCATGTATGGATGTGAGAGTTGAAACATTAAGAAGGCTGAGCACTGAAAAATTGATGCTTTTGAATTATGGTATTGGAGAAGACTCTTGAGGAGTCTTCTTGGATGAGTCCCTTGGATGCAAAGAGATCAAACCAGTCAGTCATAAAGGAAATCAATTCTGAATATTCATTGGAGGGACTGATGCCAAAGCTGAAGCTCCAATATTTTGGCCACCTGATGCAAGGGCTGACTTATTAGAAAAGACACTGATGCTGAGAAAGATTGAAGGCAGGAGGAGAAGGGGACGACAGAGGATGAAATGGTTGGATGGCATCACCAACTCAGTGGACATGAGTTTAAGCAAGCTTTGGTATATGGTGAAAGACAAGGAAGCCTGGTGTGCTGTAGTCCATGAAATCAAAAAGAGTCAGACATGACTGATTGATTGAATGACAGCAAGGATATGTAGTAAAAACTGACCTTAGCTTTTTTTCTCAACAGAGCTGTGATGTTTGTGACTAGAATCTTACCACTTGAGAACTTTAGCATTCAGAGTATCAGATAATTTAATTGGATTCTTCTTAGCTTCCTCACTCCATGGTTGCCATCCCCACCATCACCATTATCAGCATTATCATTATATTATCTGGTTTCCCCCCCCCCCTTTTGGCCTTGCAGCACAATTTGAAGATCCTGACCAGAGATCAAACTTATGCTACCCAACCCCCACAGAGCCATTGTTTCAATTTCTACTTTAAAAAGAACTTGCACCTTATTTGGAGTAAGGTGGATTTTTTTTTTTTTTTTAAACATAAGTATATGGTGTCATGAGAGTGCCAGCAGTGTTTGGTTTCCATGAATGAACCTTGAGGATGAATGTTTCCAAACTTCCCAGTAAGTGCATTATGTAAAAGTCTGGACCTGCTCAAAAACCTGTTCATCTCAAAGTACTCAGTATACTGAGATCCTTTCTTTTCCCTTCCTACCTGCCTCAGCAGCACTTTAAATTGTTTATTAGAGCAGTTATTTACTCAGAATGTTAATGGAGAGGACTAGCATACTCATCTGCTAAATTACAATGACAATTTAGAAATTTGGTGCCATCTTAATCTTGGAGCTTGGTATGCTAATAAAGGAAACAAGGAGTCAAGGTGATTTTCAGATCATTTTAACAGGATAACTAATATAAAGGGATGAGAATTTCTATCCTGGACTGCTTTTCATTTCAAAGTTGATGAGGACACTGTTCTGTTACACAAAAGACAGAAAATGTAAAAGGGTATGCAAGGCAGATTACGGTGTGACCTAGCTGTTGAATTTTTCATTTGTACCATAAACAAAGAATGAGAAACATTTACTACCCATTTCAAAGATAACTATACTTGAAAAGAGACTGTGGAGTGGGAGCAGGCACAATTAAATTTCAATCTTTAAAATGTCATTGCATTTTAGACATTTCTGTATATGGCTTTTTGCTCTTAATTTTTTATTTTCTTATTAAAATTTATAAAACTGCTATCTCCTTTGATGAACAAGTCACTGAAGAGTAGCAAACAAGGTATCATAGCTTCCAATTGTATCATAGATTCTGGACTAAATGTCATCCCAGTTTTTCAGTGTAGCAGTTATTAGCATGAGTTGATGTTCTTATCTTTATAACCTGCATACACTACAATACAAAGCCTTGATAAAATCTGTAAGCCTGCATAAGATGAATTGTCATTCTAGGTATTGGCAGAAAGTTCAATTTGGAAATGCAAACTAAACTGTCTGAAATTTTAGTGACCATGTACTATTAGTATAATGGATTAGTATGATATTTTGTCATGTGCTCAGAAGATGAGGAGGGAGATTTAACATAAAGTTTCTGTTAGGGACATCGAGGGACATTTAGAAGACTGAATGTTTATCTCCTTTGATGTGAAACTCTGATATCAACTGGATCCAACATTGCTCTAGTGTTCAACTCAGGTTAGCAGTTAGTAATCCCTTCTTATTTAGGTAATATTGATCACAATGTTTCAATTTTTGCCCTCCTTTACTTCTCATATAAGGGCCATTCTATTTTCTAAGTGTTGTTTTTATTTCTTTATTTGTGCTCATGTGTATGTATATATATATGTGATACATGTATATACATGGGTGTGTATATACATATATCATAGTTAACTCTTTCAACCACTTTCAAAGTATATTATTATTCAAGAAAGAGGTATATCATTAACATATAGGAATCATTTTAGTTAAACTGATGGAAGGATTATTTTTTTCAGACTTAAAATTGACTTTTTCATATTTACAGTAATTCTTTAGCATAATATAATAAATATTTGTGCCATTCAAAAATGCTAAAGTAATCATGTGTGATAAATATTAATCATTGGGGACTTAAAAATGTACTCAGGGTCTTTTGAGACTCTGTTGTTCCATTTTTATTGGTGTGAATTAGACATGAAGTTGTAAGTAAGGCTATGATGCATTGATATAAGGCAGGCATTGTAAGTAGATAGCTCACAGCGATGTTTTATTTTGCCAACATGATATTTTAACATTATTTGATTTGCCAACACTTAAAGATTGAGAGTTTCTCACAGAAATTTTGGATTTTCTGCTTTGTTTTGAAATATTGGGGATCTGGGGACACTTGATCTATATTCAGTGGTAAGCTAGAAGATGTTTAACATCTTGCTCTCTCTGAGAAAAATCTAATTTGTATCATTTACAGATTTCTGTGATATAAATACTTCTACCATGGTTGATTTCAAGCTACCAGTGTGACATTACTCAAGTGGAGTTGAGAAGAGATGCATGCAATCTGTTCTTGCAAACCAGTGTGAGCCAGCTCGCCACATTTATATTTCTCCTCAGCACAACTGGCTAAAGCTGCTAGTTGACCCCTTTAGAAGAGGCGCAGTCTCTTTAGTTCTTCCCTCTGGCAACTGTGTTGCTTATTTAGGTGACCTGCTAATTCAGAGGAGTTATGTTTATATCTGTGACCTCTGGCAGAAGAAATAATTATGTTGAGAATTAAGGCCTGGGACCCTGAAAATGAGAGAAGCTGAAAGTTATTTAAGTAGGCATTGTGTAGTTCAGGTTGAAAAGAGCTGACAATTATGAGAATATAATAAATCAAAGACAGGAGAAGTAGATACAAAGCATTGTGCTGATCAATATCTGTGCATTTGTAGCTCCAGTCATTTTCTGAAGCACGTGGCCTCTACAGAAACTAGTACACAAAAAAAGTTAGAGCAGTGATGGTGGTACTCCTAGGATTACAATGTTGGATCATTAGAAGTAAGTTGGATTGGGAGGCAGCCTCCCGGGCTGTCTATGTAGGCTGGTGGCCTGAGAAAAATCTAGTGATTTGGGCCTCATGGCTGCTCGGGGCCTCTGGGAAGGCCAGATAGCTGCTTAATATTTAAGACTTACCACACCCACTCTGGTCCTCAGTATACTCTGCTGATCTGCTTTCATGAACCAGAGCAGAGCCTGCCCAGAAATGCCACATATGATTTTGAGGGTACTGCACAACTCTGGGGGGTACATTTTCCACAGAGCATGATTTGGATGATCCCTCCTTAACTGTTCAGTACATTAGCCTGTGCTCCATACTTGTGTGGAAATAAATGAAGACCAACCAAATAACAACATAAAAAGGTTATTCATTCAGGTCTTACTATAGAAAGAGGATAAGCCACTGTCACTTGCATTTTAGCAAAGACTCAAAGACAAGTAGAAAAGTGGGAAAACTTTATAATGTGAGAAAGGGAAAACTTCAGGTATGCCCTGATTGGAAGATGTTTTCAGGAAGCCATAGAAGGCTAATTAGAAGCAGAGTATCTTATGAGGTATATATTTGACTTTTTCCAACTGGTCCAAAATTGGAAGTGGGAATAAAAATCAGAGAAGCTGTCAGTTATTAGTCAAGTTCTTGTCCTTTTCAGCCAATTGTTATCGAAGTTATTGTTTGCCTTTTTGGATTGTTATTAGAGTAATCTGGTCTCCTGCAAGTCTGACTTACAGCAGGCTGGCTTCCTAGGCTGATTATTGTATATAAAGGAGTAGGTTTCCTGGGCAGGTTGCTGTAGGTTGTGGGTCAGATTTCTGTTTTTACACATGGTTTGGCTGTTGTCTGTATATTCAGTCTCCCACCTACTGGTCCAAACTGGCTTTCTCATTGACTGCCTTTTCTCTGCCAAGCATTACTATTTCTGAGGGTAGCCTCACAATGAATCTGTCAATATCAGGTTTTCCAACAGTTAAAATAAGTTTTACAAAGGCATGTTTTAGGTGATATGATACTGCAATTTATAATAAGAAACATATGTTAGGTCTTCATTCACTGTTTCTACACATAGCTCTTAAACCCTAGGATTTAAGTATTGAGAGCCATAATGGTGTCTTTTACTATGTAAACGAGATGACTTTTGGAAAGTTTCTAAAGATGAGGGCTAGTTGCCCTCAACCAACCATGTGACTAGAAAATTAGGACTTTCAGTCTCATTCCTCAACCTTCAGGCAACAGGGAGGTGCTGAAGATTAAATTCAACTGCCAAAGGCCAGTAGTGCCTATGTAATGAATCCTACATAACAACCCAAAAGGGTGTGGTTTTCTCGCTCTGGGTTGGTGAACATGTGGAGATGCAGGGAGAGTTGTGGTTTCAGAGAGCATGGAATCTGCTCACCCTTTCACATACATCTTGCTCTATGCATTTCTTTCATCTCGCTATTTCTGAGTTGCATTCATTTTAAAATTAGTGGATAATTTGATAAGTAAAATGCTTCTATGAGTCCTGTGAGCTGCTCTAGCAAATTAATTGAACCCAAGAAGGGGGTTGTTGAAATTTCTGGTCTATGTCCTGTCAGTCAGAAGCAACAACCTGGACTTGTGATTGGCATCTTGCAGCACTGAGGCCTCAAACTGTGGGACCAGGCTGAGTGTCAGAGTTGAGCTGAATTGTAGGACACACCACTGGCATCAGAGAATTGCTTGATGGCATGAACAAAGGCTACATACATTGTAATTGGGTAGCAGAATCACAGTGGTGGGAATGGGAGATAGGTGGAGATGGAGTAGAATGGTCCATATCATAGCACTTCAAATGGAAGTAGGAATAAACCAAAGAGAAACATTGGACTCTCTGACAGATCAGGGCCAAGAGACATGGGACATTTTAGTACTGATTCTATTGTAGTTTGGGAGCTTCCCTGGTAGCTCAGTGGTAAAGAATCTGCCTTCAGTGCAGGAGCTACTGGAGACACAGATTTGGTCCCTGGGTCAGGAAGATCCCCTGGAGAAGGGCATGTCAACCCACTCCATTATTCTTGCCTGGAGAATCCCAAGGACAGATTATAGGTGGTGGTGGTGGGGGGTTGTAGTCCATGGGATTGCAAAGAGTCAGACATGACTGAAGTGACTTAGCATGTACTGTTGTATTTGGAGGATGTCAGCATTTTAACTTAGACTTAGGGGAGGAGGAAGTTTCCATCTACAATGATAACTAATCTTAGTTGCCCATGCTGAAATATCCAAACCAAATGAAAAGGTTAAATATACCTAGTATACTTAACTTCTATGGGTGCAAAAGTTAAAGCCAAAGAGGTTGTTATAAAATACAGATAGCTTATATGAACATAGACTACAGTAAAGCTTCTGCTAATTATTCTTTTCTGTAGGTGACCTGTCCTCATGGATCAATTCTCTTTTGGGGGTTGACTTTCTCTTCAGTGATTATCCTTTTAATGGATCACAGCCTTGTCATGGCAAAGGGGATTGCATAACTCAATGAAGGTATGAATCATGTTACGCAGGGCCAGCCAAGAATGTCAGGTCATAGAAAGGAGTTCAGCAAAACGTAGTGCACTGGAGGAAGGATGGCAAAACATTCCAATATTCTTGCCACAAGAATTGCATGAACAATATGAAAAGGCAAAAAGATAGGATACCAGAATATGAGCCATCAGGTCAGGAGTCCAATATGCTACTGGGGAAGAGAGCAGAGCAATTACTAATAGCTCCAGAAAGAATGAAGTGCCTGGGCCAAATTAGAAATGATGCTCAGTTGTGAATGTTTCTGGTGGTGAAAGTAAAGTCCTATGCTGTAAAGAACAATATTGCATCAGAACGTGGAATGTTAGGTCCATGAATCAAGGTAAAGTGGTCAAGCAGGAGATTCCTTGTGGGTTTCCTCAGTGGCTCAGTGGTAAAGCATCCACCTATAATGCAGGGGACACAGGAGACTCACAGGTTTGAACCTTGGGTCAGGAAGATCCCATGGAGAAGGAAATGGCAACCCACAAAGTATTCTTACCTGGAAACTCCCATGGACAAAGGAGCTTCGTGGGTAACAGTTCATGGGGTCAAAAATAGTCAGACACAACTGAACACACATTAAAGCAGGAGATAAAAAGATTGAACACCTGTCTTAGGAATCAGTGAACAAAAATGGACAGGAATGGGTGCATATAATTCAGATGATCATTATTATCTACTACTGTGGGCAAGAATCCCTTAGAAGAAATGGAGTAGCCCTCATAGTCAACAAAAGAGTCTGTAATGAAGTACTTGGGTGCAATCTTAAAAATTACAGAATGGTCTAGGTTCATTTCCAAGGCAAACCATTCCACATCACGGTAATCCAAGTCTATGGCCCAACCACTAATGCCAAAGAAGCTGAATGGTTCTATGAAGACCTACAAGACCTTCTAGAACTAACATGAAAAACAGATGTCCTTTTCATCACAGGGGATTGAAATGCAAAAGGAGGAAGTCAAGAGATACCTGGGATAAAGGACAAGTTTGGCCTTGACGTACAAAATGAAGCAGGGCGAAGGCTGAGTTTGGTCAAGAGAACTCACTGGCCAGAGCAGACACCCTCCCAACAACACAAAGACAGCTCTACACATGGACAATCACCAGATGATCACTAGTGAAATCAAATTGATTATGTTCTTTGCAACTGAAGATGGAGAAGCTCTATACAGTCAGCAAAAACAAAACCTGGAGTTGGCTGTGACTAATAATCATGAGACCTTATTGCAAAATTCAGGCTTAAATTGAAAAAAGTAGGGAAAACCACTAGGACATTTAGATATGACATAAATTAAATTCCTCATGATTACACAGTGACAAATAGCTTCAAGGAGGTGACAAATAGATTCAAGGGCTTTGATCTGTTAGGCAGAATGACTGAAAAACTATGGAAGGAGGTTAGTAGCATTGTACAGGAGGTGCTAACCAAAATCATCACAGAGGAAAAGAAATGCAAAAAATCAAAGTGGTTGTCTGAGGAGGCTTTACAAATAGCTGAGAAAAGAAGAGAAGTGAAAGTTAAGGGAAAAAGCAAAAGACATACCCAACTGAATGCAGAGTTCCTGAGAATAACAAGATAAGAAGACCTTCTTAAATGAACAATGCAGAAATAGAGGAAAAGATTAGAATGGGAAAAACTAGCGATCTATTCAAGAAAACTGGAGATAACCAGGGTATGTTTCATGCAAGAATGGGCACCATAAAGGACAGAAACAGTAAGGACCTAACAAAAACAGAAGAGATTAAGAAGAGATAGCAAGAATACACAGAAGAACTGTACAAAAAAGGTCTTGATGACCTGGATAATGACAATGATGTGGTCAGTCACCTAGAGCTAGACATCCTGGAGTGTGAAGTCAGTTCAATTCAGTCACTCAGTCATGTCTGACTCTTTGCAACCCCATGGGCTGCAGCAGTGTGAAGTCAAGTGGGCCTTAGAAAACATTACCATGAACAAAACTAGTGGAGGTGATGGAATTTCAGTTGAGCTATTTAGAATCCTGAAAATGCTGTTCTCAACATGTCAGCAAATTTGAAAAACATAGCAGTTGCCACAGGACTGAAAAAGATCAGTTTTCATTACAGTCTTAAAGAAAGGCTATGCCAAAGAATGTTCAAACTACTGTACAATTGTGCTCATTTCTCATACTAGCAAGGCTTTGCTCAAAATCCTTCAAGCTAGTCTTTAGCAGTATGTGAATTTAGAACTTCCAGATGTACAAGCTGGGTTTAGAAAAGGCAGTGGAACCAGAGATCAAATTGACATCATTGGCTGAATCATAGAGAAAGCAAGGGAAGTCCAGAAAAACACCTACTTCTGTTTCATTGACTATGCAAAAGCCTTTGACCATGTGGATCACAACAAACTGTGGAAAATTCTTAAAGAGATGAGAATATCAAACCACCTTACCTATCTCCCGAAACCCGTATGCAGGTCAAGAAACAACAGTTCAGATCAAACATGGCAAAATGGACTGGTTCAAAACTGGGAAAGGAGTATGACAGGCTATATAGTGTCACTCTGCTTATTTAACTTCTATGCAGAGTACATCATGCAGAATGTCAGGCTTGATGAATCACAAGGTGGAGTCAAGATTGCTGGGATAAATATCAACAACCTCAGCTATGCAGATAGATGATACCATTCCAATGACAGAAAATTAAGAGGAATTAAAGAACCTCTTGATGAGAGCAAAAGATAAGAGTGAAAATGCTGGCTTAAGACTCAACATTCAAAAAACTAAGATCATGGCATCTGAGCCCATCACTTCATGGCAAGCAGAAGGGGGAAATGTGGGAGTAAGACAGATTTCATTTTCATGGGTTCCAAAATCACTGGAAATGGTGACTGTAGCCATAAAATTCAAAGATGCTTGCTCTTTGGAAGGAAAGCTATGACAAATTTAGATGTATATTAAAAAGCAGAGACATAACTTTGCTGACATAAGTCCATATAATCAAATCTGTGGTTTTTCCACAAGTCGTGTATGGATGTGAGAGTTGGGCCATAAAGAAGGCTGAGGGCCAAAGAATTGATGCTTTTGAATTGTGGTGTTGGAGAAGACTCTTGAGAGTCCTTTGGACAGCAAAGAGATCAAACCAGTTAATCCTAAAGAAAATCAACCCTGAATATTCATTGGAAGGACTGATGCTGAAGCTGAAACTCCGATACTTTGGCCACCTGATGCAAAGAGCTGACTCATTGGAAAAGACCCCAAAGCTGAGAAAGGTGGAAGGCAAAAGGACAAGGGACTGGCAGAGAATGAGATGGTTAGATAGCATCACAGACTCAATGTATATGACTTTGAGTAAATTCCTGGAAATAGTGAAGGACAGGAAAGCCTGGCATGCTGCAGTCCACGTGGTCGCAAAGAATCAGACATGACTTAGTGACTAATGAGCAACAACATTTCTGCAATGAGAGCAGGGGGTATGCTCTGCGTGTTTTGCAATTACTCGTAGAGCAGCTTTGATGCCTTCAACATATTGCTAGCTGGTTAAGTTGTGCAGCTTTTTAAAAGAGAAGAAGTTCTCTAAGATAAGGCAAAGCAGCAGGCTATGTTATGTGCATAGCCAGCTGAAGCAGCTATTTTAGAGAAGGCTGTGACCTGTGGTGAACCAAGCTTGTGTGTCCTTGGTCAATAGATTCACCTCTTGTCCTCATCGAGAGGTAACACTACCACTTATTTTCCGTATAAACTTGAAAAATGGTATGCAAACAGTTGAGCTTCAAAATTCCTTTGGTTAAAAATTAAAAATTTGTTCTTGAAAGTTTTAATTCTCCTGGATTTCTGTTTTTCATTCTGTTTCCACTTTTCTACTCTTTCTTCCTTCAATACTGTTTTTCTCCATCCCATGACATTAAAATTTACCATGGGATGACCCAGAGGGATGGTACGGGGAGGGAGGTGGGTTCAGGATGGTGAACACGTGTATACCCATGGAGGATTCATGTTGATGTATGGCAAAACCAACACAATATTGTATAGTAATTATCCTCCAATTAAAATAAATAAATTTATATTTTTAAAAAATTTACCATGATTTTCTACTTCTTTTCAATAAAGTCCCAACTTTTAAAGATATTTTCTTATCAATTAGAATCAAAGAAATAAAAGTAAAGATAAAAAATTCCTCTCAGTTTGCCTTATCTTAACATGCAATATGAAGACTTTCCCTCATTTTATTTTTTCTTCCCATACCTCTCTTTTTATTCATGTCTTTTACTCATTCTCTTTAGCTTGTGTCTGTGCCCTTTAACTTAGCTGTACTGTGATGTTGCTTAGCATGATGGCAGTTCAGAGGTCAGGGACACATTATTGAATCTTCTCTGTACTGCATTCATGGCACACCATATTCAACAGTGTTTTCTGGTTTGACAATGATGTCACCAGAAAACACTTTCTTCCCCAGATAATACACTGAACTTTTCAACTCCAACTACCCAAGCTAGATCCTTAGCTTTAAAACAAAAACAAAAACAGTAGCACTGTTTTGCATTATTTGTCATGTCTGTTCAAATACATTAAAATGTGTAGAAAAGCATGGAGGTCTTACTGCTTTGTCCTAAGATTGTGACAATACTGGGAGTGTTGGTTGCTCAGTTGTGTCCAACTCTTTGCGACCTCGTGGACTGTAGCCTGCCAGGCTTCTCCGTCCATGGAATTCTCCAGGCGAAATAATGGAGTGGGTTGCCATTCCCTTCACCAGGGGATCTTTCAAACCCAGGGATTGAACCCAGGTTTCCTGCATTGCAGGCAGATTGTTTATCAGCTGAGCCACCAGGAAAACTCTGAGAATACTGGGAAGTTACTGGCATTTTTTTTTTTTTTCACCTACTGTGTAATGTAAGGTCATTTGCTGATAACCGATCAATGCTTCGAGTTAATGCTTAAATGTTAAGATATTTATGCTAATTGTCTTCAGAAAGGCAATTTTTAAAAAAAATTTTTTGAGCACTCAGCTCAAAAGTGAGCAGAAGGTGCTTTTATGAGAAGAAAAGATTGTTTTTTCCTCCTGGCAAACATTCCTCCTGCCAGGGTGGCCCACGGCTTAGTGAATGCTGGGATGGCTGTGCTTCTGCCTGCACTTGCCCCTTTGAGCTGGCGGTGTTAGAAGATTCCCTCTCACATGCTGCTTTCAACAATACCTGCTATACCTATCAGGGTTTCACCAAAGAAACAGAACTGATGGGACACAGATAGTGTGAGACAGAGAGAGAGAGACAGGTAAACAGATTGACAGAAAAAGAGAGAGCTTTATTGAAAGAATTGGCTTGCAGGATAAAGAGGGGTGGGTAGGGAAGTCCAAAATCCAAAAAGCAGCCATCAGAACCGGGAGTCTGGAGTCTCAAGTTGAGCCTTCTGTCCATGGGATTTCTTCACCTGGGAAGACTGAATTCTGATTTTAAAGCCTTTCAATTGCTTGTATCAGGCCCACCCAGATATCTAAGTTTTATTATTTAGACTAAAACTGATTATAGACTTAAATCTACAAATACCTTCATAGCAACACTCAATGTTTAACTGGATAACTGTGACGATAGCTTAGCCATCCATGCATCCACGCTCAGTCATGTCTGATTCTTTGTGACCTCATGGACTGTAGCTCACCAAACTCCTCTGTCCATGGAATTTTCCACACAAAATACTAGAGTGGGTTGCCATATCCTTCTCTAGATGATCTTCCCAACCCAGGGACTGAACCCACGTCTCCTGAGTTTCTTGCATTTGCAAGTGATTTCTTTATCATGGAGCCACCTGGGAAGACCAACCTTAAAACTACCACAACTGCCAGAGTTACAGAGGCCCCTTTTCAAGAGATATCTCTCAGGACCCTCCTTGGGAAGAGGGGTGGGAGGGAGTCTATGCCCTCATTGAAGGAGCACCCACTGCCAGTGCATAACTGCTCTGGAGTTACAAAGGTTTGCCTGTCCTCTTGCCTTGACATGGAGGTGATTTGCAGTGTAGTTGATGCTCCAGCATCCCCCACTGTGAATCAGACCTAAGTTAGACTTTATCTGAGGCCACATCCCGTGTGCTATCCAGCTTCCCTCCCCTGTCCACAGGTTTTCCATGAGGAACATGCACTCAGTAAATCACTGCGCCAGAATCCCTGTCTCAGACTCTGCTTCTAGAGATCCTAATCTATTGCAGTGCTTTATGCAATGAACACTATTCCATAGCACCAACAGTCTGTGAGTGTTGCTGCTAAGTCGCTTCAGTCGTGTCCGACACTGTGCGACCCCATAGACGGCAGCCCACCAGGCTCCCCCATCCCTGCGATTCTCCAGGCAAGAACACTGGAGTGGGTTGCCATTTCCTTCTCTGATGCATGAAAGTGAAAAGTGAAAGTGAAGTCGTTCAGTCGTGTCTGACTCTTCATGACCCCATGGACTGCAGTCTACCAGGCTCCTCTGCCCATGGGATTTTCCAGGCAAGAGTGCAAGAGTGGGGTGTCATTGCCTTCTCTGAGTCTGTGAGTGGGCCTCCCTTATTTTCCTTTGTAAAGCCTTCTGCCCCTTTCCCCCAATCTTGTTCTTCTAGAAATGCTTTTTTTTTTTTGTATCAGGTTTACTCCATCAGTGCAATACTTTGGAGCTGCCAAAGCTGTAGAGTATTTGTATGTAGTTACAGGTCCAGTGGGCTCCAGGCACTAAAGGAAGTTTATAATATTTTTTTTACTCTCACCTTTATTTTTTGTTATTGTTCTTCCTTCCCACCCCCATCTCTGTTCCATTCTGATTTTCCTTTCTCCCATTCTCCTTCCTGTTCCTGTTTCTAATGCCTGGGGCCTGCTAGTGGCCGTCTGTGGGCATTACTCAGCCCTGCCAGGAGCCCACAAGGGTGAGAAACCTGCTCACCTTTGTTCTTTCATTAATATAATATCAGCTGCCCACAGAACTTGTCATCACAAAAGAGAGCCTACCTGGATTCTTCTGTGGTATTTGGCTTTTGATTTCTCCTTGTTCTTAGGTTATCCATTCCAAATTCTCCCTTGGTCTCCCCTACTTCTGGTGTAGTACAGCCTAGTCTTCTGCACTGTCACCCCATTACCAGTAACTGTCACACTTCCCCCCTAGCCAGTTGCCTCCTTAGACATAGCATCTGAGGCTTTGAGGGGCAATTCCTGCTACTGCTTGTCTATTAGGGACCAAGATAGAAGGTACCTGTTCATTCCCAGATTCCAGAAACATAAATCTTAAGGATGAGCCCTGAGCAGATGGAAATCTTATTGAAATCAGGGGCCTCATGTTGTTTAACTTTAAAAACCCTGAACACCTGAGTTAATGGCACCTATAGCCTGTCTCTCCATCCTTGTTGGGTCATTGTCAAATGGATCACTCCCTGCACTGGGTCATCTGTCATATAGTGTTCTCAGTAGCTTAGCTTGTCCTGGTGGGGAGCCTTCCCACCATAGTTTTCAAGTAATGCTTTCTGAAAAGCCTTTGATTTGACCAGTCTTTGGACCTCTGCTGGGATAGCATCTGCTTTGTGGCTCTCTAAAATCAAGGAATTTGGTCTTCATCTATATCTCTTATCCTGCAATCAGAACTAGAGTGGTTAAGAATTTTTTTAGTTCTCTACACTGATTTTCAGACTTTTTTTTTCTTTTTCTTGCAAATATTTATATTTACTGTCTACGTACCATGATTATAGCTCTACTTTGGACTCTGATGCTGGGAGGCATTTGGGGGTAGGAGGAGAAGGGGACAACAGAGGATGAGATGGCTGGATGGCATCACTGACTCAATGGATGTGAGTTTGAGTGAACTCCGGGAGTTGGTGATGGGCAGGGAGGCCTGGTGTGCTGCGATTCATGGGGTCACAAAGAGTCGGACACAACTGAGCAACTGAACTGAACTGAACTTGGACCTCATTACCACCTCAAATGTCCCCACTTTGAGAGTTCAGACTCTGCTTCCTTATTTTCTAACCATGGCCCCCCTGAGTTGTTTTTTTAATTAATTTATTTTAATTGGAGGCTAATTATTTTACAATATTGTAGTGGTTTTTGCCATACACTGACATGAATCAGCCATGGGTGTACATATGTCCCCCATCCTGAACCCCCCTCCCACTTCCCTCCCATCCCATCCGTCAGGGTTGTCCCAGTGCCCCGGCTTTGAGTGCCCTGTTTCGTACATATATTCACCCATATATTTCATTGTGTACATATACCACAACTTCTTTATACAGAGTGAAGTGAATCAGAAAGAGAACGATAAATACCATATTCTTACACACATGTATGGAATCTAGAAAAATAGTACTGAATAATTTATATACAAGGCAACAATGGAGAAACAGACATAGAGAATAGACCTATGGACATGGGGCGGGGGGAGGAGAGGGTGAGATGTATGGAAAGAGTAACATGGAAACTTACACTACCATATGAAAAATGGTTTTTGTTTTTTTCTCCCTTTATTTCAATGCCTATAAGTGCCCTGACCCTCCTGGTTCCTCCTTGTCCATATCTGGACCTGCTTTCTCTTTTCCTACTTCTGCCTACTGTCTTCAGCCAGTCACCTGAGTTGCTCTCTGGTTAACACTCTCAAAACCCCTCTCTTCTCTCTATTGAGTGAAAATTGGAAAAAAGCCTCATTAAAGCAGAAGTTGATTTTACCCTTGATGTCTTCTACAATTAATGCTATATATCCTTGGACTGCCTTCTTCTTTTTTTTCAATTTATTTTTTATTAAAGGATAATTGCTTTATAGAATTTTGTTGTTTTCTGCCAAACCTCAACATGAATCAGCCATAGGTATACATATATCCCAGAGAAAGCAATGGCAACCCACTCCAGTACTCTTGCCTGAAAAATCCCATGGACGGAGGAGCCTGGTAGGCTGCAGTCTATGGGGTCGCAAAGAGTCGGACACGACTGAGAGACGTCACTTTCACTTTTCACTCTCATGCACTAGAGAAGGAAATGGCAACCCACTCCAGTGTTCTTGCCTGGAGAATCCCAGGGACAGGGGAGCCTGGTGGGCTGCCATCTATGGGGTCGCACAGAGTCGGACATGACTGAAGCGACTTAGCAGCAGCAGCAGCAGCAGATACATATATCCCCTCCCTCTTGAACCTCCCTCCCATTTCCCTCCCCATCTCACCCCTCTAGGTTGATACAGAACCCCTGTTTGAGTTTCCTTAGCCATACAGCAAATATCCATTGGCTATCTATTTTTCATATGGTAGTGTAAGTTTCCATGTTACTCTTTCCATACATCTCACCCTCTCCTCCCCCCGCCCCATGTCCATAGGTCTATTCTCTATGTCTGTTTCTCCATTGTTGCCTTGTATATAAATTATTCAGTACTATTTTTCTAGATTCCATATATGTGTGTAAGAATATGGTATTTATCGTTCTCTTTCTGATTCACTTCACTCTGTATAAAGAAGTTGTGGTATATGTACACAATGAAATATTACCCAGCCATAAAAAGGAGTGCACTCGAGTGAGTTCTAATGAGGTGGATGAACCTGGACAGTCTTCTTGCCTAATACAATCAATAGCTCTTCCAAAATCATAGATATTTGCTGTTGTTAACTTAAATTGTTGTATGAAATTATGACAAATATTTTCTGAATAGGCACAGAGAAGACAGAAGTCATAAGATATGGACTCTCTCAAATTCCTGCTCTCTCATCATTTATTTGTGCATTTATACATTATTTGTTATATATTATCTATCATATTATGTGAATAGTATACATCTTATATATGCATTATTATATATACAATATATAGTACTTTATATCTAATACACAATATAATATGTGTTATTCCATCTTATATGTTATAACTAGTACAATATAAATTTACATATTATATATTAGGTTAGTAAATTTGCATACACCCTAAATTACCATTGCCTCCTGTGCCAGAGATCATGCTTTGCATTCACAAAAACTTTTCATTTTCCTCTTCCTGAGCACCTAGGAAGATAATGTTATTTAGGGTGGGCCTTGTGACTAGTTCTGCCCAGGGACCTATAAGCAGATGTGATGTCTGGTCATCTGAGGCCAAAACATAGAAAAGCAAAAAGATGTGAGTTCTCTGCATTTCTTCTTTCTTTCTGTGACTCCCTGTATGATGCAGATGGTTTAAACTCTGTAGATGATTTAGATACTGTAGCTGCAGGATACCTGCCACAGTACAGGCTCCTGTCCCACTGCCCAGGAGGGAACTAACAGCCTGCAGTGGGTTTTCATGAACAAGGATTGAATATTCTGCCTCTGAAACTGAAGGATTTATTTGTTATTAACATGAAATACATATGTCTTTTATTTCTTAGGGAAAGAGATGGTGTTCCCTTGTAAGGATTTTGCTGACCATCTATTATTATATAGAAGACCCTGTAGGCAATTTTCTGAACACATCATGCATTTTCATCCTTCCATGCTCATTCTTGTCTGTCATCTCAGTCTAGGTCTTAGGCCTTAGGTCAAGTTCCAGTTCTATTTTTAGAGGTATGACCTTAATTAGGTGACTTGGATTCCTCAATAATAGCAAAGTGATAATAAGACCTAATCAAAGTGTTACTTTTTAGGATTGAACAAACTTGTGTACACAGAATCCTTTACTGCAATCCCTAATTCCTAAGGGGAAATGCTAGCAGGAGCTCCTCAGTGATTTGACTGCCTTTTTCTTTCCTTTCCCCTTATTAAAATCCAAGACATCATTCCAGGCTTGCCTCAAATATGACCTCTTTTCCCATTAAAATGGTTTCCTTTTTTCCTTTGCAATCACTCAGCAGAATGCACGTCCTTTTTTTTAACCTTATTTTATTCTGCCTGGAATGAGAATTATTTGTTCACATATCTTATTGCTTTCTAGTAGATTTTAAACTCAAGGGCAGAGACATCTGCCTCTTTTATCCTTTGTATTTTCTTCTTCCTCACAGCACCCAGTGAGCATCTAGCAAGTAGGAGGTACTCAATGATGTTTATTTAAATGAAATGAAATGAAGCCTAACGGGTTTTGCAAATAAAATGGGCTTGCTCTTTCCCAGAACCTCAAAGACATTTTGGCAAAGATGGGAAATCAAATAGGCAGTTTACCCAGCACATATTCTCTAAATCATTAGTAAGGTTAAAATGAGAGATTTGTGTTGTCTTGAAGCTATAACAAGGAATATTTGCAGTGAGCTCTATTTTATGAGGAAGTATTCTGCATGGATTTTGCACAGCAGTTGTTGATAACAAAGACATGCCACAGAGCTATCTGACATTTTTCTCTACAGACCCCATTCCACATTCAGCTTTGGACTCAGAATTTAACTTAGCTTGCATAATGTCTGTCAGAAGAGGAAGAAAGCTGCAACGTAAAAGTCTTAGAAGGCAGTGAAAGAAAGATGAGACATGCAAAGGCATTTTGGCTTTCTTTGTCTTTTCACAGTCTTGACCACAAGATTTAAAAGTAATTGCAATGGCAAAAATTTAGATATTTAGGAGAAAACAGAAGTAGTGTGTGCACTTTTTTTTAATTAATTTATTTTTCATTGAAATATAATTGCTTTACAGACTTTTGCTGTTTTCTGTCAAACCTCAACATGAATCAGCCATAGGTATACATATATCCCAAGTGTTTGCTGCTGTTTTTCTCCAAATTAACCATAGTTGTCACTGGAATAGTTCATGGAATTATGGTTGAAATAATTTTTAAAATTCACTTGTAGTAGAAGAATAGTAAAATGCATTGCTACTGCTGTTGCTGTTTAGTCTCTAAGTTGTGTCCAACTCTTTTGTGACCCCATGACCTGTAGCCCTCTAGACTCTTCTGTCCGTGGGATTTCCCAGGCAAGAATACTGGAGTGAATTGCCATTTCTTTCTCCAAGGGATCTTGTGAACCTAGGGATCAAACCTGAATTAGCAGGCGGATTATTTACCACTGAACCACTTGGGAAGCCTGGTAAAATGCATTATGTATGGTAAACCAAAAGAACATTATGAGACATTTACAAAATCATATTTTGGTAGGATATATATTAACTGAAAAAAGGCAAGAGCAAGAAGGAGCAGCTCAATTAAGTATATGTGTCTCAAAAATTTCATATATGTGTACAAATAGAGAAAGCCCAGAAAGAAATACATCAAAACATTAATAACATGCATTTTTTTAAAGTATTGTCTGACAGTACTATGGATAATTTTGATTTTTTAAATACTTACTTTTCTGTATCTCACTTTAAATTATTATAGCATTTTCTCTTAACTTTCCCTTTATTTCTGTTGCACTAACAGAAGAAATCAGAAAGCAAAAGACAACTTACTTTGACTTATTGTAATAGTAACATTTAGATACTTATGGATTACATACAACTGTAAACATTTTTTTCATAAATTATTTTATTTTCATAACAATTCTGCTGTTATTTGTACTAATTTTCCAGATGAATGAAAATAAATACATGAAAAAGTTAAGGAAAATGTTCATGACAATCCATGTAGTAAGTGGTAGAGTTCAGGTTTAACATCAGATTGCTCACTCCAGATCTGAGCTCATAACATTAGACCCAGGGTAACTCCTAGGTTACAGGGAAGGGAGGCAGGTCTGCAGTGACATGAGTGTGTAAACCATATTCCCAGCTCAGTTTGTTGAGGGTGGTGAGGAAAACCAGGGACTGATTCTAGAAAGCAGGAAAGGAAGTCTCTGAATAACAGGGTAGTAGGGTTCCCTAGAAAAACAAGCCCAAACTGCAAACTACTTTCATTTAGAATAAGTTCTCAATTATTGAGGGCCTAAGTGATGTCTATAGAACTTGAAAGTCTTTAAAAGTTTTTGACAAGAGACTGGCAGTTAACACACTGCATTGTTTTTGTTTGTTTGTTTGTTTTAATAAGAAAACATGCTTAATTTGTAATGTGTCTTACAGTAAAAGGACATCTTTAATATAAAATATAATATAAATATATATATAGCTCTTCCAAATCAATAAGTAAAAAATCAGTAAAAAGTGAAAAGTATAAGAACAGCCAATTCACAAAGAAACAGATATGACCAGAAAGTCCATGGAAAAAATAATCTTTCTCATTAAGAATTTCAAAATTAAACAACAGAATGTGGTACCTATTTCTGCTTTAAATTGAGATATAATTGATACACAACATCATACTAAGTTTAAGTATACAACGATGGATATAAGAATATAAGGCAAAATGACCACACAGTAATATAGTTAACATCCATTACCACACATAAGTTGCAATTTTATTATATTCTGTTCTGTTCAGCAAATATTATTTGAGAATATATTATCATGAGGACAAGTCTCCATGCAAATGACTTTGAAGGATCAACTGGAGTGACAGGAGGTTAGAAGCTGTCATAACCCATTGAGATAAGGTTCTAGAGCTTGGGAGAAAGGTCAGGTCATGCTTAGCATACAGGCAAGAAGTTTAACTGCATCTGCATACTACTTTACAGTTCCCAGTGTGATCTCGTAAACCGTTGTATTTATTTTTATTTTATGTGCCTAAGAATATCGGAGAAGGCAATGGCAACCCACTCCAGTACTCTTGCCTGGAGAATCCCAGGGACGGGGGAGCCTGGTAGGCTGCAGACCATGGGGTCGCAAAGAGCAGGACACAACTGAGCGTCTTCACTTTCACTCTTCACTTTCATGCATTGGAGAAGGAAATGGCAACCCACTCCAGTGTTCTTGCCTGGAAAATCCCAGGGATGGGGGAGCCTGGTGGGCTGCTGTCTCTGGGGTCACACAGAGTTGGACACAACTGAAGCAACTTAGCAGCAGCAGCAGCAAGAACTCTATAAAAGAGAAAGACAAACAGCACTTGCCAAGTACTCACTATATGTTAGACACTGCCTTAGAATCTTTGCACATCCTGGCTAATGCAACCTTCACAAAAGCTTCTTTCAGGCAGTCTTGGTTACATATTAAGTAACTAAAGCTCAGAAGAATGAATTAGGTTCTGCATGGTCACATACTATAAGCTAAGGGGCCCCACTGAATGCACATATGGAACTCTGTCCCTTGTACCACATGCATGGAGTCTGGATCAACTAAGGCCTAGATATTGGAACAAATGCATTTCTATGGAAGAGTTGCTCTTAAACAACTCAGTACCTATTTCAGCTTCTTTGCTACCTTTAAAAAAAGTTCCAGTTAGGTTCTCAAAAATTCTCTCTAGTTCTACCCACTATTCATCATCTGGATCCACATGATACTTTTATGGTCCCCTGCCTGCAGGCCCTAGGCTTTGGATTTAATTTTTCCTCCTCATTAGCCTTCATTGGAATTGTGCTCAGCAAAGGTCAGTTCCTGAACTACTGCCTATTTTTATAAGTAAAGTTTTATTGGACTGCAGCCATGCTCAGTTATTCATGTCTATCTGTGGCTTTTTGTTTTTATGCTACAATGGCAGAGTTGAATAGTTGCCAGAGCAACTAGCTTTCAATCCCTAAATTATTTACTATTTGGCCCTTTACAAAACAGCTAATCATAATATGCTTTGTCAAGTCATTTACCTGGGCTCTATGTTTCTATTTATCCTGAGTGCTATTTCAGTTCAATTCCATCTTTGTTCTGTGCCCATCAGCATTAAGCCAGCCCTGTCATTCCCTGGCCCACTCTGTATGTTCCCATGAACATGAATTGAACAAAAGACAGAAGGATAGCTCTGGCCTTGGAGAAGTTCACAGTCACAAGAAAGGAGGAAAAACAGAACTGCCAAAAAACAGGGTTGCTGAGGTTATTAGAAGCCAATAGACAGATTCTCTCCTCAAAACAGGCTTTAATGGTGGCTAGAGTTGAAAACAAAAAAACAAAAAACAAACAAAAAAAAACCTGGAGGACAATGTGAAATGAGAAGTCTACTGAATCTAATCATTAGCAGGTCACTGGTGACCTTTGGAACTGTACGATGAGGGCTGCAAACCAAATTTCTGGTAGTGAAGAAGATAATGATTTGGACTTCCAAAATGGCTTTGCATTATAGGCTGCACTTTCTTCCTGACTAATTTCTCCATGGGCAATTTTGTGATTTTGTTTCCTTATTTAACTTCTATACACATTTAGAAGAGTTAGTTATGCTCATCATTTGTAATCAAGCAGCTGTTGCATTTGAAGGATCTCTTGATAGCCACATCGACACATTTACACTCTGTTTTGTTTGTAGGTTGCATAATTTTTTTTTCTTTTTATGAAGCTGTGGAGATATAACTTTTGCCCCTATATACGCTCCTTGAATCTCTGATAACAGAAGTTGTGGAATGTTAGTGAGGTCACATCTTTGCTGGTAGACAGAGAGATCAATGGCTTTCAGGTGTTAATAAGATGTCCTCAGAATTTACACCATTGTGAGAGAGCTGATGGTTCCCTGCTGAGCCATTAGAACTTTTTTTTAAATGGACAACAAAAGGTATACATTTTCAGCCTGCATAAATTTTAGTCATCAGGGTTGGATATTCAGTAAATAGCGGAAATTTAAGCCTTCTCAATCATGAACTTCTTCCCCTCCACCTTCAAACTTTCATGTTTCTAACCTCAAAGAAAAATGTTCCTCGTCTTTCCCAGATGTGCTTTTTTTTTTTTAATACCAGATGTGCTTTTGATCCCAGTTCCTATCACCTCCTCCAGGCATGCATCCTTCATCCCATCTCTGCAGTGTTTTTAACTTCTCTTCCAAGGCTTCATCTCTTCAGTCTATGAATATATTTAAGGTTCTCCCCTCCCCAAGCAAAATTTATTACTTGGTCCTCCTTTTCTCTCAAGTTATTGCACTCCAAACTATCACTACACTTTTACTGTAAAACTTTCTGAAAGAGAATCCTACTCTGTTTTTTCCTTAACATTTTTATCTCCTTCATTCAACTGGTTTAGTGCTCCCTTAGCTTCCCTGGTGGCTCAGACTGTAAAGCGTCTGCCTACAATGCGGGAGACCCAGGTTCAATCCCTGGATTGGGAAGATCTCCTGGAGAAGGAAATGGCAACCCACTCCAGTATTCTTACCTAGAAAATGCCATGAACAGAGGAGACTGATAATCTATAGTCCATGGGGTCGCAAAGAGTTGGACACGACTGAGTGACTTCACTTTGCTGTTTAAAATATTTGGAAAAGGTCATTTGTGGTCTCCCAACTGCCAATCCATTAACATCTTCTTAGTGCCCTCCCAGCTTGCCTCTCAAGCCCTCTGATCCCTTTCCTGACACTCTCATATTGTGTCCCTGGGATCAAATGTTTCTGGTTCTTCTCCCTCTCTGATCACTTGCTTCTGAGTCATTATTATGAAATGCCATTTCTCTACTCCTTACCGCTGGATTTCTTCAGATTTCTATTCCAAGCCTTCTTTTCATTCTAATTTCATAAATTCTTCCTGAGATACTTTATCCCCACTAATAAATTCATCTATCTTGAAATGCTCAAACAAATCTCCAAATTATATCTCGCTCCTGAATTCCAGACCGGTACTGCTTTTTGTAATGATGGGAATGTTTTTTCACACTGTGTGATACAGTTGCCCCCTGCCACATGTGGCTATTAAGTACTTGAAAAGTGGCTAATGTGATGAACTGAATTTTTTTTTATTTAAGTTTGTTTTCAATTTCAATAGCCACATGTGGCTAGTGACTACTGTGTTTGAGGCTCAATCTAGGGATGTGTTGCTGTTGTTGTTCGGTCGCTAAGTCATGCCCAACTCTTTGCAACCCCATGGGCTGCAGCACACCAGGCTCCACTGTCCTTCACTATCTCCAAGAATTTGCTCAAATCATGTCCATTGAGTTGGTGATGTTACCTAATCATCTCACCCTCTGCTGCCCTCTTCTCCCTTTGCCTTCCATCTTTCCCAGCATCAGGGTCTTTTCCAATGAGTTGGCCCCCCTAATCAGGTGGCCAAAGTACTGAAGCTTCAGCTTTAGCATCAGTCCTTCCATCAGGGTTGATTTCCTTTAGGATTTGATCTCCTTGTGGAAAAGAGACTCTGAACAGTCTTCTCCAGCACCACAATTCAAAATTTAATGCTTAGCCTTCTTTATGGTCCAACTCTCTTAGTGTACATGACTACTGGAAAAACCATAGCTTTGACTATATGATCTTTGTCAGCAAAATGATGTCTCCGCTTTTTAGTATGCTGTATAGGTTTGTCAATTTCCACAGTTTGTTGTGATCCACACAAAAGCTTTAGCATATCAATGAAGCAGAGGTAGATGCTTTTCTGAAATTCCCTTGCTTTTTCTATGATCCAATGGATGTTGGCAATTTGAACTCTAGTTTCTCTGTCTTTTTTTAAACCCAGCTTGTACATCTGGAATTTCTAGTACTGCTGAAACCTAGCTTGAAGAATTTTGAGCATTACCTTGCTAGCCTGTGAAATGAGTGCAATTATACAGTAGCTTGAATATATTTTGGCATTGCCTTTCTTTGGAATTGGAATGAAAACTTACCTTTTTCAGTCCTGTGGCCACTGCTGAGTTCTCCAAATTTGTTGGCATATTGAGCTCAACACTTTAACAGTATCGTCTTTTAGGATTTTCAAAAACTTATTTATTTTTAATTGAAGAATAACTGCTTCATAATATCATGTTGGTTTCCACCATACATCAAGATGAATCAGCCACAGATGTACATATATCCCCTCCCTCTTGAACTTGCCTCCCACCTGCCACCCCGTCTTACCCCTCTAGGTTGTTATACAGCCCTGGTTTGAGTTCCCTGAGTCATACAGCAAACTCTTATTGGCTATTTTACATACGGTAGTGTACATATTTCCATGCTACTCTCTCCATTCATTCCAACCTCTCCTTCCTTTCCCTGTCCATGTCCATAAGTCTGTCCTCTATGTCTGTGTCTCCACTGCTGCTCTGCAAATAAGTTCTTCATTATCATCTTTCTACATTCCATAGATATGCATTAAAATATAATATTTGTTTTCCTCTTTCTGACTTACTTCACTCTGTATAATAGGCTCTAAGTTCATCCACCTCATTAGAACTGGTTCAAATGTATTCCTTTTTATGGCTGAGTAATTTATTCCATTGTACACATGTACCACAGTTTCTTTATCCATTCATCTGTCAATGGTCATATAGGCTGCTTCCATGTCTTAGTTATTATAAATAGTTCTGGGATGAACATTGGTGTACATGTGTCTTTTTCAGTTTTGGTTTCCTCAAGTCATATGCTTCTTTGTGAGATTCTTGGATCATATGCTAGTTTTATTTCTAGTTTTGAAAAGAATCTCCATGCTGTCTTCCATAATGGCTGTATAAATTTAAATTCCCACCAACAATGCAAGAGGGTTTATTTTCCTCCACACCCTTTCCTGCATTTATTGTTTGTGGATTTTTTGATGATGGCCATTCCAACAAATGTGAGGTGATATCTCATTGTTGGTTTGATTTGCATTTCTTTAATAATGAGTGATGTTGAGCATCTTTTCATGTGTTTATTAGCCATCTGTATGGCATCTTTGAAGAAATATTTGTTTAGTCTTTTGCCCACTTTTTATTTGGGTTATTTGTTTTTCTGGTATTGAGTTGTATGAGTTGCTTGTATATTTTGCAAATTACTCCTTGTCAGTTGCTTCATTTGCTATTATTTTCTCCCATTCTAAGGGTTGTCTTCTTTTTAGTTTTCTTTGTTGTACAAAAGCTTTTATGTTTCATTAGGTTTCAGTTGTTTATTTTTTATCTCCATTAGTCTAGGATATGGATTATAGAGGATCTATGTTTTTTTTTTTTTTTTCAGAGAGTCCCAAACAGGATAAACCCAAGGCGAAACACCCCAAGACACATATTAATCTAATTAACAAGATCAAACACAAAGAACAAATATTAAAAGCAGCAAGGGAAAAACAACAAATAATACACAAGGGGATTCCCATAAGGATAACAGCTGATCTTTTAAGAGGATCTATCTTTTAAGATTTTTAAATAGTTCAGCTGGAATTTCATCACTTCTACTAGCTTTGTTCATGGTAATGCTTTCTAAGGCCCACTTGACTTTACACTCCAGGATGTCTGGCTCTAGGTCAGTGACTACACTATCATAGTTATCTGGATCATTAAGACCTTTTTTGTACAGTTCTTCTCTGAATTCTTGCCATCTCTTCTTAATCTCTTCTGCTTCTGTTAGGTTCTGGTCATTTCTGTCCTTTATGGTGTCTATCTTTGTATGAAATATTCCCTTGATATCTCCAGGTTTCTTGAAGAGATCTCTAGTCTTCCCCTTTCTATTGCTTTCCTCTCTTTCTTTCCACTGTTCACTTATAAAGACTTTTTTGTCTCTCCTTGCTATTCTCTGGAACTCTGCATTCAGTTAGGGTATATCTTTCTCTCTGTCCTTTACCTTTCACTTCTCTTATTTTCTCAACTATTTGTGAGGCCTCCTCAGACAACCATTTTGCTTTCTTGCATTTCTCTTTTTGGGGGATGATTCTGGTCACTGCCTCTGGTACAGTGTTACAAACCTTTGTCCATAGTTTTTCAGGCACTGTCTACCAGATGTAATCCCTTGAATCTATTTGTCATCTCCACTGTATAATCATAAGGACATATCTAAACGACCTATTGGTTTTCCTGACTTTCTTCAAATTAAGCCTGAATTTTGCAATAAGGAATTCATGACCTGAGCCATATATAGACTATATAGAGCTTCTCCATCTTTGGTTGCAAAGGGTATAATCAATCTGATTTCGACTTTGACCATCTGGTGATGTCCATGAGTAGAATTGCCTTTGTGTTGTTGGAAGAGGGTGTCTGCTATGGCCAGTGAGTTCTCTTGACCAAACTCTATTAGCCTTTGCCCTGCTTCATTTTGTACTCCAAGGCCAAACTTACCCTTTATCCCAGGTATCTCTTGACTTCCTCCTTTTGCATTTCAGTTCCCTGTGATGAAAAGGACCTTTTTTTTTTTTTTTTTTTTGATGTTAGTTCTAGAAGGTCTTGTATGTCTTCATAGAACTGTTCAACTTCAGCTTCTTTGCCATTAGTAGTCAGGCCATAGACTTGGATTACTGTGATGTTGAATGGCTTGCCTTGGAAATGACCCTAGATCATTCTGTCATTATTGATATTGCACCCAAGTACTGCATTTCAGACTCTTTTGTTGCCTATGAGGGCTACTGCATTTCTTATAAGGTATTTTTGACCACAGAAGTAGATATAATAGTCATATGAATTCTATTCACCTATTCCATCCATTTTAGTTCACTGATTCCTAAGATGTCAAAGTTCAATCTTGCCATCTCCTGCTTGACCACATCTGATTTACCTTGATTCGTGGACCTAACATCCCATGTGTCTATGCAATATTGTTCTTTACAGCATCAGGCTTCACTTTCACCACAAGGCACATCCACAACTGAGCTAGTTCTGCTCTGGCCCAGCCACTTCCTTCTTTCTGGAGCTGTTAGTAGCTGTCCTTCACTCTTTCCCAGTAGCATATTGAACATCTTTTGACCTTGGGGGTCTCATCTTCTAGTGTCATATATTTTTGCCTTTTTATACTGTCCATGGGGTTCTTGTGGAAATAATACTGGAGTGGTTTGCCATTCCCTCTGCCAGTGGGCCACACTTTGTCAGAACTCTTCAATACAACCTGTCCATCTTGGATGGTACTGCACAATATTGCTCATAGCTTCCTTCAGTTATGCAAGCCCCTTTGCCACAACAAGGCTGTGATCCATGAAGGGGATCACAATAGTTTAATTCTCCTCGTCATCCTGTAATGCTTGGAGGAATGACTATAATGTGTAATTAGACTGACTAATATATTTTTGGCCACAAAGCCATTTTGAGGAGCAGACTTCCAGTTCTACTGAAACCATAAAACTGACCCTGAAAAGGAATAAACTTAGAATTGCCAGGGTCAGAGCCAAGAGCCCCATGCCATTTCACTTACAGGGTACCAGCCTCTGATGTTCTTCTCAATCCCAAAGTCCAATATAGAATTCAAAAAGTCCACACAACACACAAAGGAATAGGGATGCACAGAGAAACCTTGAGAATCCAACAAAGCAACAGTCTTATGTCAGCTGTGGTTGATGCTGCTTTTCTAACTGCTTGTTTTTTTTAGTTGAAAGTCAAAAATATTCTCTTGCTTAAGTTATGAGAATTGGGATTGTTACTTTTGCTTTCAACACACTCATGAAGAGAAAGTCACAGCTCATGGTGCAGAGGACAAAGGCCAGTGTGTAGCTTGCAGCCATCTGGACAGGAGATAGAAAAAAAAAGTCATCTTAAATTAAGGCTGTTCTGTGGACCACAAAATTAATACTCTTCTCTCTTGCCTGAATAATTTTAATAATTTAATTAGTCTTCTTACCTCTGGCCATTTCTTCTACTTTCCATCTATATATTGCCCTAGTTTTGCTAATGAAATATAATCCTTCTCTAGCTTGCATTGCTCAAAATATGAAGTCCTAAATTTTGAAATAACATACAGGATCACTAGTAATCTGACCCTTACATAAATGATGGCCCCAATTTTACTATCCCTCCCACCTACCCAATGCCATGAGTTTTTTAGGCATTTGCTAGAAATCAAAGTTGCTTTCCTTCTCTGCACCAGACTATGCACCACAAGGAGGAGATTACAGGAGGCCAGAGGTACTTAGAAATCAGTCAAATGTTTTATTTCACATTTAGTCACTATATCAAATTATACCACACAATAAATATTTAGATAATGTCAGGTTTCAGCTCTTTTATTGTGAAACTTATCTTTTTGTTTTTTTGTTTGTCAAATGTTGGAGCTCACTGGATCCTCCTTTCTCTATTCCACAAGAAGTTTTGCATCAAATCAGATGTGTGCTTCAGTGAAGGGAAGTATGCTGATACATGCCTACCTATTGAATGAACCCTGAAAACATTCTACTAGTTTTAAAAACCTAGACACAGATGTCATACATTGTATGAAATATCCAGAATAGAAAAAGCCCTAGAGACAGAAAATAGATTAGATTGTCATGAGTAGGGGGAAAGAAAAATGGACAGTGACTGCTAATGGGTATGGGGCTTCTTTTAGAGCAATAAAAATGTTCTGGAATATAATGGTAAATTTTATAGTGCTGATGGTTGTGCATATACTTAAAATACACTGAATATACTTTAAAAGGATTAATGTTATATGAATTATTTCCCAAAAGAAAGAACCTGTTTAAGTAACTCTCGTATTCTAACAGCCAAGACTGAAAACAACACAGTTGTTTTTCCAAGGGTGAATGGTTGGTCCATTCACTGTGGTATTTTTGTACTATGAAATCTTACTAGTTATGGTCATGTATGGATGCGAGAGTTGGACTGTGAAGAAAGCTGAGCGCCGAAGAATTGATGCTTTTGAACTGTGGTGTTGGAGAAGACTCTTGAGAGTCCCTTGGACTGCAAGGAGATCCAACCAGTCCATTCTAAAGGAGATCAGCCCTGGGTGTTCTTTGGAAAGAATGATGCTAAAGCTGAAACTCCAGTACTTTGACCACCTCGTGCAAAGAGTTGACTCATTGGAAAAGACTCTGATGCTGAGAGGGATTGGGGGCGGGAGGAAAAGGGGACGACAGAGGATGAGATGGCTGGATGGCATCACCAACTCGATGGACGTGAGTTTGAGTGAACCCCGGGAGATAGTGATGGAGAGGGAGGCCTGGCGGGCTGCGATTCATGGGGTCACAAAGAGTCGGACACGACTAAGCGACTGAACTGAACTGAACTGAACTGTATGTTACTACTGATCAATTGGAGCAAACTACTGATGTAATCAACTACCTGGCAAAATTTCAGAGAATTATACCTAGTGAAAAATGAGAGCCAATCCCCCAAACTTTTATACTGTATAATTCATCTACATAACATTATTGCACTGACAAAATTATAGAAATGAGAAATAGATTAGTGATTGATTCATCAATAGGGTTAAGAATAGAGACACAGACCTAAAGAACAGACTTTGGACACAGTGGGGGAAGGAGAGGGCATGACAAATTGAAAGAGTAGCATTGACCTATATACACTACCATGTGTAAAATAGATAGTCAGTGACATATATACACTACCATGTGTAAAATAGATAGTCAGTGACATATATACACTATTATGTGCAAAATAGATAGTTTAAAATAGATAGTCAGTGTGCTGTATGGGCACAGGAGTCAAACCCGGTGCTCTGTGACAGGCTAGAGGTGCAGGATGAGGTGAGAGGTTGGGAGGGGGATCAAAGAGGGAAGGAACATATGTGTATCTGTGGCTAATTCATGGTGTTGTATGACAGAAACCATACAACATTGTAAAGCAAATTTCCCCCAATTAAAAATAATTAAAAAAAAAAAAAAAAAGAATGGACGAGGGAGGTGTGGGAGGAAAGTGGGCATGTCTATATCAGGGCAACAAGTAGGGTTGTTGTGGTAATGATAGCATTCTGCATCTTTGTTATATCAATGTCATTATCCTGGTTGTTTACATTATAGTATAGTTTTACAAGATATTACCATTAGGGGAGGGCTTCCCAGATGGCACTAGTGGTAAAGAACCTGCCTGCCAATGCAGGAGACATAAGAGAAGCAGGTTCAGTACCTGGGTCAGGAAGATGTCCTGAAGGGGGCATGGCAACCCATCCCAGTATTCTTGCCTGGAGAATACCATGGACAGAGGGGCTTGGTGAGGTACAGTCCATAGAGTCCCAAAGAGTCAGACAGAACTGAAAGGACTTAGCACACATTCATGCACCATTAGGAGAAACTAGGTAAAAGGCACATAGGATCTCTCTGTATCATTTGTTACAATTGCATGTAAATCTACAATTAATCTAAAATAAATAGTTTTATTAAAAAATAAACAACTTCTGAAGTTAGTCCTTGGAGGTATTTGCCAGTTAAAATTCAATAAAAGAATGAGAACATGCTAAGATATAACCCCAGCACTTAACCATCTGTAGAAGAAGTAACTCAGTCTGAAAGAAAATGTCAATGAGATTGCCTAAATACCGAACAGGAGCATCTGGGAATATGGAATGAGGAGAGTCAAATCAAAGGAATCTCCCAGTGTAAAGGCATATTTTGCTAGAATATTTAGCTGATACGAAAAGTTCAAAACTTCAGGGAAGTTTATCGGACTTTAGGAAAGGGAATTTAATATGCAGTTTTATGTGTCAACTTGGCAAGGTTACAGTCCTCACTAAATAAAAATCTAGATGTTACTGTGAAGGCATTTTGCAGACATGATTAGCATTCATTAGCAGTTGCCTAAGTAAGGAGATTATCCTAAATAATCTGGTTGGGACTGAATCCAGCAGTTAAAGAGAAGAATTAAGCTTTCCCTGAAGAAGAAATTGTACCTGCAGATTGCAGTTTCTTTTCATGCCCAGGAATTCCAGATTGTCCTTCCTAATGGCTTGCCCTGAAGATTTTGGGTTTGCCTAGCCAGGACTGATGCTGAAGTTGAAACTCCAGTGCTTTGGTCACCTGAAGCAAAGAAATGACTCATCTGAAAAGACCCTGATGCTGGGAAAGATTGAAGGCGGGAGGAGAAGGGACAACAGAGGATGAGATGGTTGAATGGAATCACCAACTCAGTGGACATGAGTTTTGTTAAACTCCAGGAGCTGGTGATGGACAGGGAGCCCTGGTGTGCTGCAGTCCATGGGGTCACAAAGAGTTGGACACGACTGAGCAACTGAACGGAACTGAAGTGAACCGAGCCAGGCCCTATGATGCATAAGCCAATTTCATGCAATAAATCTCTTAATGTATAATATATTTCCCTACATCTCTGGAGGAAGCTGACTGACAGATGGGTTTGTTGCATTTAAAAATAAAACCAGGAAACGGAAGATGGTGGAGGAGTAAGACGGAGAGATCACCTTCCTCCCCACAGATAAATCAAAAATTCATCAGAATGTGGAACAACTCCTACAGAACAACTTCTGAACAGCAGAAGACCCCAAACTTCCAAAAAAAGGTAAAGTTATCTCCTTAGAATGAGGTAGGGCAAAAGATAAAGGCATAAAAGAGACAACGGATTTCAGGGCAGGGGCTTGTGCCCTGACAAAGGGAGTCATGAAAGAGGAAAAGTTCTCACACACTAGGAAACCCCATCACAGATGGGGCCAGGTGGGAGCTTCAGAACTGTCAGAGAGAATGAAGTGCAACAGTAGGGGCTCAGAGGGCAAAACGGAGAAAATTCACCATAGAAATTGCGGCTGAAGATCATTTTGCAGAAGAGGATGGGGGCAAGGTGCTCAGACATAGGCTCAGATCCGAGGAAGAGGTTTGGGGTTGGCTGCCATGAGGATACTCTGAGAGGATTACTTCCACACAGCTATGGAATTGGATGTGAATGCCACTACCAAGGGCTTCCCAGGTCATGCTAGTGGTAAAGAACTGCCCTGCCAATCCAGGGAAAGAGACACAGGTTCGATCCCTGGGTCAGGAAGATCCACTGGAAAGGGGCATGGCAAGCGACCCCAATATTTTTGCCTGGAGAATCCCATGGACATAGATGTCTGGCAGACTACAGTTCATAGCATGGCACAGAGTCAGACAGGACTGAAGCAACAGCATACACACATGCCCCTGCCAAAGTTGGGGAACGTGCAAGGGGCAGCGACAAAACGCTGCTAATGCAGTCCTGTTCCAAGAGGCGGCAGCTACCACCAGGCTGTGAGCAGACACAGGTTACTTCCCACACCTTGCTGGGAGCTTGAACAGCTTAGATGTTCTTAGGGACCCACAACCTGGGGCCAATTCCTCTGGGAGAGCTCACAACCCTTCTCAGATGTAACGGCATCCAACAGGTCTCTACTGCCACAGGCACTCCCTGGTACCTCCCAATTGTGCTTGCCATACCCTCCCCTCTCCTCAGCCTGAGCAAGCAAGTGAGCCCTAATAAGCCTTGGGCTTTGTCCTCTCAAAGGATTAGACAGTGGAAGTGACAAATAGATTCAAGGAATTAAATCTGATAGACAGAGTGCCTGAAGAACTATGGACAGAGGTTCATGACTTTATGTAGGAGGCAGGGATCAAGACATTGAACAAAGCTAGTGAAGGTGATGGAATTCCAGTTAAACTATTTCAAATCCTAAAAGATGATGCTGTAAAAGTGTTGCACTCAATATACCAGCAAATTTGGAAAATGCAGCAGTGGCCACAGAACTGGAAAAGTTCAGTTTCATTCCAATCCCAAAGAAAGGCAATGCCAAAAAATGCTCAGACTACTGCACAATGGCACTCATCTCACATGCTAGAAAGTAATGCTCAAAATTCTCCAAGCCAGGCTTCAACAGTATGTGAACCGTGAACTTCCAGATGTTCAACATCTGGAAGGATGGAGAACACGTGTACACCCATGGCAGACTCATGTTGATGTATGGCAAAACCATTAAAATATTGTAAAGTAATTAGCCTCCAATTAAATAAATTCATATTTAAAATTTAAAAGAGAGAGAGAGAGAGAAAAGGCAGAGGAACCAAAGATCAAATTGCCAACATCCATAGGATCATCAAAAAAGCAAGAGAGTTCCAGAGAAACATCTACTTCTGCTTTATTCACTACACCAAAGCCTTCAACTGTGTGGATCACAACAAACTGTGGAAAATTCTGAAAGAGATGGGAGTACCAGACCACCTGACCTGCCTCCTGAGAAATCTGTATGCAGGTCAAGAAATAACAGAACCAGACATGGAACAAGAGACTGGTTCCAAATAGGAAAAGGAGTACGTCAGGGCTGTACATTGCCACCCTGCTTATTTAACTTATATGCAGAGAGCATCATGAGAAATGCTGGGCTGGAGGAAGCACAAGCTGGAACCAAGATTGCTGGGAGAAATATCAATAACCTCAGATATGCACATGACACCATCCTTATGGCAGAAAGTGAAGAGGAACTAAAGAGCATCTTGATGAAAGTGAAAGAGGAGAGGGAAAAAGTTGGCTTAAAACTCAATATTCAAAAAACTAAGATCATGGCATCTGGTCCCATCACTTCATGACAAATAGATGGGAAAACAATGGAAACAGTGACACACTTTATTTTCTTGGGCTCCAGAATCACAGCAGATGGTGACTGCAGCCATGAAATTAAAAGATGCTTGCTCTTTGGAAAAAAAGCTATGATAAAGCTACTTAACATATTTAAAAGCAGAGATATTACTTTGCCAACAAATTTCTGTCTGGTCAAAGCTACGGTTTTTCCAGTAGTCATGGATGGATGTGAGAGTTGGACTAAAAAGAAAGCTAAGCACAAAAGAATTGATGCTTTTGAACTGTGGTGTTGGAGAAGACTCTTGAGAGTCCCTTGAACTGCAAGGAGATTCAACCAATCCATCTTAAAGGAAATCAGTCCTGAATATTCAATGGAAGGACTGATGCTGAAGGTGAAGTTCCAATACTTTGACCATCTGATGTGAAGAACTGACTCATTTGAAAAGACCCTGATGCTGGGAAACATTGAAGGCGAGAGGTTAAGGGGGTGACAGAGGTGATTGGATGGCATCACCAACTCGACGGACATGAGTTTGAGTAAGCTCTGGGAGTTGGTGATGGACAGGGAAGCCTGGAGCTCTGCAGTCCATGGGGTCGCAAAGAGTTGGAAACGACTGAGTGACTGAACTGAACTGAACTGAACTTTGTCCTCATGTCTGGACAGGGGACAAACTACGGACTTTAGGGGCAACTGTAGCAGCAAATATAAGCTGAAGTAAGGCCAGATTTGAAACTTAGCAACTCCCACACTGCTCACCATAAGTCCAGAAACCTTCCTAGAAATGTTGGAGGATTTTGGTGTGAGTCTCACTGGATGTTCTGGCTGTTGAGTATTGCCTTAACCAAGTGTCTTGGGGTTTTGTCTTCTGTGCTGTGTGGCTTGTGAGGTGTTGGTGCTACAGTAGGGGTTGGCCTGAACCCCTAAGATAGGAGATATGAGCCCAAGACTTTGATTCACCAGTGAATTGCCAACCCCAGGGAACATTAATAGGTGACAGTCCTCCCTAAGGCTTCCATCTCTGCACTGAAACCAAGCCCACCCAAAGGTCAGCAAGTTCCAGTGTCCTGACACTCCACACCAGTCCTTCAGCAAAACAGGAACACAATCCTGCACATTAGCAGATAGGCAGCCCAAAGTTATGCCAAACCCATAGACAGCCCAAAACACACTGCTGGGCATGGCACTGCCCTTCAGAGAAAAAATCCAGCTCTATCCACCAGAACACAGGCACAAGTCCCCCCAGCCAAGCATGAAACCTTCACAAGACACTGCTTCAACCCCACCCATGGGAAGCAGACTCCACAATTAAGAGGAAATGTGACCTTCCAGACTGCAGAACGGAGACCCTAAACACAGTTGTTGTTGTTGTTCAGTTGCTAAGTCGTGTCTGACTCTTTGTGACCCCATGGGCTTCATCACTCTAGGCTTCCTTGTCCTTCACTGTTTCCCAGAGTTTGCTCAAACTCACATCCATTGAGTTTGAGTAGGATCTACATCCATCCAGCCATCTCTTCCTCTGTTATCCATCCCCTTCTCTCCTGCCCTCAATCTTTCCCGGTATCAGGGTCTTTTCCAATGAGTTGGCTCTTCACATCAGGTGTCCAAAATATTGGAGCTTCAGCTTTAGCATCAGTGCTTTCAGTGACTATTCAGGGTTGATTTCCTTTAGTATTGACTAGTTTGATCTCCTTGCTGTCCAAGGGACACTCAAGAGTCTTCTCCAACACTACAATTCAAAAGCATCAATTTGTCAATTCTCAGCCTACTTTCTTATCCAGGTTTCACATGCATACATGACTACTGGAAAAAACATGGCTTTGACCATATGGACCTTTGTTGGCAAAAGGATATTTCTGCTTTTTAATATGCCATCTAGTTTTGTCATAGCTTTTCTTCCAAGGAGCAGGTGCCTTTTAATTTTTTGGCTGAAGTCACTGTCTGCAGTGATTTTGGAGCCCAATAATATAAATCCTGCCACAGTTTCCACTTTTTCCATATCTATTTGCAAACTAAACAAATGAAAATACAGAGAAATATGCAGCAGAGGAAGGGACATGATAAAAACTCACAAGACCAAGAAATAAGGAGGTAATAGATAGTGTACCTGAAAGAGAATTCAGAGTAATGACAGTAAAGATGATGCAAAAATCTTGAAAACAAAATGGGGGCATGGGTAAACAGACTGGAGGCACAAATCGAGAAGCTACAAAAAATGTTTGACAGTGACCTAGGACAATTAAAGAATAAACAATCAACTATAAACAATGCAATAACTGATATTAAAAATACACTGGAGGGAACTAACAGTAGAGTAAATGGGGCAGAAGAACAGATAGTGAGCTAGAAGATAGAATGGTGGAAATAACTAAAGCAGAGCTGAATAAAGAAAAAAGGATAAAAAGGAATGAGGACAGTCTTAGAGACTTCTGGGATAACATGAAGCACACCAACATTCCAATCATAGACATCAGAGAAGAAGAAGACAAAAGGAAAGGGCATGAGGAAATATTTAAGGAAATTATAGTTGAAAAGTTCCCTACAATGGGAGAGGAAATAACCACTCAAGCCAAGAAGTCCAGAGAGTTCCATACAGGATAAACCTAAGAAGAAACATGCCAAGACACATATTGATCAAACTAATGAAAATTAAATACAAAGAAGAAATGTTAAAAGAAACAAATAACATACAAGAGAACCCTCATAAGGCCAACAGCTGATCTTTCAACAGAAACTCTGCAGGTCAGAAGGGAATGTCAGGATATATTTAAAGTGATGAAAGGGAAAAACCTGCAACCAAGATTATTCTATCCAGCAAGGACCTCATTCACATTCGAATGAGAAATCAAAAGCTTTACAGACAGACAAGTAAAAGCTAAAAGGATTCAGCTCTACGAAACCAGCTCTTCAACATATGCTAAAGGAACTTTTCTAGACAAGAAACATAGAATAGGCCCATAAAAACAAATCTAAACAATAAGGCAAATGGTAACAGGATATACTTTCAATAATTACCTTAAATGTAAATGGGATAAGTGCTCCAACCAAAAGACACAGATTGGCTGAATGGATACAAAAACAAGAACCTGATATATGCTGGTTACAAGAGACCCATTACTTTGCCTCCAAAGTCTGTATAGTGAAAGCTGCAATTTTTCCAGTAGTCAAGTATGGATGTGAGAGTTGAACCATAAAAAAGGCTGAATGAGGAAGAACACATGCCTTCTAACTGTGGCGCTGAAGAAGACTCTTGAGAGTCCCTTGGACTGCAAGGATATCAAACCAGTCCTAAAGAAAATCAACCCTGAATATTCTTTGGAAGAACTGATGATGAAGTTGAAACTCCAATAATTTGGCCACTGGATGCAAAGAACTGACTCATTGGAAAAGACCTTGATGCTAGAAAAAATTGAAGGCAGGAGACAGTGATGACAGAGGATGAGATGGTTGGATGGCATCATCGACTTGATATACATGAGTTTGAGCAGGCTGCAGGAGATGGTGAAGGACAGGGGAGCCTGGTCTGCTGCAGTCCAGGGGGTCACAAGGAGTTGGACACGACTAAGTGACTGAACAACAAGAGACCCACCTCAAACCTAGTGACACATAGAGATTGAAAGTGAGGGGTTGGAAAAAGATATTCCATGTAAATGGAAATCGAAAGAAAGAGGGAGCAGCAATACTGTATCAGATAAAATAGACTTTAAAATAAAGACTGTCACAAGAGACAAAGAAGGACACTGCATACTGATCAAGGTATTAATCCAAGAAAAAGATATAACAATTATAAATATGCATGCACCTAATATACGAGCACCTCAAATACATAAGGCAAATGCTAACAACTATTAAAGGGGAAATTGACAGTAGCAATAGTGTAGCAATAGTGGAGGACGTTAATATTCCACTCACACCAATAGACAGATCATCCAGACAGAAAATTAATAAGGAAACACAAGTTTAAAATGATATATGGACAAGTTGGGTCTAACTGATATCTACAGGACATTTCATCCAAAAGCAATATATTTAATTTTTTCTCAAGTGCACATTAAACATTCTCCAGGATATATCACATTTTGGGCCACAAATCAAGCCATGGTAAATTTAGAGATATTGAAATCACTTCAAGAATCTTTTCTGATCACAATGGGGGGGAAAAAAACTATAAAGAAAAACACAAACACATGGAAGCTAAACAACACGCTTCTGAATAACCAACAGATCACTGAAGAAATAAAGAAAAGAAATCAAAATATGCCTAGAAACAAATGACAATAAAAACAAGACAACTCAAAACCTATGAGATGCAGTAAAAGCAGTGCAAAGAGGGAAGTTTATAGCAACGCAAGCCTACGTCAAGAAACAAATCAAATAAATAACCTAACCATACATCTAAGGCAACTAGAAAAAGAACAACAACAACAACAAAACAAACAAAGTTAGTAGGAGGAAAAAAATCATAAAGATCATGCATGTATGGGCACCTTATATTTGACAAAGGAGGCAAAAATATACAGTGGAGGAAAGACAGTCTCTTGAACAAATAGTTATGGATAAATTGGTCAGCTAAGTGTATAAGAACAATATTAGAACAATTCCTAACACCATACACACAAATAAATTCAAAATGGATTAAAGACCTAAGCATAAGACCAGAAACTATAAAACTCATCAAGGAAAACGTAGGCAGAACACTCACTCTCTGACATAAATCACAATAAGATCCTCTATGATCCATCTTCTAGAGAAAAGGAAACAAAACCAAAAATGGAACCTAATTAAACTTAAAACCTTTTGCACAATGAGGGCAACTACACACAAGGCAAAAAGGCAACCCTCAGAATGGGAGAAAATAATGGCTAATGAAATGACTGACAAAGAATTAATCTCCAAAATATACAAACAGCTTGTGTAGCTCAATACCAGAATACTTTCTGCCCAATCAAAAAGTGGATAGAAGACCTAAGCAGAGATTTCTCTAAAGAAAACATACAGATGGCTAATAAAATGAAAATATGCTCAACATCACTGATTATTCAGTTCAATTCAGTTCAGTCACTCAGTCGTGTCCAACTCTTTATGACCCCTTGGACTGCAGCATACAAGGCTTCCCTGTCCATCCCACCAACTCCCAGAGCTTGCTCAAACTATGTCTATTGAGTTGGTGATGCCATCCAACCATCTCATCCTCTGTCATCCCCATCTCCTCCTGCCTTCAATCTTTACCCCCATCAGAGTCTTTTCTAAGGAGTCAGTTTTTCTTATCAGGTGGCCAAAGTATTGGAGTTTCAGCTTCAATGTCAGTCCTTCCAATGAATATTCAGGGCTTATTTCCCTTTAGGGAGGGACTGGTTGGATTTCCTTGCCGTCCAAGCGACTCTCAAAGAGTCTTTTCCAACACCATAGTTCAAGAGCATCAGTTCTTTGGCACTGAGCTTTCTTTATGGTCCAACTCTCACATCCATACACGACTACTGGAAAAAACACAGCTTTGACTAGACAGATCTTTGTTGGTCAAGTAATGTTTCTGCTTTTAAATATGCTGTCTAGGTTTGGTATAGTTTTTCTTCCAAGGAGCAAGTGTCTTTTAATTTCATGGCTGCCAACACCACGTGCAGTGATTTTGGAGCCCAAGAAAATTAGTGAAATGGAAATCAAAATTACAATGAAGTATCATCTCACATTGGTCAGAATGGCCATCATCAAAAATCTAAAACAATAAACATTGGGGAGGGTATGGAGAAAAAGGAACCCTCTTGCACTGTTGATGGGAATGCAAATTGATACAGTCACTATAGAGAATGGCATGGAGATTTATTTAAAAACTAGTGATAAAACTATCATATGACCCAGAAATCCCACTACTAGGCATATACCCTCAGGAAACCATAATTGAAAAAGACACATGTACTCCAATGCTCATCCCAGCACTACTTACAATAGCTAGGACATGGAAGTAACCTAGATGGACATCGACAGATGAATGGATAAGGAAGTTATGGTATATATACACAATGGAGTATTAATAAGCTATAAAAAGGAACACATTTGAATCAGTTCTAATGAGGCAGATCAACCTATAACGTATTATACAGACTGAAGCAAGTCACGAAGAGAACGACAAATGTCATATACTTAAGCATATATATGGAATATAGAAAGGTGGTACTGATGATCTTACTTGCATGACAGCAAAGGAGAGACAGACATAAAGAACAGACTTTTGGACACATTGGGGGAAGAAGAGTGTGGGACAATTTGAGAGAATAACATTGAAACATATACATTACTAGATAATAGATAAAATAGATAGCTAGTGGGAATTTGCTGTATGATGCAGGGAACCCAAATCCAGTGCTCTGTGACAATCTAGAGGGGTTAGGTGGGGAAGGAAATGGAAGGGGTTTCAAGAGGGAGGGGACATATGTATACTTCTGGCCAATTCATGTTGATGTTTGACAGAAATGATCACAATATTGTAAGTAATCATCCTTTAATTAAAATTTAAAAAATTAAAAAGAAAAAGAAAACCCAAAACTCTTTTCTCAAATTTTTGAACACAACTCTGCAGATTCAAACTTTACTATGTTATAGCTTTAATTTATTGCCTGAGAGTCTATGAATTAAAATAAAACTCCATCCCTGACAGCAAATTAGAAAATGATGGAATTAAGTTTAAAAGGCCTCTTCCTAAATTTAAAGACCAAATCAGAGTGAGTTTTCTGATATGCAGTTTTGATAAGACATTATCAGGCTAGGAGATAAAGGCTGTCTTCATTGCCAAAAATAAATCTCTCTCTTCCTTTTATTCATCAAGCTTCTATTAAAATTTGGTTAAGTATCAGGCTAGGTGCTAGATGCTGAGATTAATAAACACAAGTAAACTGAGTCGTATTTCTTTTCAAAGAGCTGCTAATATCTCTCATGAAAGAAACAGGTACAATTCTAAAGAAGGCCATTAATAATCAAATAAATTTATCTCTATCGTTTTTAGAGATTCATTTCACACTTAGGAGCAGAGGAGCATTTTTGATATATAATTTATTCATGATTTTAAGGAATCTTTAAGCTATTAAAACTGCATGTCCAATAGCACACTTGACACCAAAGAATAAACTGTGGCAAATTCTTTTGAGTTGTTAACATTCTTTACCCATTCTTTGCTGGTAATATTAGAGGGTTTATTTGACTAAAGTAAAAATTCTGGAATTATTCTCTTATGACATCTCATTTGTCCTTTCTCTCTAATCATAATTTCTCATACAAAGTAGAGCTAAGTTCATATTTGGATGGCGATGTAGTGAGCCCATGACAAGCAACCTTTCTTTAGGTTTTGATTTTACCTGTATTTTAACTGTAAAAACTCTTACCTACTGCTCAAAAATAACATTGTGTTTTTGTTTTTAGTGTGTTTGTTATGTGACTTTTCTTCCAGCAGAAGAGTTGTTTGTTTGTTTGTTTTTTCTTTGCTAGGCTTGTTGATATCAAAGTGAAAACCCTATAATTTGTATTAGGAGTTATGACTTTATTTATTGGAGGATGGCTTTGGGAACACTATGTCAGGCTTATACCACATGAGCCTCAGTTTCCCTTTCTGAGATACTAATTGTAATAAATACGAGAGGATTAAGTGAAATGACCACATAAAGTGCTTAGATATATATTTCAGTTCAGTCGCTCAGTCGTGTCCGACTCTTTGCGACCCCATGAATCTCAGCACGCCAGGCTTCCCTGTCCATCACCAACTCCCGGAGTTTACTCAGACTCACGTGCATTGAGTCAGTGATGCCATCCAGCCATCTCATCCTCTGTCGTCCCCTTCTCCTCCTGCCCCCAATCCCTCCCAGCATCAGAGTCTTTTCCAATGAGTCAACTGTTTGCATGAGGTGGCCAAAGTACTGGAGTTTCAGCTTTAGCATCACTCCTTCCAAAGAAATCCCAGGGCTGATCTCCTTTAGAATGGACTGGTTGGATCTCCTTGCAGTCCAAGGGACTCTCAAGAGTCTTCTCCAACACCACAGTTCAAAAGCATCAATTCTTCAGTGCTCAACCTTCTTCACAGTCCAACTCTCACATCTATACATGACCACAGGAAAAACCATAGCCTTGATTAGACGGACCTTTGTTGGCAATATACTTAGCCTGAAATAAATACTCTGAATCTTAGCTATGGTTATATGATCCCAGCAGCATTGTAGAAGTGTCTATTTTGGTTATAATCATGTGAGTCATTTAAAGCTAACAGTAGCTGGAGTTTGTAGGAAGGCAGGTCGCTTATTATTGCTAACAAATATCTTGACTATGTAATCTTACTTAATCTTTAGAAAAAGTCTATAGATAAATTGCGCTTAGCATTTTTAAAGCATTCACTTTCTCACGATCTGCTTTACTTATCACACACATTTATATAATCTGCAAAGACATGTATAGTTCTGCATTGCACAAAGAAGATCTTAAAGAAACAGAAATATTCTCAAGATCAAAATCTCAAACATGAAAAATCTTGAACTGAAACTCTAGTTCTTTTGCTTCTGCATTTTTCATCATTTCTCATTTATTTTCTAAATCAAGAATTCATGTTCTTTGATAATGAAGAATTTTAGAAGAAGAAGAATTTGTTAAAATTTTAATCTAACAAAAACATCCCCATTTTTTTGTAACTTCATTTCTAATGTGCCTAACCACAGAGTGGAGATACCTAGTCTGTGCCCTGGTCAAGCCTGCCTGAGATGCATTCCTTCTGTATAAGCAGCTCAGTCACTTGTCTTTCACAACACAATTTAACACCCTTGTCTCCCATAAAGCCCTCCTTGATCACTCTAGTCTACTATTCTTTTGTTTATTTAACTTCCTGGACATTTATTCTATGCTCTCTTTTATTGTCATTTACCTTTTATGCTAAAGCTTACCTCTTCAGTTTGACTGTTAAGGTCCTCATGCAGATGTACCATAGCCTCACATAGTACCTGGTTCAAACAATTATGCAGTTGTTTGGTGATGATGATGATGATGTGATGGTGGTGAGGATAGAAATACTTACAACAACATCTCCAATTTACCTCATGGTGTTCTCTCCATGACTGTGACCCTGGCAAGCAACAATCAGTTGGTCACTGGTAATTGACCTGTTCAGTTGTATTCACTCATTTGATTCAGAATATTTCAGGAGAGTCTACTATACACTAAAGCCTATCTAGATATTGGAGTTGCGAAGACAGAGTTTTGAACATCAAAACTTACATTCTAATAGAAGAGATAGACTTGAAAACAAATGTGTAGTACGATGACATATTTCAGGTGTTCTAATATGAATATTATCAGGACGGGAAAAATGAGAGAAAGATTCCTAATTTATTTATGAGAGGAAAGGTGGGTTCCTGAAAAACTTCAGAGAAAAAGTCAACTTTGAACCAAATCTTAAAAGATGACTAAGTGGAACAAACCCACTTATGCCTGTTTCTTTCTACTATTGGTAGCAAATATGTCCCAGGGCACGACAAGAGCAGTAGCTTAAAGTGCCTGGAGCTGAAACAGAACTGGAGATTTTGACCTTCAGTGACTGGAGTAGGAGGTAATGGCATGATCTAATTTAAGGAAACAAATTACCTGTTATTTGAAGAAGTTACTGTGAAATGACCTGAAATTGTGTTGAGATCATTGTGGCCTACTCTTGCAGAAAAGAGATATCTCTGCCACTGTGTGGGATTCTGAAGAGCTCATAACAAAAACAAAAAATGTTTATTTTGCACTTGAGACTATCAGAAAAAGAGTCTCATTATACACTATTATGTTATACACATACACTAATATGTCTCATTATACACTATTAGGCAAAATCTCTACATTGCCACATAAATATTGCTTTATTTAACACATTTATTTAGCACCTGCTCTATGCCGGGTACCATGACAGGATCTGAGAACTGTAGCAATGAGCAAAACTGACACAAAAATCATTATACTCCTGAAGCTTATATTCCAGTAGGAGGAAATCAACAGTAAGCAAATAAATAAGTCAATCATACAGTACATTAGATAGGGAAAGTTCTATGGGAAAAATTAAAACAGAGAAGGAAGGTAAGGAGTATTGTGAGGTGGGGGTAGATAAGAAATTGTATTTTTAAATAGGTTGGTTAGAAAAGGCCTCACTCCGAAGAGGGCAATCAAGCCGAAATGTGAAAAAGATGAGGGCTCATGACACAGAAATATGAGGAAGGAGAAAATTCCACGTTTGGTGAACAGCATGTACAAATTCCCTGAAGCAGGACTACACTTGAACCAGTTAAGAAATATCAGGGAGGCCAAAGTGGCTGGAATGGAGTAAATGAGGGGAATAATATGAGATTAGTGAGATAATTAGGGGACAGACTGAGTAGAGTTTTCATATTTTTCTAAGTATGTTGGCTTTAACTGTTAGTGGCATGGAGAATCACTGAAACTTTAAAGCATGATCTGTCTTACATTTCAATGGGATAACTTAAGCTTCTATATTGAGTGTATTCTCTGGGGGATGAAGGGAAAAGTTAAAGAGAACAATTAGGACTTGATTTTCATAATCCAAATGAGAAATCATGTGGCTCAGCCCAGGATGGTAGTGGTAGATAGTAATGAGAAGAGGTCAGAATCTGAATATACTTTGAAGAAAAAGTCAGAATGATTTGCTAGTGAATGAGATTTTTGATAGGAAAGAAAGGGAAAAATAAAAGATTATGATTTTGACCTGTCTGTTTGCCATTAACTGAGATGGGGAAGGCTGTAAGAGAAGCAAGTTCTGAAGTAAGATCAAAGTTTTGGACATGTTATATTTGAGATATTTGTTGAACATTCAAGTATGATGAGTGTAGGAGACCAGAAGTTAGAGGGAGAGATCTGTTCTGTACACATTCACTTTTGAGTCTCAGCATGTATATGGTATTTGAAGTCAGGAGACTGGATGAGATCACCAATGAAATAAGTTTAAATACAAAAGAGAGTCCTGGAGGATCACAGTATTTAGAGGCTGTGAATAAGAGAAGGAACTAGCAAACGATTTTAAGAAAGAGAGGTCAGTGAGGCAGGAGGAAAACTAGGACTTTGTGATGTGCTGGAAGCCAAGCAAAAGGGGTTACAGAAGGAGTCATCAGTTGTACCTAATACCGCAGTGGATCAAGGTGAGTGAGTTCTGAGAACTGATCAGTGCACTCAGCATCACAGTAGTCATTGGTGACTTGATAGGGAAAGTTTTAAATGTGGGGTGATGGGGAAGAAAGCCTGACTAGTTTGACTTTGAGAGAGAATGAGGGTTGAGACCTTGGATACAGGATGTATACACAACTCTTTGAATGAGTTGTCTTTAAACCAGTCAGAGAAATGGAGCTGAAGTTAGAGAGTATGGTATTAGTTTTTTGTGTGTTTATTTTTAAGAAGATAAAAATATTATATCCCCACAATCTGCATAACTTCCTTATCTTTATTGGAGGAATAAAATCTACATGCCCAGTGTAGACATAGACTAACCTTGTAGGCAGCTATATTGTGGTGCTCCTTTAAAAGAGATTAAATGTTGCCAGTGTTTGGATCCTTTCAAAAGAAAATTTTCCTTAATCTAACCAAGATATCAATTAGAATAGTTTGACTTAAATTGTAAAATCATGAGCCTGAAAATTGTCAACCAAAGTCAAAATTCAATAGTAATATTCCTGGTTGATTTACTCTTACAAGAACATTATCAGTTTAATAATTAATATAATAACTTATTCTGTGTGCTTTATGTGCTGTCCTCAGTCACTCAGTACTGTCTGACTCTTTGTGACCCTATAGACTGTAGCCTGTCACTCTCCTCTGTCCATGAGATTTTTCAGGCAAGGATACTGCTGAGGGTTGCCATTTCCTCTTCCAGGGGATCTTCCCAACTCAGGGATCAAACACATCTCCTATATTTCGTACACTGGCGAGTAGATTCTTTAACACTGAGCTACCATAGTTTGGTGGCCAAATTATAAAATTCTGATCATTTAAGCCTTCATATTTAATATAAATATTATGCTTGGAAGTATTTCAAAATATAGGGCTAATATCAACTTGGAAGATGATTTAATTTAATGTGTACATTTTATCAGTTGATAACTTCAAACAGAGACTAAAATGACATAACTGAGATCACCAGTTATGAGTTAAACAGGGTCAGGACTAGAAACCAGCTGAGTAAGGGCCACTCTACTGTGTCTCAGGCTTCAACTTGGGAGAATACCCTGACTATGTCTAAAATGGGGACATCTCTATCAGTTTATATGTTAATTTAACATGAAGAAAAAATATTATAAGAAAAAGCTGCTAATTTAGCTGGTAAATGATGAAATCAACACTGTGTATTTTTTCCCTTCAGTCTGCAGCTGAAAGAATTAGTGCCCAACAATTTTGACTCATTCAGTATATACTCAAAGAGCACCTTCTATATTCCAAGCTCCATAGAAGGTCTAAGAGGAATATGATGAACTCAGTACATCCCTAGGGCTTAGTGTCATTTGTAGAGAGAAGAAGAGAAAGGGACTGACAATGTATAGGCCAGGCACCTTCATAAACAATCTCTTCTTATATCTCACCATAGCTATGTGAAGTAGGGGTGATCACATATTTTTTACAGATAAGGAAACTGGGGTTAATTTGCTCGAAAAGTCAGACTTGTATAGTATAGTGAAAGTTGCTCAGTCGTGTCCGACTCTTTGCGACCCCATGAATTGCAGCACGCCAGGCCTCCCTGTCCATCACCATCTCCCGGGGTTCACTCAAATTCACGTACATCGAGTCGGTGATGCCGTCCAGCCATCTCATCCTCTGTCGATCCCTTTTCCTCCTGCTCCCAATCCCTCCCAGCATCAGAGTCTTTTCCAATGAGTCAACTCTTTGCATGAGGTGGCCAAAGTACCGGAGTTTCAAATTTAGCATCATTCCTTCCAAAGAACACCCAGGGCTGATCTCCTTTAGAATGGACTGGTTGGATCTCCTTGCAGTCCAAGGGACTCTCAAGAATCTTCTCCAACACCACAGCATCAATTCTTTGGCACTCAACCATCTTTATGGTCCAACTCTCACATCCATATGTGACAACTGGAAAAACCATAGCTTTGACTGTATGGACCTTTGTCAGTAAAGTCATGTCTCTGCTTTATAATACACTGTCTAGTTTGATCACAGCTTTTCTTCCAAGGAGCAAGCGTCTTTTAATTTCATGGTTGCAGCCACCATCTGCAGTGATTTTGGAGGCCAAATAATAAAGTCTGTCACTATTTTCAGTGTTTCCCCATGTATTTGCCATGAAGTGATGGGACAGGATGCCATGATCTTCATTTTTTGAATGTTGAGTTTTAAGCCAAATTTGGCCAAATGAGATTATGGTTACCTTGGTTCAGAATTGCTTAGTCACCAGTAACAGAGGTCCACTGAAAGTTACTCTAAAACCAATGAGGCACTAATTGGTGAGAAACAAGATGCCTTTCATAGCAGGCAGGATTGCCAGCCTCACAGGTGGCTAGAACCAGAGACTGCACAAGAGCCCAGCAGCCTGACTACTTGTTAGCTGGTCTCCACATCAGTCCTCAGAGTCACACGCCTTTCATTTTTGGTTCTCTCTGCGTATATGCTTTATTTTTCTCTCTCTGAAACCTGACTTCCCTGATTACTTTTTATTGTCCCAATACAGCCATTCCAGTTAAAAGCTAGTGGAGCCAAGTCCTAGTATCTTTTGTGTTCTGATTAAATTTTTGGAGTTTGAGGTTCACTTAATTCCCTTTGGAGCTGATGGTATAGTCTGATCTTAAGATCCCTAAGATTCTGAGTGAGTCCCAGAATTCTAGGGATGAGAGAAGCTCTGAGGACTGGGCCCCAAGGTATTGGCATGGCTTGGTCAGGAAGAAGCTAGGAGAAATTGGGAGTTCATCTGGTATTCTTGGCTCCCTCTCTTGGCTCTATATGGATGTCATTACCCCATCTGGGGGCATCTGCTGCCCTCAGACTCTTCAAAGTTTTCTTTTCTACCCCTTACCTTTCTTTGACAGCAGTAGAACTTTCCTCAGATCAAGTTCAACTATCCCCACTGCTATTTGTACCCTCCAAGCTATGATGTTCTCTCATTTATTCAGCTATGGTCTGAATGACACTATCTGGCAAACACAGAACCCTTCATAGTCAACTAAGAGTACTTGTTTTCAAAAGGACTTTAAGCAGTGGCTCAAATAATGAGAGTGCCAGATACTAGGCAGGAGGCATTTGAAGTCAGGAAGGTCTTAAAGTAAAAGGTAATTCATAAAAATTTATATTTCAGTCTCAATTCCATTACTTTGGGCTGTGAGAACCTGGAAATTTGCTGGCATCTCCATTCCCAAATTTTTAGTTATCTCATTTCTACTTATCCCATAGAATTGCCATATTAAATTGGATAAAGTATGCAAGTATGTAAAGTACCCAAATGTTGTAGGATTTCAGTGAATGATGATTGAGGATTACCCTCAATCCCCCACTCCCACTACATACCCTTCACTCAAATCTCATTACAAAAATGGTTGTCTTAGAGTAGGACCAATGTTCTGTGGGCACCTTTAGAAATACTACTGGCTCCTCTCTCTGGGGCAGATATTTCCTACTCTTTTATGTACAGATTGTCTCCATAGGCTATCACACTCTTCCAATAAAAGCATAATGGTTATAACTTTGAAGACAACAAAAGGACTCAAGACATAGAGGCACTTTGGATCTAAAAGGTGACTACTGACATTTTAGATCAAGGAGAGCATGGAGGTGTGTTTCTAGTGGTACCACCTTATATATAACCCTAGAAGCCTCGTTTTTACAATATCTGTGTTAATTAATAATTCCATGGACAGAGAATCCTGGTGGGATACAGCCCATGGGGTCACAAAGAGTCAGACACAACTGAGTGACTAACACACATTAATTTATAAATAACCATGCCCCTTACACAGTCATAATCATGAAGATAATAATCTCATTAACAGCTGCTATGTTTTCACCACAGCTTTGTATTTAACACATCAAGTATTTCGCATATTATCTCCCATAAAACTCTCAGAGTCCTTATCTCTCTTTTCTTTTTTCTTTTTTTTTTATTTTAATTGGCGGTTAATTACTTTACAATAGTGTGGTGGTTTTTGCCATACATTCACATGAATCAGCCATTGGTGTACACATGTTCCCCACCCTGAACCTCCCTCTCACCTTCCTCCCCACCCCATCCCTCAGGTTCGTCCCAGTGCACAAGCCCTGAGCACCATGTCTCATGCATCGATCCTGGACTGGCGATCTATTTCACATATGATAATATATATGTTTCAATGCTATTCTCTCAAATCATCCCACCCTCGCCTTCTCCCAGAGTCCAAGAGTCTGTTCTTTACATCCGTGTCTCTTTCGCTGTCTTGCATATAGGGTCTTACTAAATTTACCATGTTGCTAAATTCCATATATATGCAAAAATATACTGTATTGGTGTTTTCTTTCTGACTTACTTCACTCTGTATAATAGACTCCAGTTTCATCCACCTCATTAGAACTGATTCAAATTCATTCTTTTTAATAGGAGTAATATTCCATTGTGTATATGTACCACGGCTTTCTTATCCATTCATCTGCTAATGGACATCTAAGTTGTTTCCATGTCCTGGCTATTGTAAACATTGCTGAGATGAACATTGGTGTGTCTTTCAATTCTGGTTTCCTTGGTGTATACGCTCAGCAATGGGATTGCTGTGTTGTATGGCAGTTCTATTTCCAGTTTTTTAAGGAATCTCCACACTGTTCTCCATAGTGGCTGTACTAGTTTGCATTCCCACCAACAGTGTAAGAGGGTTCCTTTTTCTCCACACCCTCTCCAGAATTTATTGTTTGAAAACATTTTGATAACAACCATTCTGACCAGCGTGAGATGGTACTTCATTGTGGTTTTGATTTGCGTTTCTCTGATAATGAGTGATGTTGAGCATCTTTTCATGTGTTTGTTAGCCCTCTGTATGTCTTCCTTGGAGAAATGTCTGTTTAGTTATTTGGCCCATTTTTTAATTGGGTCACTTATTTTTCTGGAATTGAGCTGCAGGAGTTGCTTGTATATTTTTGAGATTAATTCTTTGTCAGTTGCTTCATTTGCTATTATTTTCTCCCATTGTGAAGGCTGTCTTTTCACCTTGCTTATAGTTTCCTTTATTGTGCAGAAGCTTTTAAGTTTAATTAGGTCCCATTTGTTTATTTTTTCTTTTATTTCCATTACTCTGGGAGGTGGGTCATAGAGGATCCTGCTATGACTTACGTCCGAGAGTGTTTTGCCTATGTTTCCCTCTATGAGTTATATAGTTTCTGGTCTTACATTTATATCTTTAATCCATTTTGAGTTTATTTTTTTGTATGGTGTTATAAAGTGTTCTAGTTTCATTCTTTTACAAGTGGTTGACCAATTTTCCTAGCACCACTTGTTAAAAAGATTGTCTTTTCGCCATTGTATATTCTTGCCTTCTTTGTCGAAGATAAGGTGTCCATAGGTGCGTGGATCTATCTCTGGGCTTTCTATTTTGTTCCATTGATCTATTGTCTTTGTGCCACTACCATACTGTCTTGATGACTGCTGCTTTGTAGCATAGCCTGAAGTCAGACAGGTTGATTCCTCCAATTATGTTCTTCTTTCTCAAGATTGCTTTGGCTATTCAAGGTTTTTTTGTAGTTCCATACAAATTGTGAAATTATTTGTTCTAGCTCTGTGAAAAATACCATTGGTAGCTTGATAGAGATTGCATTGAATCTATAGATTCCTTTGGATAGTATACTCATTTTCACTACATTGATTCTTCCGATCCATGAACATGGTATATTTCTCCATCTATTTGTGTCATCTTTGATTTCTTTCACCAGTGTTTTATAGTTTTCTACATATAAGTCTTTTGTTTCTTTAGGTAGATATATTCCTAAGTATTTTATTCTTTTCATTGCAATGGTGAATGGAATTGTTTCCTTAATTTCTCTTTCTGTTTTCTCATTGTTAGTGTATACAAATGCAAGGGATTTCTGTGTGTTAATTTTATATCCTGCAACTTTACTATATTCACTGATTAGCTCTAGTAATTTTCTGTTGGCGTCTTTAGGGTTTTCTATGTAGAGTATCATGTCATCTGCAAACAGTGAAAGTTTTACTTCTTTTCCAATCTGGATTCCTTTTATTCCTTTTTCTTCTCTGATTGCTATGGCTAAAACTTCCAAGACTATATTGAATAGTAGTGGTGAGAGTGGGCATCCTTGTCTTGTTCTTGACTTTAGGGAAATCCTTTCAATTTTTCACCATTGAGGATAATGTTTGCTGTGGGTTTATCATATATGGCTTTTATTATGGTGAGGCATGTTCTTTCTATGCCTGCTTTCTGGAGGGTTTTTATCATAAATGGATGATGGATTTTTTCAAAGGCTTTCTCTGCATCTACTGAGATAATCATATGGTTTTTATCTTTCAATTTTTTCATGTGCTGTATCACTCCAACTGATTTGCAAATATTGAAGAATCCTTACATCCCTGGGATAAAGCCCACTTGGCCATGATGTATGATCTTTTTAATATGTTGTTAGATTCTATTTGCTAGAATTTTGTTAAGGATTTTTGCATCTATGTTCATCAGTGATATTGGCCTGTAGGTTTCTTTTTATGTGGTTTCTTTGTCTGGTTTTGGTATTAGGGTGATGGTGGCCTCATTTGAGTTTGGAAGTTTACCTTCTTCTGCAATTTTGTGGAAGAGTTAGAATAGGATAGGTGTTAGCTCTTCTTTAAATTTTTTGTAAAATTCATCTGTGAAGTCATCTTGTCCTGGGCTTTTGTTTGTTAGATTTTTGATTACAGTTTCGATTTCTGTGCTTGTGATGGGTCTGTTAAGATTTTCTATTTCTTCCTGGTTCAGTTTTGGAAAGTTATACTTTTCTAAGAATTTGTCAATTTCTTCCAAGTTGTCCATTTTTTTTTTTTGGCATATAATTGCTGACAGTAATCTCTTATGATCCTTTGTATTTCTGTGTTGTCTGTTGTGATCTCTCCATTTTCATTTCTAATTCTGTTGATTTGAGTTTTCTCCCTTTTTTCTTGAGTCTGGTTAATGGTTTGTCTATTTTATTTAAATTTTCAAAGAACCAGCTTTTAGCTTTGTTGTATTTGGCTATGGTCTCCTTTGTTTCTTTTGCATTTATTTCTGCCCTAATTTTTATGATGTCTTTCTTCTACTATTGCTTCATTTCTTCTTTTTCTAGTTGCTCTAGGTGTAGAGTTAGGTTATTTATTTGATTTTTCTCCTGTTTCTTTAGGTAGGTTTGTATTGCTACAAACCTTCCCCTTAGCACTTGTTATACTGTATCCCATAGTTTTTGGGTTGTTGTGTTTTCATTTTCTTTCATTTCTATGCATATTTTGATTTCTTTTTTGATTTCTTCTGTGATTTGTTGGTTATTCAGAAGTGTGTTGTTTAGCCTCCATATGTTTGTATTTTGAATAGCTTTTTTCCTGTGGTTAACATCTAATCTTATTGCATTGTGATCAGAAAAGATGCTTGAGATGATTTCAATTTCTTTGAATTTACCAAGGCTAGATTTATGGCCCAGGATGTGATCTATCCTGGAGAAGGTTCTGTGTGCACTTGAGAAAAAGGTGAAATTCATTGTTTTAGGGTGAAATGTCCTATAGATATCAATTAGATCTAGCTGGTCCATTGTATCATTTAAAGTTCACGTTTCCTTGCTAATTTTATGTTTAGTTGATCTATCCATAGGTGTGAGTGGGGTATTAAAGTCTCCCTCTATTATTGTGTTACTATTGATTTCCTCTTTCATACTTGTTAGCACTTGCCTTACATATTGTGGTGCTCCTCTGTTGGGTGCATATATATTTATAATTGTATATCTTCTTCTTGGATTGATCCTTTGATCATTATGTAGTGTCCTTCTTTGTCTCTTTTCATGGCCTTTATTTCAAAGTCTATTTTAGTATACTGTATTGGTGTTTTTCTTTCTGGCTTACTTCACTCTGTATAATAGGCTCTAGTTTCATCCACCTCATTAGAACTGATTCAAATGTATTCTTTTTAATGGCTGAGTAATACCCCATTGTGTATATGTACCACAGCTTTCTTATCCATTCATCTGCTGATGGACATCTAGGTTGCTTCCATGTCCTGGCTATTATAAACAGTGCTGAAAGAAAAACACTAGTACAGTATACTAACACATATATATGGAATTTAGAAAGATGGTAACAATAACCCTGTATATGAGACAGCAAAAGAGACACTGATGTATAGAACAGTCTTTTGGACTCTGTGGGAGAGGGAGAGGGTGGGATGATTTGGGAGAATGGCATTGAAACATCTATAATATCATATATGAAACGAGTCACCAGTCCAGGTTTGATGCACTGTACTGGATGCTTGGGGCTGGTGCACTGGGACGACCAGAGGGATGGTACAGGGAGGGAGGAGGGAGGAGGGTTCAGGATGGGGAACACATGTATACATGTGGTGGATTCATGTTGATATATGGCAAAGCCAATACAATATTGTAAAGTTAAAAAATAAAATAAAATAAATGCATAGAAGAAAAAAAGGAGAGAGTCTACCAAAAAAAAGTCTATTTTATCTGATATGAGTAATGCTACTCCTGCTTTCTTTTGGTCTCCATTTGCATAAAATATCTTTTTCCAGCCCTTCACTTTCAGTCTGTATGTGTCCCTAGGTTTAAGGTGGGTCTCTTGTAGACAGCATGTATAGGAGTCTTATTTTTGTATCCATTCATCTAGTCTTTGTCTTTTGGTTGGGGCATTCAACTCATTTACATTTAAGGTAATTATTGATAATGATTGCCATTTACTTTGTTGTTTTGGGTTTGCGTTTATAAACCTTTTATGTGTTTCCTGTCTAGGGAAGATCCTTTAGCATTTGTTGAAGAACTGGTTTGGTGGTGCTTAATTCTCTGAGTTTTTGCTTGTCTGTTAAGCTTTTGATTTCTCCTTCATATTTGAATGAGATCCTTGCTGGGTACAAAAATCTGGGTTATAGGATGTTCTCTTTCATCACTTTAAGTATGTCCTACCATTCCCTTCTGGCTTGAAGAGTTTCTACTGAAAGATCAGCTGTTATCCTTATGGAGATACCCTTGTGAGTTATTTGTTGTTTTTCCCTTGCTGCTTTTAATATTTTTTCTTTGTGTTTGATCTTCGTTAATTTGATTAATACGTGTCTTGGGGTGTTTTGCCTTAGGTTTTTCCTGTTTGGGACTCTCTGAGTTTTTTGGACTTGGGTGGCTATTTCCTTCCCCATTTTAGGGAAGTTTTCAACTATTGTCTCCTCATTTTCTCATGGCCTTTCTTTTTGTCTTCTTCTTCTGGGACTCCTATGATTCGAATGTTGGGGCGTTTAACATTGTCCCAGAGGTCTCTGAGGTTGTCCTCATTTATTTTAATTCTTTTTTTTTCCCTCTCTGCCTCATTTGTTTCCACCATTCTATCTACCACCTCACTTATCCTATCTTCTGCCTCAGTTATTCTACTGTTGGTTTCTTCCGGAGTGCCTTTGATCTCAGTTATTGAATTATTCATTATTGATGGACTCTTTATTTCTTCTAGGTCCTTGTTAAACTTTTCTTGCATCTTCTCAGTCCTTTTCTCCAGACTATTTATCTGTAACTCCATTTTGTTTTCAAGATTTTGGATCATATTTACTATCATTATTCTGAATTATTTTCCAGGTAGACTCCCTATCTCCTCCACTTTTGTTTGGCTTGGTGGGCTTTTATCATATTCCTTTACCTGCTGAATATTTCTCTGCCTTTTCATCTTGTTTAGGTTGCTATGTTTGGGGTGGCCTTTCTGTATGTGGAAGTTTGTGGTTCTTCTTTGTTGTGGAGGGTCCTCCCTGACTGTGGAGTTGGGCAAGTGGCTGTTCATGGTTTCCTGGTTAGGGAAGCTTCCCTCGGTGTTCTGGTGGGTGGAGCTGGATCTCTTCTCTCTGAAGTGCAATGAAGGGTCAAGTAGTGAGTCTTGAGGGTTTGGTGTGACTTTTGGACGCCTATATTTTTGTGCTCAGGGTTATGTTCCTGCTTTTTATGGTGGAGAATTAGCTTGGTATGTCTTGCTCTGGAATGTGTTGGCTCTTGGGTGGAGCTTGGTTTCAGTGTAGATATGGAGGCTTTTGGATGAGCTCTTGTCGATTAATGGTCCCTGGAGTCAGGAGTTCTCTGGTGTTCTCATGTTTTGGATTTAAGCTTCCTGCTTCTGGTTTTCAGTCTTAAACTTCTCCATCCATACAGCACCGATGATAAAGCATCTAGGTTAACAGTGAAAAGATTCTACACAGTGAGGGACACTGAGAGAGGTTCACAGAGTTATGTGGAGAAGAGAAGAGGGAGGGGAGGATACAGGTGACCAGGAAGAGAAGAGGGGGAATAAAAAGAGGGGAGAGCAATCTAGTCAGTAATCAATTCCCTATTTACTCTCCACAGTCTGCAACACTCAGAGTGCTTCATGGAGTTACATGGAGAAGAGAAGAGGGACGAAGGAGATAGAGATGACCAGGAGGAAAGGAGGAGGAGTCAAAAGGAGACAGACCAATCTAGCCAGTGATCAGTTCCATAAGTGTTCTCCACAGCCTGAAACACCTAGAGATTCACAGGGTTAAGTAGAGAAGAGAAGGGGGAGGGAGGAGATAGAGGTGACCTGGGGGAGAAAAAGGAGAGTCAAAAGGGGAGAGAGCAATCAAGACAGTAATCACACTCCTAAGTAAAGATAGGTACTGAAGATTGGATTCTTAAAGGTACAAAATTAATAACAAATACCAAAAAGCAAAGATAAAAAATCTAGAGTAGAGGTTAGACTCTCAAAAATACAAAATTAAAAAAAAAAATCACAAAAGTTATAAAAATATATTAAAATATATGAAATTTGCTTTAAAATAGGGTCTTTTTTGCAAGGTAATAGTAGGTTTTAAAAATGAAAATTAAAGGAGTAATAAAGAACTTAAAAATAAAAAAATTTAAAAATGATAATAGTAAAATATATCTAGGAATTTCCCTAACACTGTTGAGATAGTTCCTTGTTCCAGGTTAAACTTCTTCTCAAGGACTATGGGTCCCTTCCAGTGTAGTCAATCGGAGAAGGCAATGGCGCCCCACTCCAGTACTCTTACCTGGAAAATCCCATGGATGAAGGAGCCTGGTAGGCTGTGGTCCATGGGGTCGCTAAGAGTCAGACATGACTGAGCGACTTCACTTTCACTTTTCACTTGGAAAAGGAAATGGCAACCCACTCCAGTGTTCTTGCCTGGAGAATCCCAGAGACGGGGGAGCCTGGTGGGCTGATGTCTATGGGGTCACACAGAGTCAGACACGACTGAAATGACAGCAACAGCAGCAATCTAGTCAATGCTAACCACAAGGTTTTAATCTGTTGCACCTGTCACTTCCAAAGCATTTCCCTCTTCTTTGTTTATTTTGGCTTCCTCTGTTTGCAAGTCTCTTCAGTATCTAACTTCTGCCCTGACACAAGGTAGCAAAGGTGGTCAATTTTTTAGGCTCACTTGTTCATTTATGCTGTGGAGAGGGAGGAGCACTGCAAACAAATATCACTAGCATGTTGTGGGGGTTCTCAGAGTGTCTGGGCCACACTGGGTTTGTCCCCACTCACAGCGTGTGTGCTTTCGTGGTTTACACTGCTCAGGCTCCAGGTTGCTCTTGCAAGGGAACTGCCTAAAGAGGGCCCTGGATTGCATGCACTTCCCAGATCTAAGCCACTAAGGTTCAGGTTCTTGGGTACTCCACAAAGGCACAAACTCGGTTGGGCCTGTGTTTTGTGCCCTTCCCAGGTCCGAGAAGCTCAGGAGACCAGGTGCTTGGCAAGCACACTCTCCCCAGGTGGGCAGTGCATCTTATCTCCTCCCTGGTCCTGGCCGCATGGTTTCTCGTCGTGCGCAGTGGGAGCACCGTCTCAGGTGTGCCGTGTGTCTCTTCTGGGGAGCTGATCTCTGGCTGCAACCCTCCTGGCAGATGTCAACCGTCCAGGATCCCAGGAAGACTTGGTTAGCAACTGGGAGACTGCTCGCAGTTTGGTAGAGGATGCCATCTCTGGGGCTGAGTTTGCCCCTTTCCAGCTCTGGCTGTCGCAAGCCTGCCTCCCTGCCTCCTGTGGGGGATGGGCCAGTCCACAGCCGGCTAGCTCTCCTTTGGTATTCGCTCAGTCCTTTGTTCTGTGAGTGGCCCAGCAGTGCCTTAGGTTAGAGCTTTTTGTGGGAAAGTTCTCTCTCTCTCTCTCTCTCTCTCTCTCTCTCTCTCTCGTCTTTTTTCTTTTTTTTCCCCCTCTCTCTCTGGCTATCCCATGGTTTGGGTTGCTATCTCATGTTAGCTCCCTCAGATTGCCCTCAGGGCATTCAGGCCCGGTCCTTACCCTAAGCAATGCAGCCCGCACCTCCCTGTTCAGCCTTCACTTGCTGGTGGTGGATGCGAGCGTCTGGGCTACTTCTTTGCTGGGAGTTGCGGTTAGGTGCATAATCTGTGGGTTCTATTTATTTATTTTTTCCTCCTGGTTATGTTGCCCTCTGAGATTCCAAAACTCCCCACAGGCCCGCTGGTGAGAGGGTTTCCTGCTGTTTGAAAACTTCTCCTCTTTCACGACTCCCTCCCCAGGACAGGTCTCCATCCCTAACTCTTTTGTCTCTCTTTTTATCTTTTATATTTTGTCCTACCTTCTTTTGAAGACATTCGGCTGCCTTTCTGAATGCCTGGTGTCCTTCCGCCAGCATTCAGAAGTTGTTTTGTGGTATTTGCTCAGCGTTCAAATGATCTTTTGATGAATTTGTGGGGGAGAAAGTGGTCTCCCCATCCTATTCCTCCACCATCTTAGGATCGCCCCCATTATCTCGTTTTACAGATAAGGAAACTAAGACTCAGAGGTGTTCAGTAACCTGTCTAAGGTATGACTGTACTGAAAGATTAGTCATAGAAAAGGCAAAGGAACCAGAGATCAAATTGCCAACATCTGTTGGATCATTGAAATAAGAGAATACCAATAAAATATCTACTTCTGTTTTATTGACTATGCCAAAGCCTTTGATTCTGTGGATCATAACAAACTGGAAAATTCTTCAAGAGATGGGAATACCAGACCACCTTCCTGCCTCCTGAGAAATTTGTTTGCAGGTCAAGAAGCAACAGTTAGAACCAGACATGCAACAACAGACTGGTTCCAAATTGGGAAAGGAGTACCTCAAGCCCGTACATTGTCACCCTGCTTATTTAACTTTTATGCAGAGTACATCATGAGAATGCCGGGCTGGATGAAGTACAAGCTAGAATCAAGATTGCCAGGAGAAATATCAATAACTTCAGATATGCAGATCACACCACCCTTATGGCAGAAAGCGAAGAAGAACTAAAGAGCTTCTTGATGAAAGTGAAAGAGGAGAGTGAAAAAGTTGGCTATTGTAAAGTAATTAGCCTCTAATTAAAATAAATAAATTTAAATTAAAAAACAAAACTCAGCATTAAAAAATGAAGATCATGGCATCCAGTCCCATCACTTCATGGCAAATAGATGGGGAAAGAATGGAAACAGTGACACACTTTATTTTGGGGGGCTTCAAAATCACTGCAGATGGTTACTGCAGCCATGAAATTAAAACACACTTGCTCCTTGAAAGCAAAGTTATGACCGACCTAGATAGCATATTAAAAAGCAGAGACATTACTTTGCCAACAATGGTCCATCTAGTCAAAGCTATGGTTTTTTCAGTAGTCATGTATGGATGTGAGAGTTGGACTATAAAGAAAGCTGAATGCTGAAGAATTGATGATTTTGAACTGTGGTGCTGGAGAAGACTCTTGAGAGAGTCCCTTGGGCTGCAAGGACATCAAGCCAGTCAATTCTAAAGGAAATCAGTCCTAAATATTCATTGGAAGCACTGATGGTGAAGCTGAAACTCCAATACTTTGGCCACCTGATGCGAAGAACTGACTCATTGGGAAAGACCCTGATGCTGGGAAAGATTGAAGGCAGGAGGAGAAGGGGACGACAGAGGATGAGATGGTTGGATGGCATCACCAACTCGATGAACATGAGTTTAAGCAAGCTCTGGCAGTTGCTGATGGACAGGGAACCCTCGTATGCTGCAGTCCATGAGGTTGCAAAGAGTAAGGCACGACTGAGTGACTGAGCTGAACTGTACTGAAAGATAAAAGGATTCCAACTCCAAAAATGATCCTTTTAATTACTAACAATATGTTGTGCTGCTCACTCCTGCTTCTGTGCAGCTTCCATATTCTCTGTCCTCTATCACAGTGATGACTTCAGCTGCCTGGAAGTTCCAGCTGTCTATAAGCCCTCATCAAGCTGGATGGATTCCCTGAAGACTCTGCAGCCCCACAGCTGAGTTCCAAGCCTCATCCATTTCATAGATCCAGGACCCTGCTATTCAAAGTGTGGCACTTGGACAAGCAGTGTCACCTGGGAGCTTGTTAGAAATGCAGACTCTCACCCCATACCTACTGAGTAAGAACTGACATTTTAAAAAGTTTCCCAGGTGATTTCTATGAATATTAAAAACAGTGATCTGAGAATTGAATCACAGTGGATACAGATTATCTTAATTGCTTGGATATTTTTCAGTGTGATAATCTCCTTTCTGCATTAGCCATAGTGTTTTTGATACCTGTGAGCAAACTCCACCATGAAGCTTATCACGCTCTCCTTTCCCAGCTTTATTTAATAGCAGTGTCTTCACTGACATAGAGTTAGAGAATTTGGGAACCAGTAAATGATTTCACTTTGGGGTAGTCCTCTGTTCCATGCCAAATAGAAGGTCCTGCTCAACTTCTACTCTGGAGGTCAGGACCACTGATTGACCAAGCCTTTACAGCTCATGGGATAAGGGATGTTTTTCTTTGTTTTCTGGAAATGAGCCTTCCTGTTTATTTTTTCCTTTCCACATTAGACTTAAACATAGCACAACTGCATGTGTGACAATTGTCCACCTCTGCAACCAGACATTCTGAAGATGTCAGCTTCTGTGCACTTGAAGAAAACCCTTCTGATTTGTTTCTAAGAAGCCATTTCTGTCTTATTTCTCAAAGCAGACAGAATTAGAGAAAGGAATTCATTCATTTAAGGTAGTAATAGAGGGGCAGTGGGTCTTTAAATTCTGGCAAAAGAGAGATTTCAAATACCTGTTTGCTATAATGCAAAAGAGGGTAAAAATAGGGGGGCAAACTGTTCCTACTGCTGCCAATCAATTTCAATATATCACTTTTAATCTTTTGAGAAATTCTATGATTTAGAGGTTCTGTCAATGGTCAGCAGAACAGGTGAGAACAGGTGAGCTTCCCAGATCCCACTCTCCATCACTCTCCATCACTCCTCCTCATCAGACCCTATCAGAGGACTTGGAGCTGGGATGCTGGCCCATGATGACTCAGGAGCATGAACGTCAGCTCCCAGGGCTGCTGAGACTAGTGCTCACATGGCACATCTGGAGAAGGCTAGAAACCCTGGGAGAGGGAATTCTGCATGAAATGACTTGGCTCTCAGTGCTCCCGCCAGACCCCAGAATGATTAAAGAGTGGTTCTCGGGATTGACATATCCTCTGGGAAAGATAGATAAGATACAGGATTTGGAGAGGACTTGAATAAGATACAGGATTTGGAGAGGACTTGATCATCACATATGTTAAGAATCTTTTTTTTTTTTTTTTTTTTCTCCCTTGGTTATAAAACTAAGGTGTTCCATTGTAGAACATTTGGAAAACACAGAAAAGTGCATAGAAGAAATCAAAGTTGCCTATAACCCCATTAGCCATAATAATTATATATTGGATTAAATATAACCCAATATATACATATATATACATATATAACCGAATATATACATATACATATTTTAGATATACATATTTTTTTCATTTAATATCATTCATGTTCATTAGTAAATATTGTCAAAACATAAAATAACTGCTCCATGTAAATATGCCCAGGCATTATTAAATTGATTATTTTTGTGATTTATAATTTCTACCTACTGAAAATATCTGTTTTGACTATTCTTCAACAAAAGTCTTTGATTATCTGTCATTATCTCCTGAGGAAAAACTCTTAGAAGTAGGATTGTAAAGCAATGTTAAGGTTGTTAACAACCTTAAGGTTAAGGTTTCTGATATATATTACATTTTGCTTCCAATTTGCAACTCCAACTGCTGAGTTTGTTAGTACTCATTGAAGCCTTATAAGATGAAGCAGTCAGTATGCTTTCAGTTATAAGTAATAATGATAATAATAGCTAGCTCAAAGTGGCTTAAACAGAAACGAAATTTATTGGCTTATGTAACTGGGCGGGGCGGGGGGGGGGGGGGGTGGTGGTAACAGCTTCATTCTATTTTTCCCCAGATAACTTCATCCTCAGTCTGATTTCCTCACAGTTACAAGATGGCTGATGGTGATGTGCTACTTCTTTTATAACTAAAGGAGAAAGTCCCACAACTGTTGAAAAAAGCCATTCTGATTGGCCAGGCTAGGCTAGAAACACCTAACAGTGAGTCTGGGAGTTCCTGTTACTTTGATGAGCACTACTATTTAGGGAGTCACCTAGGAGAAGAGTGAGGGTCAGGCCCCCTTGCCATTTGATTGCTCATGACAATCAAAGTATGAATGGGCATTGGCAAGGCAAACACTAGGTCTTTTATTTCTCTGTTTAATATTGTCAGTTTTAAAAATTTTCTAATATGATAGGAAAAAATGACATTCCACTGCTATTTTATTTTGCATGTCTTTGATGACTATTGAGGTTTAATATGTTTAAAACAAAACATTTATTGGCCATTTCTATGTCTTCTTTATTAAATTGCTTCTTCAGGTCCCTTTCCAAGTGGAATCCATTCTAGTACAGATTGCAAAATCATGCTTAGGAGCCTGAACATGCAGAACAGTAGCTCTCATACATTAAGCTCATCTAAGGAGTTTAAAAAATATGTTGTCATAACCCCACCTCCAAAGATTCTGATTTAATTCATATGCAGTATGTTTTAAGGGCTTCCAAGGCAGCTCAAGGGGTAAAGAATATGCTGCCAATTCAGGAGACATAAGAGACGTGGGTTCAGTACCTGAGTTTGGAAGATCCCCTGGAGAAGGGCATAGTAACACGCTCCAGTATTCTTACCTGGACAATCACATGGACAGAGGAGTCTGGCAGGCTATAGTCCATGAAGTCACAGAGTCAGACATGACTGAAGTGACTTAGCATGCATGCCCACAGTATGTTTTAGAATCTACCCTGGAGATTTACTCTCCCAGGATTGAGACATGCCTCTTGAAATACCCTTCCTCAAACCTACAGGCTTCCCTCAGCTCAGCTGATCAAGAATCTGTCTGCAATGCAGGAGACCCCCATTCAATTCCTGGGTTGGGAAGATTCGCTAGAAATGGGACAGGCTACCCACTCCAGTATTCTTGGACTTCCCTTGTGGCTCAGCTGGTAAATAATCCACTTGCAATGCAGGAGACCCGAGTTCGATCCCTGGGTTGGGAAGATCCTGTGGAGAAGGCAAAGGCTACCCCCTCCAGTATTCTGGCCTGGAGAATTCCATAAACTGTATAGTCCATGAGGTCACAAAGAGTCAGATACACTGAGCGACTTTCACTTTCTTTCCTCAAACCTACATAGATCTTCTTCACATTGAACCTAAATTTTGCTTCTTTAATATATTATTCTGGAATCCTACAAGCTATCATAAGTAGCTCTAGTAAAGTGCAGCACTTATTCAAACACTGGAAAAAAACAGACCTAGATGAATATTCATGATCACTTAGTACACATAAGTCAAGCAATCAGCAGCTTCTCCAGCAGGGTCAATACAGCAGTGCTTAGACTCAGTGTAATCATTATTGGTCTCTTCCTTTCTGGTTAAAGGGAAAAAGCAAAGATGTCCCCAGGAAACCCAACTTGGGAGCAATATATTTGTAAATAAGGAGCTAAACAGAAATATGTTCCTGTTGAAAAGCAGAAACATATTTACTTCTACCTTGGTTGTTTATGGCATTGCAGCTGTTCCACAGAAACAAATGAAGTTATGCTTGGTTATTCCCACTCCTAAAGAGCCCGAGGAAATGTGAGCAGACATTTCTTTTAACAAATGACAGCGCTTCTATTAAGAAACTATTCTGCATGCATCTGCCTTCTCCGTGTTTGGGGAATAGCAGGGTACTTGTTATTCCCAGGATGTGTTAAGTCAATGAAATCAAATAGGAAACTTTGTTCCTTCCGACATTGTACTGACAAATTGGTTGGATTTTTTAAAAATCAGAAACACCTCTCTACTTCAAATCATTAATCAGGAGAAATTGCTTTGTAAACATTCCTTTTCTTGGCCAAAACTAAGATGTGCTTCCTCCTTCAGTGTTTAGAGGGCTATTAGGCTTTTGAGTACTAACAGGAAAGCTAGCATCCCTCTCAACAGTTTCTGACATTGCCTCTAAGTGATTATTTGATAAATCATCATGTATACTGTATAAATCCATCACTGACTGATCTTTCATTATCTCACTCAGTCTTACAGATTTTTCCATAAGCTGTTTGCTAATGTTTTATTTATCAAATTATAAAAATATTTAGCATTTTAAACAAACACATAAACACCATCTGTGCAAAATAGTTGCAGCTATTACTAGACAGAAGTAGCCATCACTGAGGCTGATATTTGACAAGCACCTTTTGTTATCTTCAGAAAAGCTGACAGGGAAAATATATTTTAAGGGAAGGCAAGACAAAAATAGGGCATTTAGAAGCCCTCCCTTTTATAAGACATTTTAACTCAAACCTGTATACTTGTTTGTCCAAAAGGTGTAATGGAAATGTTTAAAGGGCTTGCCCAGAGCAGTATTCATTTAAAGGAAGAAAGTCTTTTTTGTCTTCTTGAGAGTTAATAATACAAAATGCAAATTTTTGAAAAGTATAATCAGTCCCCAAGGAAGTTGTTCCCATTTTCATAATTTGCAAATCCAGCAAAATGCAGCAAATTGTGCAGTTTAGCAATGAGGGAAGAATCTCAACCCTCAAAAAGGCAACAGAGTATTACTGTCAGAAAATTCAAATGCCTCAGCAATGGTCATAAAGATATGACTGAGATTTTTCTTATTTGGCAGACAAGAAGAAAATGTCATAAAAGACTCAGGTCATAGTCAATACAGTATTTCCCTGAAGTGGAAGGTAAAGATAAACAAAGCTCTAGGATAGGCTAGTGCAAATATGCTCAAAAAGACACTGGGTGGGCCCCCAGGCTATTACTGGAGGCACTTCGGCTCTTAGCCTATCTTCCTGGATAGATGCCTCCCCCTCCAACACATCCCTTTGTCCTCTTTGTAGGTAGAAAAAGTATAGGAGAAAGAGAAATGGCTTATGAATCAAAAAGAAAATGGTACGAGTCTCCGTCGCAAATACACCATGTAACTTAAAGCAAGTTATTTCATTTTAGGCTAAATTTCTTCAATAGCAAAATGAGCATAAATTAAAATAGGAGCTCAAACAACATAAAGGAAGGAAGGGAGGGAGGGAGGAAGTGGAGGAGAGAAAAAGAAACTGAGAGATGGGGGAGGAAAAGGAAATGAAGGGAAGGAGAAAGAGGAGGAGGGAGGAAGATAAATGCTATTATTAGGATCAAATGAAACAGTTTCTTAGTCAACTTCAGTTCCCTATCTGCCTGTCTGTTCCTGTTTCCTGCAGTCTCTCTCAGACTCTCAGTTCTGCTCCATTTACCCTCATCCCAGGGCACTGACAACACTCAGTCAAAGCCCCCAACATAGGAAGGACCTCTCAGCTCCAGAACTGCTGATGGGCATGGCCAGGTAAACTATTCACAGCACAGCATGGAGATGACATGTGGTATTGGTTTGTTTAAACCAGATTAACTTTACCAGTGTCTATCTTCATTGTAGGGAAGGCTGAACATCAAAATATGGTTGGTAAAGTCTGTTATTGTTGTTAGAATGTTAGTTAATCCTTCCTCCCTAACTAAAGCTTGTTTTTAAATTATCATTATTGTGCCCTACTGAGAAGAGAAGTAAAAATAAAACAAAACAAAACAAACAATAAAAACTTGAAGGTTTTTCTGGAAGAGCTAGACTGCAGGGAAAATAGGAACAATAATAGGTTAATAAATAGCATTTATTGAGCACTTCGGAGAAGACAATGGCACCCCACTCCAGTACTCTTGCCTGGAAAATCCCATGGATGGAGGAGCCTGGTAGGCTGCAGTCCATGGGGTTGCTAAGAGTCGGACACGACGGAGTGACTTCACTTTCACTTTCACTTTCATGCATTGGAGAAGGAAATGGCAACCCACTCCAGTGTTCTTGCCTGGAGAATCCCAGGGACAGTGGAGCCTGGTGGGCTGCCGTCTCTGGGGTTGCACAGAGTCGGACACGACTGAAATGACTTAGCAGCAGCAGCAGTAGCATTGAGCACTTAAAAAGTGCCATTCAGTTTGTTAAGTGATTTATATATTTTATCTCATTTAATTATTTTAACAACTTTACAAGTAGCTATGAGGCACCAAGAGTCAGTAGAGGCAGAGAAAGATTAAGAAATATCTTCAAGACCTTGAAGCTAGACCTTGAGCTAGGAAATGTGGAGCTGAAATTTAAAACTAGACACTGTGATTCCAGAATTCTTGAGCTTAATCTTTATGCTGAAAGTAAGCATGGGCTTAGAGTTGGACAGACAAGGGTTTAAGCATTGGCCCTGCATTGTAAAGGCTGAATGACATTGAATATGACACTTAAATTTTGTGAAACTTCATTCTTCATTTGTTAAATAGAGACACTAACAGAACTTTGAATCAGAGGTCTGATGCTGAATATTAGGTGGGATAATATATGTAAAAACCCTTGGCATGGAACTTGATACACAGTAACCTTTCAGTAAATGTTAGCTATGGAGACTTTCATTTTTTTAATGGAGGTAACAGAAATAGCAACACTAAGTTGATTTTATTTGCTAATTTTTGTGCATTTATCACGACATAGTCACAATTGATACTGGGGCACATATATATACAATATATGTATGTATATGTAATTTCTTTCAAAACATTAATTCTCACTTTGGAAAAAATGAATTATATTCTGAAAACTTCTCATGCATTAAGATGAAATGGTTTCTGCTGTTATGAAAAACTTCTGACTGGGATTTAAAAATCATCTTGGAGAGAAGTGGACTGTGTACAGTAATAAATTACTACCTTGTTATCCTGCTCCTTAATCAGATCTAATCCTTGTTGTTTTGTCCGGGTCATTAAGAAACTATATCTGAAAGGCTCAAAGGAAAGAAATGTTGTGGAAAAAATTAGAGTTCAAAATTTGTAAAATAAGATCGCTTTTGCTCACAGACTTGAGGCAAATACGTGCTTTGTTTCCTCATGTTGGATATACTTTAATATACACAGAAACCCTTGAGCTTTCTTTCAAAAGGGATAAACTACAAAATAATAGCTCCATAAGGAAGGAACTTTAAGATGGCACCAACTCTATCAAATTGAGTTTCATACATATGTACTATTTATTGGCTTTGAGCTAGCAGGTTGAGTAAAATAAGGAGAGCTATTTGAATACCTTTCTTCCTTTTAACGATGTGTTGAAAAACGTTCCCAGTCCTCCTAAATATCTCCAGTCAGTCATGTCTGAGAGGATGTCATGGCAACCCACTCCAGTATTTGAGCCTTGGAGAATCCCCATGGATGGAGGAGCCTAGCAGGCTACAGTCCATGGGGTCGCAAAGAGTCAAACATGACTGAGCAACTAAGCACAGCACAGCACAACACTGTATCTGACTAGTGTTTCAACTTGCAATTTGATTATTTCCTAAGATGTTTCTGATCACTGTATATTGTTTTCACACCAACTGATTCTAAAGAACTCTCAGTAATTTCCTTCTTCATCAAAAAGCCCTGTAGGAGGCGGAAACTAAGATTTCCAGGAGTGATATACACATAAAGAAAACAGTGAAAGGGGATAGAAAGCAGGGTCAGAGAGGCTCCTGGGAAGAGTGGCTGCCAAGAGGGCTTTAGGAAAATAAAAGTCGGGTGGTTTCTCTAAGTGCTAGCCCATCCCAACTTCTTTAAAGGGCTGATGACCATAAGGAAAAGAGCAAACAGTCTCTCTTTTCTTTCAAACTATGGAGCTTCCCTTGTGGCTCAGCTGGTAAAGAATCTACCTGCAATTTGGGAGACCTGGGTTCGATCCCTGGGTTGGGAAGATCCTCTGGAGAAGGGAAGGCTACCCACTCCAGTATTCTTGCCTGGAGAATTCCATGGACTGTATAGTCCATGAGGTCACAAAAAGTCAGACACGACTGAGCGACTTCCGCTCATTTTCTTATGGGGAAGCTAAACAGATTTTTTCTTTGAAAAAATTGTTGGGATTTCAAGAATGTGCTGTTTAGTCTCATAATATTTAAAACAAAACAAAATGGAGGAGAAGGAGATGATGATACATGAACTCTTACTTACTTGCAAGAAAGTAAACACTCAAATATGCAGATGACGCCACCCTTATGGCAGAAAGTGAAGAGGAACTAAAGAGCCTCTGATGAAAGTGAAAGAGGAGAGTGAAACAGTTGGCTTAAAGCTCAACATTCAGAAAACTAAGATCATGGCATCTGGTCCCATCACTACATGGGAAATAGATGGGGAAACAGTGGAAACAGTGTCAGACTTTATTTTTGGGGGCTCCAAAATCACTGCAGATGGTGACTGCAGGCATGAAATTAAAAGATGCTTACTCCTTGAAAGAAAAGTTATGACCAACCTAGATAGCATATTCAAAAGCAGAGACATTACTTTGCCAACAAAGGTCCATCTAGTCAAGGCTATGGTTTTTCCTGTGGTCATGTATGGATGCCAGAGTTGGACTATGAAGAAAGCTGAGTGCCGAAGTATTGATGCTTTTGAACTGTGGTATTGGAGAAGACTCTTGAGAGTCCCTTGGACTGCAAGGAGATCCAACCAGTCCATTCTAAAGGAGATCAGCCCTGGGATTTCTTTGGAAGAAATGATGCTAAAGCTGAAACTCCAGTACTTTGGCCACCTCATGCAAAGAGTTGACTCATTTGAAAAGACTCTGATGCTGGGAGGGATTGGGGGCAGGAGGAGAAGGGGACGACAGAGAATGAGATGGCTGGATGGCATCACCGACTCAACGGACATGAGTTTGAGTGAACTCCGGGAGATGGTGATGGACAGGGAGGCATGGCGTGCTGCGATTCATGGGGTAGCAGAGTCAGACACGACTGAGAGACTGAACTAAACTGAACTGAACTGAAACACTCCTAAGTTATTTTTGTTACTCAACAAAAACAGCAGATAGTGACTGAAGAAAAGAGAGTGAGAGTCCATGTGAGAAAGAAGGTGAGAGAAGACAGAGAGGAAACAGAGATATGGAGGGAAGGGGATATAGAGAGACTGGAAAAATAATAATCATAGTTGAAATCCTTTCCAATCCTGACAGATGTATGTTTTAAGCGGCTATTCTATGCTACTCATTAAGCAGACCTCCAAAAGCCCTGCCCCCACCCCACCACTGTGATGCCAGCCATGACACAGCCTTTGGGTCAGTCCAGGAACTATCTACATACACTTCAGTGTTTTGCCAAGAAAATCAGGGTGACAGATTCTTTGTGTGTCATTTTCTGGAACAGAAGCTTATTTTTAAAAGCACATTTAAGAGTCACTGATTATTTTACTTGCAAACAAATCATATGCATTATGGACACTTGTATTTTGAGGTAGAACTGGTGGTACTGAGAAGGAAAATCTCTTGTGTTTATGAGACCAATCCTGATGGGAAGACAATTATGCTAAAAGGCATTTGGGTCTTGGGCTCCTTTAGAGGAGAGAGAGAGAGAGAAAGAGAGAGAGAGAAGAGCCATGGACACCACCCCCCACACACACCTCCCCAATCAACAGACATGAGGCTTGAAGGATTCATGGATATAAATCTGGAAATAGTACATTTACTATAGTCTGAATCAGAAATGACTTGTCCAAAGGCAAAGTTTATTAGCTGGCATTTCTCTCTACCTCCAAAAGAGTTAGTATATCTGGGGTTCAATGTATGTCCTCCTGGAATCTTTAATGTCTATCAGTATTGAGCTTATGAAGATGTTCTGAGTCTTCCTGAGTCTCTCTCTCTCTCTCTCTCTCTCTCTCTCTCTCACACACACACACACACACACACACACCTAGTTGTTAATTTCTTTTTGGTGTAATAATTTGTCTGTATATTGACATTCAAAGAGGGGAAGGTCTTTCATGCTAACAAGCAAAGTTACCATAACAATCATTCAACATCTTCTAGAAACTTGAACCTAGAACACTCAAAATATTTCATGTCATACTTCATCTAACCCTCAAAATACCTCTAGACTTTCAAATAGTAGCAGCCACAACATCTTCCTTTTACTGTCCTTGAAATCCCATTTCCTCCACATTAGGAAAAGAACTAATTATTTCTTCTTGCCTCCATCTTTTGATTTGCAACTCAATAACCACCTCTTCATCAGCTACTTTATTGTATCATTGTCAAATTAATCAGCCTATTTTATTCCATCCTCTTTATATGCTTGCTTGTGGCACAAACCATTACCTGCTCCCCTTCACCAGAATGGAAGAAAAGCTTCTTGCAACTCCTTACTCTGATTCAGAAATTGTTTCAAATTTTTCCTCCTTGCCTGCCTAGAGGATTTCATTCTTTGATTTTTCTGACTAATAGCTTGTCTTACATAGATGCAGGAGATTCCACAACCAGAAAATAAATGTGCTCCCTAGTCTCAGAGAGCATTAAGCTCAGAGGAGAAGACAGATCCTTGCTCCCCAGATTGTGGTGTGTAAGGTTTGCAATATCAATGTTGCCTGGGGTTTATTTAGAAATGCAGAACTTCCCATGCCATCTCAGACCTACTGAATCAGAATCTGAACCTGAACGAGACTCCTGAATGATTCAAATGCACATTAAAGTTTTAGAAGCACTGTAATCAATACCAGATACATAAGAATAACCTTTACCATTATTAGGCAGTGAGAGGTACTTGTAAAAGGAACACACATCTGATGTGATGGGTCAAGTGAAAGTAAGATGCTCAGTCATGTCTGACTTTGCGACCTCATGGACTGTATAGTCCCTGAAATTCTCCAGGCCAAAATATTGAAGTGGGTAGCCTTTTCCTTCTCTAGGGATCTTCTCAACCCAGGGATTGAACCCAAGTCTCCATCATTGCAGGTGGATTCTTTACCAGCTGAGCCACAAGGAATGGGTCAAGGAGGATTATCAAAGCTGAAATTTGAAGGACACATTAAGGCATTGGAGATGGGGCTAGAAAGAAGTGGACATATTTTGAAAAAAGTCATTAGGTGTGGGTGGTGAAGGTGGGAGTGATTCCATAAAAAGATTCTTTCTCTGATTTAGACCACAGGGTGTGTGGTGATATCATTTCCTGAGATGGAGAACGCTGTTGAAGTAGCAGATGTGGGCAGGGAGGAAATTGGATGAGTTCCATTCTGGTCCAGTGTTTGATATTATAACTGGGTTCTTGTTTTCTAGGAGGCTTTTTTGTCACTTGGATCTGAAAATTTTATTTTAGTGTTTGTTACATACTTTTTAACTAACCTCTTAGGTCTGGTGATGGGCATTTGAAATGTTCTCTAGCTGGGACCCCCACACTCTCCAGACTCTGGCAGTGGTAGCTCCATTTTCACCACCTCTCATAAGTTTTTGTCAAGGGGAAAATGGAGAAATTTGTAAGCCATTAGCCTCACCTTACCCAAGGGTAGGGAGGAGATCATTCAGATAACTCCTAGTGTTCATTCAGTTTAGAGACTGTCATGGACTAAATGCTTGTATACCAAAGAAATTATATGTTGAAATCCTATCGCCCAATGTGTTGGTATCAGGAAGTGAAGCCTTTGGGAGGTGATTAGATGCTCAGGATGCAGCCCTTATGAATGGATTTTATAAGAGATTTCTCCAGCTCTTTCTACCACATTAGGACACAGGAAAAAGAATCAGAAAACAGGCCCTCACCAGATGTTGAATCTGCTGACACCTTTGACCTTGGACTTCCCAGACTCCAAATGTGTGAGAAATAAATTCCTGTTGTTCATAAGTCACCCATTCTTGGTATTTGGTATAACTCCAGAAAGAATGAAGGGATGGAGCCAAAGCAAAAACAACACCCAGTTGTGGATGTGACTGGTGATAGAAACAAGGTCCAATGCTGTAAAGAGCAATATTGCATAGGAACCTGGAATGTCAGGTCCATGAATCAAGGCAAATTGGAAGTGGTCAAACAAGAGATGGCAAGAGTGAACATTGGCATTCTAGGAATCAGCAAACTACAATGGACTGGAATGGGTGAATTTAACTCAGATGACCATTATATCTACTACTGCGGGCAGAAATCCCTTAGAAGAAATGGAGTAGCCATCATGGTCAACAAAAGAGTCCAAAATGCAGTACTTGGATGCAATCTCAAAAACAACAGCATGATCTCTGTTCGTTTCCAAGGCAAACCATTCAATATCACAGTAATCCAAGTCTATGCCCCAACCAGTAATGCTGAAGAAGCTGAAGTTGAATGGTTATATGAAGACCTACAAGACGTTTTAGAACTAACACCCCAAAAAAGATGTCCTTTTCATTATAGGGGCCTGAAATGCAAAAGTAAGAAGTCAAGAAACACCTGGAGTAACAGGCAAATTTGGCCTTGGACCACGGAATAAAGCAGGGCAAAGGCTAATAGAGTTTTGCCAAGAAAATGCACTGATCATAACAAACACCCTCTTCCAACAACACAAGAGAAGACTCTATACATGGACATCACCAGATGGTCAACACCGAAATCAGATTGATTATATTCCTTGCAGCCAAAGATGGAGAAACTCTATACAGTCAGCAAAAACAAGACCAGGAACTGACTGTGGCTCAGATCATGAACTCCTTATTGCTAAATGCAGACTGAAATTGAAGAAAGTAGGGACAACCACTAGACGATTCAGGTATGACCTAAATCAAATCCCTTATGATTAAACAGTGGAAATGAGAAATAGATTTAAGGGCCTAGATCTGATAGATAGAGTGCCTGATGAACTATGGCTGGAGGTTCGTGACACTGTACAGGAGACAGGGATCAAGACAATCCCCATGGAAAAGAACTGCACAAAAGCAAAATGGTTGTCTGAGAGGGACTTACAAATAGCTATGAAAAGAAGAGAAGTGAAAAACAAAGGAGCAAAGGAAAGATATAAGCATCTGAATGCAGAGTTCCAAAGAATAGCAAGGAGAGATAAGAAAGCCTTCTTCAGCGATCAATGCAAAGAAATAGAGGAAAACAACAGAATGGGAAAGACTAGAGATCGCTTCAAGAAAATTAGAGATACCAAGGGAACATTTCATGCAAAGATGGGCTCGATAAAGGACAGAAATGGTATGGACCTAAGAGAAGCAGAAGATATAAGAAGAGATGGCAAGAATACACAGAAGAACTGTACAAAAAAGATCTTCATGACCAAGATAATCACGATGGTGTGATCACTCACCTAGAGCCAGACATCCTGGAATGTGAAGTCAAGTGGGCCTTAGAAGCATCACTATGAACAAAGCTAGTGGAGGTGATGGAATTCCAGTTGAACTATCCCAAATCCTCAAAGATGATGCTGTGAAAGTGAGGCACTCAATATGCCAGCAAATTTGGAAAGCTCAGCAGTGGCCACAGGACTGGAAAAGGTCAGTTTTCATTCCAATCCCAAAGAAAGGCAATGCCAAAGAATGCTCAAACTACCTCACAATTGCACTCATCTCACATGCTAGTAAAGTAATGCTCAAAATTCTCCAAGTCAGGCTTCAGCAATACATGAACTGTGAACTTCCTGATGTTCAAGCTGGTTTTAGAAAAGGCAGAGGAACCAGAGAAAAATTGCCAACATCCGCTGGATCATGGAAAAAGCAAGAGAGTTCCAGAAAAACATCTATTTCTGCTTTATTGACTATGCCAAAACCTTTGACTGTGTGGATCACAGTCAACTGTAGAAAATTCTGAAAGAGATGGGAATACCAGACCACCTGACCTACCTCTTGAGAAAAGTGTATGCAGGTCAGGAAGCAACAGTTAGAACTGGACATGGAACAACAGACTGGTTTCAAATAGGAAAAGGAGTATGTCAAGGCTGTATATTATCACCCTGCTTATTTAACTTATATGCAGAGTACATCATGAGAAACACTGGACTGGAAGAAGCACAAGCTGGAATCAAGATTGCCGGGAGAAATATCAATAACCTCAGATATGCAGATGACACCACCCTTAAGGCAGAAAGTGAAGAGGAACTCAAAAGCCTCTTGATGAAAGTGAAAGTGGAGAGTGAAAAAGTTGGCTTGAAGCTCAACATTCAGAAAACGAAGATCATGGCATCTGGTCCCATCACTTCATGGGAAATAGATGGGGAAACATTGGAAACAGTGTCAGACTTTATTTTTGGGGGCTCCAAAATCACTGCAGATGGTGACTGCAGCCATGAAATTAAAAGATGCTTACTTCTTAGAAGGAAAGTTATGACCAAGTTAGATAGCATATTCAAAAGCAGAGACATTACTTTGCCAACAAACGTTCGTCTAGTCAAGGCTTGGTTTTTCCTGTGGTTATGTATGGATGTGAGAGTTGGACTGTGAAGAAGGCTGAGCGCCAAAGAATTGATGCTTTTGAACTGCGGTGTTGGAGAAGACTCTTGAGAGTCCCTTGGACTGCAAGGAGATTCAACCAGTCCATTCTGAAGGAGATCAGCCCTGGGATTTCTTTGGAAGGAATGATACTAAAGCTGAAAGTCCAGTACTTTGGCCACCTCATGTGAAGCGTTGACTCATTGTAAAAGACTCTGATGCTGGGAGGGATTGGGGGCAGGAGGAGAAGGTGACGACCGAGGATGAGATGGCTGGATGGCATCACTGACTCGATGGACGTGAGTCTGAGTGAACTCCGCGAGTTGGTGATGGACAGGGAGGCCTGGCGTGCTGCAGTTCATGGGGTCGCAAAGAGTCAGACACGACTGAGCGACTGAACTGAACTGAACTGAACCCAAGTCAGAGGCCTTTATGTCATCCACCTATCCTATTCATCAGTGTTTATATTCTGTTGAATAATATTAAAAGGCAAAAGCCATGTCAACATTTTAATGCCTTTGAAAATCAAAGTGTCAGTGAGGAAGTAAGGAATAGAATTTTTCTTTTGAGCTTTCAGGAGGTTAAATCACATTCAGATCATCTGACATGGGTCAGTCCACTTTTAGTTACACAGTCTAGAAAAACTTGCATACTTATGCCCAGGATCCATAAAGAGGAATACACACACACACACACACACACACACACACACACACATAGCAGAATTGTAAAAAAATAAAATTGGAAAAGTCCAAATATCCAGAAAAAGTAGAAAGTATAAATCCTGCTGCTGCTGCTGCTGCTGCTAAGTTGCTTCAGTTGTGTCTGACTCTGTGCGACCTCATAGACAGCAGCCCACCAGGCTCCACTGTCCCTGGGATTCTCCTGGTAAGAGCACTGGAGTAGGTTGCCATTTCCTTCTCCAATGCAGGAAAGTGAAAAGTGAAAGTGAAGTCTCCCAGTCGTGTCCAACTCTTAGCAATCCCATGGACTGCAGCCTACCAGGCTCCTCCATCCATGGGATTATCGAGGCAAGAGTACTGGAATGGGGTACTATTGCCTTCTCTAAGAAAGCATAAATAAATTTCACATATTCATAATATAGTGTACCTACAGTAATAAACATGACGAAATTGCAACTTTGGCCGACAGTGTAAATAAAAATACCAATGAGTGAAAGAAGCAAAACCAAAAGAAAATAGTTGCTTTATCTGAATAAGGTCTAAAGTAAGCAGAGCTGCCATATTGTTGAGGGATGTAAACCATAAAGAAAATCAGGAATATGACCACCGAGAAAGTGAAGACAGCCATTACTGAAGGATTGGAGTTGGAATAAGGAAGAGACATGTGGGGCTGAGAGCTTCTGGAGATCTGTCAGTGCTCCATTTCTTGAAGCTTACTGATATACTTTCGGGGAGAGAAATGAACTATCTTGTTTTTAAAATTTGATTCTGAACTCAACAGGTAAACAAATGCCTTAATGTGGGTCCTGAAATCTCCATTTTTATCAAAAAAAGATGATTTGGAGTAGTAGATTTTGCTAAAGAAAAGTGGACCCAGGACTGACTGGTGCTGGGTTATGGTAACTGGTGAGGAAACACTGTAAGGGAAGCCTTTGACCAGCTTCATTCTCGGGACTGGCAAACTGCTGTCCCTGGAATTCAAGGGTCATACCTTTTTATCTCCCACATATTCCCTAGATGAGATGTCCTATGAGTTCATTCGTTCCTTTTAATTCAGTTCTCAGCCACAGTGGCTTTCCTTTCATTACAGGGTTGAACATGCCCCAGAGTCATCACCTTCCACACTATATTTATGTAGGCTGGTGGTTTCTTAAAAGTCTTTGGCTTGATTATGATTGCATGATCATGATTATTAATGTACTACATGAAATCTGTATATCAATAGATTAATTTATAAGGCCACTAAGGCATAACATTGAATGTGTTTAAAGTAAGTTACACATATGTTCCCATTTGAATGCAGAGTTCCAAAGAAGAGCAAAGAGAGATAATAAAGCCTTCCTCAGACATCAATGCAAAGAAATAGAGGACAACAATAGAATGGGTAAGACTAGAGATCTCTTCAAGAATTAGAGACACCAAGACGCATACTCCTTGGAAGAAAAGTTATGACCAACCTGGATAGCATATTGGAAAGCAGAGACATTACTTTGCCAACAAAGGTCTGTCTAGTCAAGGCTATGGTTTTACAAGTGGTCATGTATGGATGTGAGAGTTGGACTGTGAAGAAAGCTGAGCACCAAAGCACTGATGCTTTTGAACTGTGGTGTTGGAGAAGACTCTTGAGAGTCCCTTGGAGTATAAGGAGATCTAACCAGTCCATTCTGAAGGAGATCAGCCCTGGGATTTCTTTGGAAGGAATGATGCTAAACCTCATGCAAAGAGTTGACTCATTGGAAAAGACTCTGATGCTGGGAGGGATTGGGGGCAAGAGGAGAAGGGGACGACAGAGGATGAGATGGCTGGATGGCATCACTACTCAATGGATGTGAGTTTGAGTGAACTCCAGGAGATGGTGATGGACAGGGAGGCCTGGCATGCTGCGATTCATGAGGTCACAAAGAGTCGAACACAACTGAGGGACTGAACTGAACTGAACTGAAGGGAATATTTCATGCAAAGATGGGCTCGATAAAGGACAGAAATGGTATGGACCTAAGAGAAGCAGAAGATATAAGAAGAGATGGCAAGAATACACAGAAGAACTGTACAAAAAAGATCTTCATGACCAAGATAATCACGATGGTGTGATCACTCACCTAGAGCCAGACATCCTGGAATGTGAAGTCAAGTGGGCCTTAGAAGCATCACTATGAACAAAGCTAGTGGAGGTGATGGAATTCCAGTTGAACTATCCCAAATCCTCAAAGATGATGCTGTGAAAGTGCGGCACTCAATATGCCAGCAAATTTGGAAAGCTCAGCAGTGGCCACAGGACTGGAAAAGGTCAGTTTTCATTCCAATCCCAAAGAAAGGCAATGCCAAAGAAGGCTCCAACTACTGCACAATTGCACTCCTCTCACTTGCTGGTAAAGTAATGCTCAAAATTCTCCAAGTCAGGCTTCAGCAATACGTGAACTGTGAACTTTCTGATGTTCAAGCTGGTTTTAGAAAAGGCAGAGGAACCAGAGATCGAATTGCCAACATCTGCTGGATCATGGAAAAAGCAAGAGAATTCCAGAAAAACATTTATTTCTGCTTTATTGACTATGCCAAAGCCTTTGACTGTGTGGATCACAATAAACTGTGGAAAATTCTGAAAGAGATGGGAATACCAGACCACCTGACCTGCCTCTTGAGAAATCTGTATGCTGGTCAGGAAGCAACAGTTAGAACTGGACATGGAACAACAGACTGGTTCCAAATAGGAAAAGGAGTACGTCAAGGCTGTATATTATCACCCTGCTTATTTAACTTATATGCAGAGTACATCATGAGAAACGCTGGACTGGAAGAAGCACAAGCTGGAATCAAGATTGCCGGGAGAAATATCAATAACCTCAGATATGCAGATGACACCACCCTTATGGCAGAAAGTGAAGAGGAACTAAAAAGCCTCTTGATGAAAGTGAAAGAGGAGAGTGAAAAAGTTGGCTTAAAGCTCAACATTGAGAAAACTATGATCATGGCATCTGGTCCCATCGCTTCATGGGAAATAGATGGGGAAACATTGGAAACAGTGGCTGACTTTATTTTTCTGGGCTCCAAGATCACTGCAGATGGTGACTGCAGCCATGAAATTAAAAGATGCTTACTCCTTGGAAGGAAAGTTATGACCAACCTAGATAGCTTATTAAAAAGCAGAGATATTACTTTGCCACCAAAGTCTGTCTTGTCAGGGCTATGGCTTTTCCAGTGGTCATGTATGGATGTGAGAGTTGTACTGTGAAGAAAGCTAGCACTGAAGAATTGATGTTTTTGAGCTGTGGTGCTAGATAAGGCTCTGTGAGTCACTTGGACTTCAACGAGATCCAAACAGTCCATCCTATAGGAGACTAGTCCTGGGTGTTCATTGGAAGGACTGATGCTGAGGCTGAAACTCCAATACTTGGGCCACCTCATGCAAAGAGTTGACTCACTGGAAAAGACCCTAATGCTGGGAGGGATTTGGGGGCAGGAGGAGAAGGGGACAACAGAGGATGAGATGGCTGGATGACATCACCGACTCGATGCACATCAGTGAACTTCCAGAGTTTGGGTGAACTCCAGGAGTTGGTGATGGACAGGGAGGCCTGGCATGCCGTGATTCATGTGATTGCAAAGAGTTGGACACGACTGAGTGACTGAACTAACTGAACTGATACATATGTTCAGAATAAGATAGTTTATATTTTAACTATATATTTCTATATGAATATGTATGTGCACCAATACTAAGAAAAAAGGACTTGGAGGCTATACATCCGTGTTCTCAAAAAGAGGGGAATTTTGTCCGCTGAGACATTTGGGTGGTCATAACTGAGAGGTGGATGTTAAGGGCCTTTAGTGGATAGAGGACAAAGATGCTACAAGAATACCGTGCAAGGCCCAAAATGTCCATAAGTGCCACTTTTGAGTTACTCTGCTATTCATCAAAATTAGTAACAATGTTATTCTCTGGTGAGGGACTGAAATGGTTAGATATTTAAAGGGTATATCAATTCTAGCTGTAGAGTTTCAGTTTAAAATAAGACACTTATAGTCTCAGTTCAGTTCAGTGCAGCCACTCAGTCATGTCTGACTCTTCATGACCCCATGAATTGCAGCACACCAGGCCTCCCTGTTCATCACCAACTCCCGGAGTTTACCCAAACTCATGTCCATCGAGTCGGTGATGGCATCCAGCCATCTCATCCTCTGTCGTACCCCTCTCCTCCTGCCCCCAATCCCTCCCAGCATCAGGGTCTTTTCAAATGAGTCAACTCATCGCATGAGGTGGCCAAAGTATTGGAGTTTCAGCTTCAACATCAATCCTTCCAATGAACACTCAGGACTGATCTCCTTTAGGATGGACTGGTTGGATCTCCTTGCAGTCCAAGGGACTGTCAAGAGTCTTCTCCCACATGACAGTTCAAAAGCATCAATTCTTCAGTGTTCAGCTTTCTTCATAGTCCTACTCTCACATCCCTATATGACCACTGGAAAAACCATAGTCTTGACTAGACGGACCTTTGTTGACAAAGTAATATCTCTGCTTTTTAATACGCTGTCTAGGTTGCTCATAACTTTCCTTCCAAGGAGTAAGTGTCTTTTAATTTCATGGCTGCAGTCACCATCTGCAGGGGTCTTGGAGCCCAGAAAAATAAAGTCAGCCACTGTTTCCCCATATATTTGCCAAGAAGTGATGGGACCAGATGCCATGATCTTAGTTTTCTGAATGTTGAGCTTTAAGACTACTTTTTCACTCTCCTCTTTCACCTTCATCGAGAGTCTTTTTAGTTCTTCTTTACTTTCTGCCATAAACGTGGTGTCATCTGCATATCTGAGGCTATTGATATTTCTCCCAGCAATCAGCTTATGTTTCTCCCAGCCCAGCATTTTTCATGATGTGTTCTGCATATAAGTTAAATAAGCAGGGTGACAATATACAGCCTTGATGTACTCCTTTTCCTATTTGGAAACAGTCTGTTGTTCCATGTCCAGTTCTAACTTGTTGCTTCCTGACCTGCTTATATTCTACACACTATTAATAAACAAAACATGAAAATAATATATATCTATCACAAAAAAGAGAAAATACAGAAAAGTTGAAAAATTTAAAACTGTCTAAAACCCATCATCCAGAGATATCCAGCATATTTCTAGTTGCTTTCCCTATGTATATGCCTGTGAACATACAGAATTAGATTTTGAAAATAATGCTCATTCTCTACATAAACTCTATTTTCCCACTCACATTATATTATCAACATTATCTCATGTCAATAAATACAGGATTTTAAGTGACTGTGAAGCATTCCATCTACATGGATGTACTAGAGCCACATTTCTAAAATATCAGAAATATTTATATATTTAGAACTTAAGTGGAAACTAACTTCTGAAGCAAGAGTTTTATTGGGAGAATAAGTTATAGTACATAACATCAATTTCAGATTTCAGTCAGATGACACCCTCTTTCCATTTTCAATAGGAAACAAAATTAGCAGAAACTAATAAATACCACATTCACTTGAAAACAGAAATTTAAGAGCTGGTTAACTTAGAAAAAAATATTACTTGGTAATGTTGCTACAGCTAGAAGCCCACTAAACTACAAGTAATTGCCTCTTGTGGTTTAATTAATATTTTCTCAAGAACATAGTTTGGAGCTCAAGTACGCTTATTGGGGAGTGATTAACCTTCAGTAGTAATGTAGAGGACACCAAACAGCTTATTTAAGCATCTCCGTTCTTGAAATGCTACTAAAGTGAATTAAATTCCTATTTCTATTCATAGATCAGAGAAAATTGCTCATTATGGTCAGGCAGATGAAGACCCTGTGACACGTGGAGGCCACTGGAGCTAGAAATGCCTGGCTGCAAGGAGGTCTGTGACCGTGAAAAGACAGGAAGGTGAAAGCTGGCAAGCACCCTGCCTTTCCAAGTTCAGCTTTCCCGCCCATTGACACGTCTGTTAATTCAGCTCTACAAGGCTTGAAAATGCTTCCAGATCACCTCTGATTTCCCATTTGCCCTAACTCTGCCCCACGCACTTGACCTTACATGCCTTCAGAATAGCAGGAGGGTTCAGTGAAACAACTGAAATGAGTTTCCTAAAGTGCTGTCTGTTCAGAAAATATTTTTTCCCTTCTGGCAAAAAAGTGATGAGGTGATGGTTCTAAGATGAGGCAAAATTGTGAAAACATCCATATTTCTCAGTGGGGACTAAAGATGAGGACTCTGGAACCAGAAACCCCATTGGTTAGCTGTGCAACTGTAGACAAGTTACCTACCGTGTCTACACTTCAGTTTCCCCTATCGCCTAGTGGTAAGAGCACTAATACCCGTTATTTTATGATCACTTGAGCATTAGACAAGACAAGTTTAAGTAAAGCAGCATGCTACCTGTAGGTACAGGCTTGATCTCAAGAAGTGCCTTTTGTTTCTGTTCTCATTTCACACTCTCTAAAGGCCTGCCAGGAAAAATATCAATAACCTCAAATATGCAGATAATACCACCCTTATGGCAGAAAGTGAAGAGGAACTAAAAAGCCTCTTGATGAAAGTGAAAGTGGAGAGTGAAAAAGTTGGCTTAAAGTTCAACATTCAGAAAACGAAGATCATGGCATCTGGTCCCATCACTTCATGGGAAATAGATGGGGAAACAGGGGAAACAGTGCCAGACTTTATTTTTGGGGACTCCAAAATCACTGCAGATGGTGACTGCAGCCATGAAATTAAAAGACGCTTACTCCTTGGAAGGAAAGTTATGTCCAACCTAGATAGCATACTCAAAAGCCGAGACATTACTTTGCCAACAAAGATCCGTCTAGTCAAGGCTATGGTTTTTCCAGTGGTCATGTATGGATGTGAGAGTTGGACTGTGAAGAAGGCTGAGCGCCGAAGAATTGATGTTTTTGAACTGTGGTGTTGGAGAAGACTCTTGAGTGTCCCTTGGACTGCAAGGAGATCCAACCAGTCCATTCTGAAGGAGATCAGCCCTGGGATTTCTTTGGAAGGAATGATGCTAAAGCTGAAACTCCAGTACTTTGGCCACCTCATGACAAGAGTTGACTCATTGGAAAAGACTCTGATGCTGGGAGGGATTGGGGGCAGGAGGAGAAGGGTACGACAGAGGATGAGATGGCTGGATGGCATCACTAACTCAATGGACATGAGTCTGAGTGAACTCCGGGAGTTGGTGATGGACAGGGAGGCCTGGCTGCTGCGATTTATGGGGTCGCAAAGAGTCGGACACAACTAGAGACTGAACTGAACTGAACTGAAAGGCCTGATACTTCTAAGTCTCAAATGAGAAAAGGCTATGGTAAGTGCAGAGAAGTATTCAGGGCAACTGTAAAGAGAAGAGTGAAGGTATTTGGGGAGCTGTCACAGAGAACAGTTCCCTCATAGCTAATTAATTTCTCTCTAAGCTGCTTGAACCAGTGTTCCTCTTGCTGGACCTGTTTCTGAGTGGTTCTGCTTTTAGCATGTCAGCTAGGCCAATTTATCCTTTCCTCCTCATGTAGGAAAGGGAATATCTTCCTGTCAGTGCTTCTTGGGGAATTATCATGTGCAAACTGATTTATTCATTCATTCATTCCATTGTTCAACAAATATTTATTGGATACCTGTTCTCGGTGTCACACAAGAGATAAGGAGGTGAGTGAAATGCAGTCCCTACTCTAAGAAAGTTCAGGGTTTATTGCAATAGGGAGATATTTCTACAGACCTCAGCAGAATAATGAAGGGTGTTTGCAAGCAAAACAAACAAACTACTGACCCCTTTCGCTATATAGCCTTTTCCTGCTTGCTTTAAAAAAAAAAAAACAAAAACAAAAAACCTGTTGCCAACACGGCTGGAAAATGCTTTTGGAATTCTTAAATCAAGTAATTCTTCAACACTCCCAGTCTCTGAGAATGCATTGTCTCACTACTATTAAGTCCCCTTCCTTTATCTTTATGTTAAAATACATACATGTGTGTATATATATATATATATATATATACATATATATATATCTCAACATGAAGGAAAAATTTGTGAAGTTTGAGTTAGATCCAATTCCAGGGCTTAAATACAAAGTTAGGAAGTATTGATTTCTGGACAAAACTCTCCATAAGTTTATCATGATGAATTCCTTATTTCTGTTACATATTTGACACTATTTTTGGTTGCTTGGCCTTATTTTGTCTAAAGACTAAGATCTTTTCTGGCTGATCTCAGTTAAAATGATTCCTTTCTGGCTTATCCAGAGAGCTTTTTATTGGAGGCTTGACCAAATGGTAAATATCAGGATGGCATCTAGTGAAATATCATGAACAAATTCTTCTCTGAAATTCTTTGACCATGGACTGTCTCTCCTAAAAGTGTGATGACTCAGACCAAATCAGACATAGAATGTACCTTACAAATGTCATTTGGCAAGCACACCATCAGACAGGCATGAAAAGGACGAAAAGTTTTCTGAAAATTTTTTCTAGAATAAGACAATCTTAGAGGAAATAATAAATATAGTGCACTTTGCAGACGGGAGTCTGTTCTCGCCTTGCTTCCCTTGTCAGCACTGAAGTGGATTGCCCAGGGGATAGTCTGTGTGAAGGTGCAGCCTGGCTTCAAGTCAGTTTGGCTTTCCTGGTGATTGAATTCCCTAACAGGGGTAATGAATTCCTTGGTCCTTGTCCTCAAATTATTCTGATTATGGTATCCTTTCACTTTCATCTTCAGGTATAGCTTTCCCCAGGCTCTAAAGCCAAATATTTTCATCAATTTCAAGAAGTATAGGATTCCTAAGTTCTGTATCACTGGTCTTGCTCTAGCTCCATTCTGACCTTGTGTTTCAGGCCTCATAGCTGTGTTCACACTTTGTTCTGAATGCCCAACATGTGTATTAAACACCAATTCTGGTAATTGGATCCCTATCTTAGTTTAATATCTTGACCCAGACAGATTCCCCTAGGGCTAGACTTCTCCCTTACGTTAGGCAACCTTCCCAAGGATCAGAGTCTGTGTTCTGAATGCTAATTCCCATATGAGGTACTTGAAACACAAAGCCAGACCCCTGCCTGTGGGCATTGCTTGTCTCAGTGACAGTTACCTGCAGCCCTTAGCTAGTACCACTAACGTGTCTACCCAATACACTGTATTTTGGGTCAAACCTCTCTACTTAGCCTTCCTTAACACTCCACCTATCCACTTCTTTCACAATCACAGTGCTTCTCATTCATCAGGACGTGCAGGCAAGGAGATGGCAATCACAACTCTGTGAAAGTGCTGTGGAGGGGAAATGGGTGTTTTGGGTGTTGGAGCATTTAGGGAAAAACTGACATGAACTTTGGGTATGACAGAAAACATCCTGAAGGAAGTGACATTTAAACTGACACACGATTAAGCCAGACTACAGGCACAAGATGAGAGAAGGGATAAAGAGAGATTACATCAAGAAGAAAAACTAGATCAAAGACTGGGGGATGAGAGAAAGAGAGCATGGCACATTTGAAGCTGGTTGAAAACAAGCTTGAGAAGATGAGAAATGAGAGAGAAGCTGGTTGGAGCCCAGATCATACAGGTAAGAAGTCTGATCACTATGCATAAGCAATGGGAAAGCCTTGAGAATTTTGAGATAGGGAAGTGACATGCTATCTATGTGGGGATGTAGACTCCTATCCTGCCTCTGATCTGGTTCAATCTGTTTGCAACCGAAAACAGGATTTTGACAGCCAGTTATATAAATAGCTATTGAAGGTTTTGCCAAAATAGACCAGAAAAGATTTATTTATATCATTCAGATATAGTCTCATCTTGATAGTTGATATGGATGGTTCCTTTAAGAATGAATTGCCCTCACTTGATGACCACAAGCAACTTCAGGTGCTGATAACTTTGTTATCCTTTTCAACACTTACGAAATGTAATTTTAAATAATTCACAAGAGCCATCTTATTGTAGTAAATAAAGCCAAATTATTCTCCAGATGCTCTCCTCAGAAAGAAAACGTTGAAATCTGATTGAAGTAGAATTTAGATTGTTTCACAAGGCTTTGTAATAAGTATTTCCAATAACTGGAAAGAAAGACCCTTCCTGTTCACACTCTTCCAGTCAGTCTTATGTTTATTTTTAAAATTGAAAGACAGAGCAAATGAACCCAGTCATATATTCTAAAATCCATAATATAATGAAAGGTTATTGTTGAATCACACAAAGACGTTGGGATTCTTGGCCCCCAGAGGAGAAGAATTCAATCCGGGGCCAGAGATGAGGCTTGATGGTCAGAGCTTTTGTGTAATAAAGTTTTATTAAAGTGTAAAGGAGATAGAGAAAGCTTCTGACATAGGCATCGGAAGGGGGCAAAGAGAGTACCCCCCTGCTAGTCTTCAGCTGGATGTTATTTAGTCACTAGCAGTCTGTTAATGAAAGAAAGGAATGTCTTAAAACTCAGAATGGCACCAGGCCTCTCACCCATAAGATGCATTTTGGGATAATCTTGGCACCAAATGGTTCATCCTGGGCCATAAAATGATTAACTTGAATCTTGAAGAAGGGCAGGCCATCATACAAATAGTTTCATTTATGTAGATTAGAGGAACAATATCTGAGTATAACATATTGGTTTGTCAGGTAGGTTCTGAGCCAAGAGGCGGAACCGACTTGAAGACAGAGTTTGGGGTAAATGCATAGCACATTAGCATAGCTTAAGACAAACATTTCCATAAGAAAAATGCACTGGTTCTCTCTAGGTTTGAGAATAGTTAACTTCAGGTGAAACCAGGCGTCATTATGGCAACGCTGTATTTTAAGAGAAACCTCTTTTTAAATTTGTATAGAGAAGGAAAAAATATCGCTAGTTTGTTTCCTCCTGCCGCTTAAGAGAGATAAAAATGTCTGACACTTGCAGACACTATTTCCTCCATTTGGAGACCCCTGGCCTTCCTGCCTGTTACCCTCTCAATAATTTTATTATTTTATTTTAAAATTTTTATTCTAATTATTTAAAATTTTAAAAAAAGTTTTATGCCTTTGTCCCACTTAAACTTCCTTCAACTACCAGTCTGTTTTCTGTATCTATGAACTTGGCTTGTTTGTTTATAAGCTGTTTTTGTCTTTCAAATTCTTTATACAAGAGAGGTCATATTGTGTTTGTCTTTCTCTGACTTATTTCACTTAGCATAATGCCTTCAAGGTCCATTCAGGTTGTCACAAATGGAAAATTTTAATTCTTTTTTATGGCTGAGTAATATTCATGTGTATGTGTATATATATATATATATATATATCACATCTTCTTTATCCATTCATCCATTAATGAACACTTAAGTTATTTCCATGTCTTGACTATTGTATTAATACTGTAATGCATATATCTTTTCAAATTAGTGTTCTGGTTTTCTTTGAAAAATTACCCAGAAATGGAATTGTGTATCATATATGTTCTATTTTTAATATTTTAAAGAATTTCCATACTGTTTTCCATAGTGACTGCACTAAATTACATTCCTAGTAACAATGTACAAGTGTTCACTTTTCTCTACATCCTTGCCAACACTTATTATTTCTTGTCTTTTTGATAACAGCCTTTCTAACAGGTGTGAAGTGATATTTCATTATTTTGATTTGCATTTTTCCCTAATGATTGGTGATGTTGAGCACTTTTAGTGTTTTAATTTGCCTTTCTCTGATTATCAATGACATTGAGCATGTTTTCACATGCTTTGTGGCCATCTGTATATCTTCTTTTGGAGAGATGTCTGTTTAGATTCTCTGCCCAATTTTAATCGGATTTTTTTTTTTTTTTTTTTTTGCTAGTGAGTTGTATGAGTTCTCTATATATTTTGGATATTAACTCCCTATCAGATATACGATTTGCAAATATTTTTCCCATTCAGTAGGCTGTTCTGTTAATAGTTGCCTTTGCTGTACAGAAGCTTTTTAGTTTGATGTAGTCCCAGCTGTTTAGTTTTGCTTTTGTTGCTTTTTCTTTTGGTGTCAGGTTCAAGAAATCATCTGCAAAGCCTATATCAAGGAGCTTATCACCCATGTTTTCTTTCAGTGGTTGTATGGTTTCAGTTTTTACATTCAAGACTTTCATTCATGTTGAGTTCATTTTTGTGCATGGTACAAGATAGTGATATAGTTTCATTCTTTTGAATGTGGCTGTCCAGTTTTTTGAACACTATTTATTGAAGAGACTGTCTTTTTTTCATTCTATATTCTTGGCTCATTTGTTGTAAATTAATTGACCACAGATTTATTTCAGGACTCTCTATTCTGTTCCATTTATCTATGTGTGTTTTTAGGCCAATACCATACTGCTTTAATTACTATAGCTTTATAATACAGTTCAAAATCAGGATGTGTGATACTTCCCAGGATTGTTATTTCTCAAGATTGCTTTGGAATTAATTAATAAAAAATTTCAGAAAATCTGTTAACTTCTAGGTAGCTTATGAAGGTGACAGAAATATTTATTTCTCTTTCTGGAGAAAAATCAACTAAAACATTAGAACCAACTCTTAGTAAGAAAGAGTTAATATAATGAATAAATAAGATACTTCAGTCTGCAGTATTATAATATAATCTTTTTTCATTTTTCTATTCTTTACTTAGAGCTACAGTGGATGACTGAGGCATAACCTATTTCACTCTTCTTAAACAGAAATGAAGAATATGTTTTCTATTCGAAGTCTTTGTGCTACCTTTAATCTTTACCCACCACCACAATCATACATATATGTGCAAGTGCTTGCACACATGCAATGAACTAGATGCTAGACAGGTAACAATTCTGTTTCTTTGTTGCTGTTGTTCATTGTTTTAATTAAGTAGAAACTTAAACAATTTCATTCATCTTTAAAAATTTTTAAATGACTCAGTTCAGTCAGCCATGTCCTACTCTTTGCGACCCCATGAACCACAGCATGCCAGGCCTCCCTGTCCACCACCAACTCCGGGAGTCCACCCAAACCCATATCCATTGAGTCGGTGATGCCATCCAACCATCTCATCTGCTGTTATCCCCTTCTCCTCCTGCCCTCAATCTTTCCCAGCATCAGGGTCTTTTCAAATGAGTCAGCTGTTCGAATCAGGTGGCCAAAGTATTGCAGTTTCAGCTTCAACATCAGCCCTACCAATGAGCATCCAAGACTGATCTCCTTTAGGATGGACTAGTTGGATCTCCTTGCAGTCCAAGGGACTCTCAAGAGTCTTCTCCAACACCACAGTTCAAAAGCATCAATTCTTCGGCACTCAGCTTTCTTCATAGTCCAACTCTGGCATCCATACATGACCACAGGAAAAACCATAGCCTTGACTAGATGGACCTTTGTTGGCAAAGTAATGTCTCTGCTTTTGAATATGCTGTCTAGGTTGGTCATAACTTTCCTTCCAAGGAAAAAGCATCTTTTAATTTCATGGCTCTGATCACCATCTGCAGTGATTTTGGAGCCCAGAAAAACAAAGTCAGCCACTGTTTCCACCATTTCCCCATCTATTTCCCATGAACTGACAGGACTGGATGCCATGATCTTTGTTTTCTGAATGTTGAGCTTTAAGCCAACTTTTTCACTCTCCTCTTTCACTTTCATCAATCGGCTCTTTAGTTCTTTACTTTCTGCCATAAGGGTGGTGTCATCTGCATATCTGAGGTTATTGATATTTTTCCCAGTAATCTTGATTCCAGCTTGTGCTCCTTCCAGCCCAGCGTTTCTCATGATGTACTCTGCATATAAGTTAAATAAGCAGGGTGACAATATACAGCCTTGATGTACTCCTTTTCCTATTTGGAACCAGTTTGCTGTTCCATGTCCAGTTCTAACTGTTGTTTCCTGACCTGCCTATAGGTTTCTCAAGAGGAAGGTGAGGTGGTCTTGTATTCCCATCTCTTTAAGATTTTTCCACAGTTTGTTGTGATCCACACAGTCAAAGGCTTTGGCATAGTCAATAAAATGACTCAAGAGCTATAAAATATATGATATGTAAGAAACTATGCTATTCTAGTAATACAGAATATATTTTTAATTCTGTATACAGAAAACGCATGTATATGTACTCTATCTATATCTATATGCATGTATCTATCTATATATAAAGTGATACTACTTAGGGAAAGAGAATATATGACAGAAGGACACCACAAAGGGAAATCCACATAGGCAAGTATACAGTGAAAAAGAGAAGTAGGAACACAGAAATCTACAGAGGCAGGAACAGCCTGAAAGCTTTGACAGATCTTCCTATTCACCAGGTTTAAGAGCATTAGAACAGGTGAGTGCAGCTTTCAATGCTCCAACAACTTCACAATTTGTAAATCATCCTTTTTCCAGGTCAAAAGTAATTCATTTGCACACATTTGATATATACATCTTGATGTATTTGGGCAAATGCATATACCTATTATACCATCACCACAACCAACCTACAAGTCCATCATCTCTAAAATTTTCTTTGTGTTCTTGTGTATGTATGTTTATATGTTAAGAATACTTAAGATGATATTTTTCCTGTAACATAAAATGCCCTCTCGCAACACCTACCATCTTACTTGGGTTTCTCTTAACTTGGACATGGGATATCTCTTCACAGCTGATCCAGCAAAGCGCAGCTGCTGCTCCTTACCTTGAACGAGGGGTATCTCCTCATGGCAGCCCCTCCTGACCTTGGATGTGGATTAGTTCCTCTTGGCCTTCCTGCATGTGGGTTCATGTCCAAGGTAAGAGAAACCCAAGCAAGATGGTAGGTGTTGAGAGAGGGCATCAGAGGGCAGACACACTAAAACCATAATCACAGAAAACTAGCCAATCTGATCCCACGGACCACAGCCTTGTCTAACTCGATGAAACTAAGCCATGCTGTGTGGGGCCACCCAAGACGGGGGCGGGGGCGGGGGGGTCATGATGCAGAGGTCTAACAGAATGTGGTCCACTGGAGAAGGGAATGGCAAACCACTTCAGTATTCTTGCCTTGAGAACCCTATGAACAGTATGAAAAGGCAAAATGATAGGATACTGAAAGGGGAACCCCCCGGGTCAGTAGGTGCCCAATATGCTACTGGAGATCAGTGGAGAAATAGCAACAGAAAGAATGAAGGGATGGAGCCAAAGCAAAAACAATACCCAGTTGTGGATGTGGATGGTGATAGAAGCAAGGTCCGTTGCTGTAAAGAGCAGTATTGCATAGGAACCTGGAATGTTAGGTCCATGAATCAAAACAAATTGGAAGTAGTCAAACAGGAGATGGCAAGAGTGAATGTCGACATTCTAGGAATCAGAAAACTAAAACGGACTGGAATGGGTGAATTTAACTCAGATGACCATTATATCTACTACTGTGGGCAGGAATCCCTTAGAAGAAATGGAGTAGCCATCATGGTCAACAAAAGAGTCTGAAATGCAGTACTTGGATGCAATCTCAAAAACGACAGAATGATCTCTGTTCGTTTCCAAGGCAAACCATTCAATATCACGGTAATCCAAGACTATGCCCCAACCAGTAACGCTGAAGAAGCTGAAGTTGAACAGTTCTATGAAGACCAACAAGACCTTTTAGAAATAACACTCAAAAAAAGATGTCCTTTTTATTATAGGCCACTGGAAGGCAAAAGTAAGAAGTCAAGAAACACCTGGAGTAAAAGGCAAATTTGACCTTGGAGTACGGAATGAAGCAGGGCAAAGGCTAATAGAGTTTTGTCAAGAGAACACACTGGTCATAACAAACACTCTCTTCCAACAACACAAAAGAAGACTCTACACATGGACATCACCAGATGGTCAACACCGAAATTAGAGTGATTATATTCTTTGCAGCCAAAGATGGAGAAGCTCTATACAGTCAACAAAAACAAGACCACTAGCTGACTGTGGCTCAGATCATGAACTCCTTATTGCCTAATTCAGGCTTAAATTGAAGAAAGTGGGGAAAACCACTAGACCATTCAGGTATGACCTAAATCGAATCTCTTATGATTATACAGTGGAAGTGAGAAATAGATTTAAGGCCCTAGATCTGATATAATGCCTGATGAATTATGATGGAAGTTCATGGCATTGTCAGGAGACAGGAATCAGGACCATCCCCATGGAAAAGAAATGCAAAAAAGCAAAAAGGCTGTCTGACGAGGCCTTACAAATAGCTGTGAAAAGAAGGGAAGTGAAAAGCAAAGGAGAAAAGGAAAGATATAAGCATCTGAATGCAGAATTCCAAAGAATAGCAAGGAGAGATAAGAAAGCCTTCCTCAGGGATCAAGGCAAAGAAATAGAGGAAAACAACGGAATGGGAAAGACGAGAGATCTCTTCAAGAAAATTAGAGATAGCAAGGGAAATTTCATGCAAAAATGGGCTTGTAAAAGGACAGAAATGGTATGGACCTAACAGAAGCAGAAGATATTAAGAAGAGGTGGCAAGAATACACAGAAGAACTGTATAAAAAAGATCTTCATGACCAAGATAATCACGATGGTGTGATCACTCACCTAGAGCCAGACATCCTGGAATGTGAAGTCAAGTGGGCCTTAGAAAGTATCACTACGAACAAAGCTAGTGGAGGTGATGGAATTCCTGTTAAGCTATTTCAAATCCTGGAAAATGATGCTGTGAAAGTGCGGCACTCAATATGCCAGCAAAGTGGGAAAACTCAGCAGTGGCCACAGGACTCGAAAAAGTCAGTTTTCACTCCAATCCCAAAGAAAGGCAATGCCAAAGAATGCTCAAACTACTGCACAATTGCACTCATCTTACATGCTAGGAAAGTAATGCTCAAAATTCTCCAAGCCAGACTTCAGCAATACGTGAACTATGAACTTTCTGATGTTCAAGCTGGTTTTAGAAAAGGCAGAGGAACCAGAGATCGAATTGCCAACATCTGCTGGGTCATTGAAAAAGCAAGAGAGTTGCAGAAAAACATCTATTTCTGCATTATTGACTATGCCAAAGCCTTTGACTGTGTGGATCACAACAAACTGTGGACAATTCTTCAAGAGATGGGAATACCAGACCATCTGACCTTCCTCTTGAGAAACCTATATGCAGGTCAGGAAGCAACAGTTAGAACTGGACATGGAACAACAGACTGGTTTCAAATAGGAAAAGGAGTACGTCAAGGCTGTATATTGTCACCCTGTTATTTAACTTCTATGCAGAGTACATCATGAGAAACACTGGGCTGGTAAAGCACAAGCTAGAATCAAGATTGCTGGGAGAAATATCAGCAGATGACACCACCCTATGGCAGAAAGTGAAGAGGAACTAAAAGCCTCTTGATGAAAGTGAAAGAGGAGAGTGAAAAAGTTGGCTTAAAGCTCAACATTCAGAAAACTAAAATCATTGCATCTGGTCCCATCAGTTCATGGGAAATAGATGGGGAAACAGTGGAAACAGTGGCTGACTTTGTTTTTTGGGGCTCCAAAATCACTGCAGATGGTGATTGCAGCCATGAAATTAAAATATGCTTATTCTTTGAAAGGCAAGTTATGACCAACCTAGATAGTATATTGAAAAGCAGAGATATTACTTTGCCAACAAAGGTCTGTCTAGTCAAGGCTATGATTTTTCTAGTGGTCATGTATGGATGTGAGAGTTGGACTGTGAAGAAAGCCGAGCACCGAAGAATTGATGCTTTTGAACTGTGGTGTTGGAGAAGACTCTTGAGAGTCCCTTCGACTGCAAGGAGGTCCAACCAGTCCATCCTAAACGTCAGTCCTGGGTGTTCTTTGGAAGGAGTGATGCTGAAGCTGAAACTGCAATACTTTGGCCACCTCATGCGAAGAGTTGACTCATTGGAAATGACCCTGATGCTGTGACGATTGGGGGCAGGAAGAGAAGGGGACGACAGAGGATGATATGGCTAGATGGCATCACCTCTCGATGGACATGAGTTTGAGTGAACTCCGGGATTTGATGATGGACAGGGAGGACTGGTGTGCTGTGATTCATAGGGTTGCAAAGTGTCGGACACAATTGAGTGACTGAAATAAAGTGAAATGAACTGAACATAAAATGCACAATACCACATTGTTAACAACAGATATTAGGTTGCACAGCAGTTCTCTATAACTTATTCATCTTGCATAGTTCAGTTCAGTTCAGTCGCTCAGTCATGTCTGACTCTTTGCGACCCCATGGACTTCAGCACTCCAGGCCTCCCTGTCTATTACCAACTCCCGGAGTTTACTCAAACTCATGTCCATTGAGTCAGTGATGCTGTAACTGAATCTCTGAAACTCATTGAATGATTCCTCATTTCTACACACCCCACCACAGTCCCTGGCAACCGTCATTCTATTCTCTGCTTCTATAAGTTTGACTATTTTATATGTCCCATATAATAAGTGGAATTTTGCCTTATTTGTCTTTCTTTGACTAGCTTATTTCATTTGTCATAATGTTCTCTATGGTTCATCCCTTATTGAAAATGGCCGAATTTCCTTCTTCTTTAAGCCTGAATAATGTTCCATTGTATTTACATATCACATCAAAAATAATTGTTTCTCCTTCCAAGTTTGTACTTGTATGTGCTTATTCAAATTGTATTTGTACAGGTTTGTACTTGTCCTATGTAAGAATTAAAATTAATTTGAAGCTGAAATCAACTCTAGAAGTTATAAGTGTTCCAGGCCTGTTGTCTAGGGCTCTTGGATACACAGTACTTCCCCCACCCCACTGGTTGCTGTTGTTGCTTTTGCTATTGTTCTGATAGCCACTTCCTATGTTTTCTGGGTAGGCACCCTCCCTACGGGGCTACATGTGAGGCTGATGTTAAAAATCTGGCTTCTTTATGCTTTTGCCTCTTCAGAATCTTGCTTAATATTATTCCCTCTGTGGCTGCAATAAACATAACAAAGAGATATGGTGTCCTCACTACTCACCATGTGCTTGGTCTATGGTAGGCCACAAACAAATGTTTTAGGAATGTAAAATAAATTAGAAGCTGTACTTTTTGTTCCCACTAAAAGCTAACAAATCAAGCAGTTGCAGAAAAATCCCAGGGATTTACATTTCAAATCCTATTAGTTTTTAATGTTTCCAACTGAAGCTCCCTATATCATTCTATGTTGATAAATTCTTGAGATCAGCTTGGATTTTGGATTTCTTTTAGTCTCAAGTATTTTTAAGATCTAATTTAATTATTCAGGAATGTACTTTATTCTCCAAATATTTTTTATCTCATTTCCATGTTGAAACTGGAATGCTTGGTCATCTCCCTTTAAAAAACAGTTTCATACTATAATTTGTGTGTGTTTTGGAATGTGACTTTCTTCCATGAGAATTTGAAAATAAATGCCCTGAGCCATTTACATGAACATGAAACACTGGAAGATAAAATTAATGCATTTGTATCTCAGGACTCTTGCTATAACCCCAAATATACTACTAGCCAAAAGTTGTATTTTCAAGTTTCAGTGCAACTCTTTTTGGCAAGAGATTTCATTTAAGTCTTTCTTTTTTCCCTCCGAAAGCTTTTCTGATATAAGATTTAAGATTAAGGTGAATCAATGGCCTTCACTGCTTTTTATTTTCTTCCCAACCATGAGCATCCACACAGGAGAATAAGAGGTGAACTTGAAGAAGCCAGCCTGCAGCCTTTCCATTCTTCTCACTTCCCCTGCTTTTCTCTTCCTTTGCCCTCGTTCAGCTTTCGAGATGAAAGTAGGCTATGAGAAAGGATGGTGGATTGTTCCTGGATGAAGTGGAGCCAAGTGACAACACAGCCCATAAAACAATGATGCAGTCCTCTATTTTTGCTACAGTCAAATTGCTTTTCAAGATTTTTGTGTTATAAAAATGCATGGATTTTTAGAAACTATACTGATTATATAACCTAATCCTCATTCCAACCCTGAAAGCCAGATGTAGGGCAAACAACTATCTAGCTTTTCTTGCTTTTCTGCTTCATCCCATAAAATAAGAACTTTTGACCTCTCAGAATTCTCAGAAAGGTGAGAAAATAGCTTATTTTTTTTTCCTATCTCTCACTGCTTTCTCTCTATGGGAGAAGAGTGCTCTAATTTGTGATATGACTAGAGCCTGGAGTCTGATGGTCTGGGTTTTCCATTGTATTGAGTTTATGTGTTTATAGTTTAACACACAAAAGTGGTCCCAGAACATTGGGCTTTTAACTTCTCTCTGACTTGCTCTTTGGACTCTGTGTGCTCAATAACTGGTTCTCCTTGCTCCTGGCTCACTTACTGTCCTCACAGCAGTCCAAAGTCTCACCTCAGATGTTCATAAAATCTAGACGTTTTGTCCATTTAGAAACCCAGTGAAAGCTTTTATTATCTCCATGTTCAGACATGGAAAATGTCTCAGAGAGGTTAATAACTGTCCAAAGCCATACAGTTAGTGGATGGAAGAATGAAACTTTGAACCCCATGTACCTGGCTCTAAGAACATACTTTTTTATTCTTACTGTCCCATAACACATGCCCTGTAGTTCTTGGACCAGTACTAAGGCTGGGAAGCACCAGAAATCATTTTTCTGATTTCACAGTGTCAACTTGCTTTTATACCTGAGTGTGGAGCTCATAGAGAAAGCGGTGGCCAGAATACCCAACTTCTATTTCTGCCTTCCCTCTATGCCTGACTCTTGAGAAACCTAGGATATCATTCATGTCTGGCAGGCTTGTCACATAACTATTCCAGAAATATCAAAGAATTTAGCCTTTTGAGGACCTTCCTGACCTGTGCTGGTTTTCCATCCAAACCTCCTGCCCAACACATGTTCTATAAGGGTCACTCTTTAACTGGGTACATAAATGAGAAAATCCAAACCATCTATGGCCTTACATTAAAAAAAGAAGATTTCACTTTTTAAAAATGGTGTAGAGGTTGGACAGTTTAGGGCAGGTATAATCACTTCATTCCATGGTCTTCAGGACCCAAGTACTTCCTATCTTTCTTGTCCACCATCACTCCCATGTCTTTTACGCATTCAGATTGGCTGCTGAAGTCGCAGCTATCATTCATATCCAGGAAAGAAGTAGGGACGGAGACCAAAGGAGTTTTCCTAGATACTCTACCAGTAACTTTTGTTAATATCCCACTGACATCAAGCTACCAGGAAAATGTTTCTTTTTAGCTGGGCATTCTATAACCCAGAAGGAAAACCAGCATGTTATTAGTAGGGAGGAAAGACAAAATGGACATTGGGTAGGCAACTTGCAGTTTTACCGTATCTGCAAATACATCCACCTCCCCCACACATACAAGGCTGTCATATTGTACAGCTCCAGGTGTCATTCACACTATTCTGTGAGCACAGAAATTTAACTATTAGCTGCACTCACATGGTTCAGGTGCTTTTCTGAATGAGTTTATTTAAATGATACTTTTATACATTCAACATCAGAATTATTTAAGAATTACTGATCTTGAGCTTTGGAAGAATTTTTATAAAATGGCTAATTTAAATTTTAAAATACACAGATGAAACAATTATTGATAATCTTCAGATAACACTTCAATATGTTTCCATATTTAGTGCCATTAGTCAAGAAAATTGGAAGAGACAAAATTCTGTGTCTCACTCAAAAATTTTCCCAGCCCCTCATGGGCAGAAAGTGAACCTAACGTCTCTCCTCCTGTTGTCTAACTAAATTTTTGCTCTTTAATCATTTATATGTATCTATTTACATTATGTATCACACACCTTTGTTACACATGCATTAGTAAAATCATGGAGAAGATAGGACATATCTTAAAGTCACGGTTCTTTGAAGGTCAACAACCATACTGATCAACAAAGGCCCCTCCAAAAAAGAATTACTTTTTCAGAGAGGCAAGAATCCTCTCCTCTGGTTATAAGGCTTAAACTATTTTTAAAAATAGTTTAAATTGTGGTATTTTATCATATGTGAAACAGATTGCCAGTCCAGGTTCGATGCATGAGACAGGGTGCTCAGGGCTGGTGCACTGGGATGACCCAGAAGTATGGTATGGGGAGGGATGTGGGAGGGGGTCTCAGGATGGGGAACACATGTACACCTGTGGCAGATTCATGTCAATGTATGGTAAAAAACACTACAATATTTTAAGTAATTAGCCTCCAATTAAAATAAATACATTTTTAAAAATAATAAAATAAAACAAAACAAAACAAATTCTGGTGACTCTTGTTGCCATGGGGCACAAGGACAATCAGCCAGAGAATGGAGTTGATGAAGGAGATGTAGAAGAGAGAGAATGTCCTGAGGGGATACAAGTCCCTGGAGTTCTTTCCTATCCTTCAAGGATAGAAATCCATATTTTCCTTGAGTCAGATATCAGAAGAGCCTTCTGTCGTGGAAAGGTGGTTATGCAACTCTAACCAGGTTTATAAGATCACAGGTGTGATATATAATGGAGTGCCACCAGGGACTGAGGGTATTTTCACTCTTCTGGGAGAAGATGTTTTCAACTCAGAGCATAGCCATGAGAATTATAACCAAACCTGAAATTGGAGGCCCCGTTCTTAACACTAAGGAGTTTCTTGAGCCTTCAGCAGCAACACCACATCTCTGAATGGGTGGAAGGCTGCATCACTTTGCCCAAGCATTATATCAAGGAGCAATAAAAGTCACAGATTAACTGGTTCTCCTTCATAAAAACACAGCAAATTCCAGCATCTTCCCTCACCGATGCTATTTTCACTAAAAGTTGCATTGTGTTATGGCTTGTGCTTCATTCCTCTATAGTTTCCTTTTTACCTCACAACCAGCTACTAATAAGTAATAAAATAAGCAAAGGTAGGCAACAGGAAAGAGACACAGAGAAGTAAATGACATTGATAACCCAAAATAACATGGACTTTCCCTCAATAATCCAAAGCTGCTGATTTGCAAAACTATGATGTATCCCAAAGAGTCCTTTGCTTTTTTAAAAGCTGCAAACTCTACAGTAATTACCTAATCAGTAAGCATGACCCCTGCATTGAGGAGATCTGCAATTTGCAGGCAGAGAAATGAGAAATAGAGTCACTGAAGAAATTCCTTTATTAAGAAATCCTTGCATGTTACTGGATTTTATAGCTCACAGTGAACTTTCATATTCATTGTCTTATATCTTCCAGGAATACTATAAGATAGTTAGAAGAGCATGGTTATTCACTTCCAGTGGATGGGAAAGCTCAGACTCTGAGAGGTCTGTCCTATGGTCAGGCCAAGATTACACTCATGGAATGAGTTAGAGGTGGGACTTCACAAACGAACTCTTTTTTATTAAGTGTCCCTATAGACCGCTCCATTTTTCCCTTGAACATTAGTTAACCCAAGGCTTTTATAAAATTCTTGTAACACAAAATAAAATGCATACAAATCACTCAAAACCAATAGCCTGGAGACTGAATGCTGAAAATATTTTAGCATGCATTTTTTTCCTCACATTTTTGTTGCATAACAGTAATTATTAGCATAAAAGAATGCTAGGCACTTATGTTCTTTATACATATTAATTTATTTAATCATCATAATAATCCTTTAAAGAAGGTATTGTTATTATTGTTATTATCCTTATTTTAGGAATAAAGAAACTGAGGAACAGAAGGGATAGAAAACTTGCTCATTGGTACATTGCTACTGTTTGTGATTCAAGCTTATGCTCTTACAATAATATATAAATACTTCCCACAACAACACACATGTACATACTCACACATATACATATATAAATACATAAATTTTAGATCATGTTCTATAATTCTTTGGACGTTTCCTTTTGTATATATCTATATTTATTGCATATTTTCACATTATTAACATACAATAAAATGTGTATATGTATAGATTTTAGATTTATTGTAGTATCTTGGACTTCTCTTATTAATAAATATTTAATTTGCTTCTACTTTTTCATTATAAATAAAAATGAACATTCTTAAATATAGCCCCCTGTATCCAGCTGATTATTTTCTTAAGATAAATGCTTAGCCCCTGATCAAAGTTTGATGCATTTCCTTCCAACAATTTTTTAAAGAGGGTATTAAATCTTTTATTGATTACACATTATAAAGGATGATACCCAAGCTTCATTCCCATCTATAACTTTATCTGGTACCATAATTCAATTTAGATATATTTCATAGGATGTGCCAACAATCATTAATAACCAAAAAAAAAAACCTCCATGACTTTGTATGGGTGACCCTTTTAATGGTGAACTCCAGGTCACAACACAGTAACTGTCAGTTCAACTACACCAAGGTTCTGAAGACAACAGCTTCTCCACCAAAGCCAGCTGTAGATAAATTTCAAATGGAACTTGGCATCATTCCTGAAGGAATTCTAACATTACACTGTTGGGGTAGTTTACCAAAATGGCTTCAGAGGAGACTACACAGCACATTAAAAAAAAAAAAAAGACATTTATCCAGCATCATGATCAGACTATTACATTTAGCAATCAACAGCATGAGTGTAAAAAAAAAAAATCTACATTAAAACCCTTTGTTGGAATGCTTTACACTTTCCACAGAACAGAAACTAAAATAACCTGTTATACAATTAGTCACAAGTACAGTCCTTGAGTTTTTTGCCCAAACACATGAGTACTGTCTAAAACATGTCTTCTTTGTAGCAGCTAGGCCCTGCTACCACTGTTGGTGGAGTTCGCAAATCTGTTTTAACCTGTAGCTTCCCTGTCACTTCACTGACCCTTCTCTCCTGCTAAGCTTTGTTTCCTAGCAGTAATTAAAACCTTCGGCCACTGCCATAGCTACTGCTGCTGCTGGAACCACCATAGCCACCTTGGTTTTGTGCTTTGGCAAAGTATTGGCCTCCACCACCATAGGGGCCAGAACTTCTCCAAAGGTTCCTCCTTTCATGGGTCCAAAATTGGAAGATTGATTGCTGTAATTGCCAAAATATTTGTAGCTTCCGCCACCTCCGAAATTGCTTCCATCATTACCAAATCCATCATAACCATCTCCACTGCCACCATATCCACCACCACCATGGCTGCCACCAAAGCCATCTTGACCACTGAAGTTTCCTCCACAACCAAAGCTGTCATTCCCACCAAAACCACCTCCATGACCACCACCAAAGTTTCCAGAACTACTTCGACCTCTCTGGCTGGATGAAGCACTAGCCATCTCTTGCTTCAGTTCAGTTCAGTTCAGTCACTCAGTCATGTCTGACTTTTGCGAAACCATGAATCGCAGCATGCCAGGCCTCCCTGTCCATCACCAACTCCTGGAGTTCACCCAAACTCATGTCCATTGAGTCGGCGATGCCATCCAGCCATCTCATCCTCTGTCATCCCTTTCTCCTCCTGCCCCCAATCCCTCTCAGTATCAGGGTCTTTTCCAATGACTCAACTCTTTGCATCAGGTGGCCAAAGTATTGGAGTTTCAGCTTCGACATCAGTCCTTACAATGAACACCCAGGACCGATCTCCTTTAGGATGGACTGGTTGGATCTCCTTGCAGTCCAAGGGACTCTCAAGAGTCTTCTCCAACACCACAGTTCAAAAGCATCAATTCTTCAGGGCTCAGCTTAGGGCTTTTCTCACTTCACAATTGTGGCCATTAACAGTGTAGTATTTTCTGAATGACAGTCTTGTCTATGGAGTCATGGTCATCAAAGGTTACAAAAGCAAAGGCTCTCTTTTTGCCACTGCCTCAGTCAATCATGATTTCAATCACTTCAGTTTTCTTATACCCTTCAAAATAATCTCTCAGGTAATGTTCTTCCTGTCTTCTTTAATGCCACCAATAAAAATCTTTTTCACAGTTAAGTGGGCACCAGGTCTTTGGGAACCTTCTCTCGAGACATACCTCTTTGGTTCCACAACTCTTCCGTCCACCTTGTGTGGCCTTGCATTCATGGCTATATTCACCTTCTCCACCGTGGCGTATGTGACAAACCTGAAGCCTCTGGAGTGCTTGGTGTTTGGATCCCTCATTACCACACAGTCTATGACCATTCTCCATTGCTCAAAATGGCTCCTCAAACTCTCATTGGTTGTTTCAAAGCTCAGTCCTCCAATGAAGAGCTTCCACAGCTGTTTGGACTCTTTGGGAGACTCTGACTTAGACGTGATGGCAGTGGACGGGGGGGAGAGACTTCAATGATGCTTTCCCGGCTGCCTCCACAAGCAGAAAAGCACCTTCCATAATTTTTATTTGCCTTTATACATGGTTGAGATCAAACTGTACCCCGAATTTTATATCCTACTTTTTAACTTACCAACGTTTTATAATAATCATTTTTCCATTTTATTTAAAAATTCTATGTGTTAATACAACAAAAGCTAAACAATAAAAAGACAGTAAAGGAGGCAATGAGACATGAAAAGAAGGTGTCTATGACAGTGACTTGCTCCCAGTTTTGCTCCCTCAAATCTGTCCTCCACACCACAGCTAGTTTTCTCTCTAATGTTAAGGCTATCATGATATTCCTTTGCTTACAATTCCCAGTGGCTCCTACTTCCTATAGACATCCTAGTTCCTTTGCAGGGCACACCATGTGCCATATGAGCCAGCTATACTTCAGGCTTGGAGGCCTTGAAGAAACCTTTAAGGCTCCCTCCCACATTCCCATACCCTAGTTTTTTTTTTGTTTTTCTTAATTGAGGTTTAATTGGAATATAACATTATATTAGTTCCATGTATACAAAGTAGTGATTGAATATTTTTATATATTTCAAAATGATCACCATAATAAGTCTAATTAACATTCAACACTGCATACAGTTTAAAAGGGCTTCCCTGGTGGTTCATCTGGGAAAGAATCTGCCTGCAATACAGGAGACCTAGGTTCCATCCCTTCGTTGGAAAGAGCTCCTGGAGAAGGGAAAGGCTACCCACTCTAATATTCTGACCTAGAGAATCAGTCCAGGGTCACAAAGAGTCGTACACAACTGAGTGACTTACACTTTCACTTTCTATAGTTTACAAACAGTTGATGTGTGTGTGATGAGGACTTTTATGATCTACTCTGTTAGGAACTTTCAAATATTCAATACAATATTGTTCACCATGGTCACCATGCTATACATTACCTCCTCATGACTTATTTTATAACTGGACATTTGTACCTTTTGCCATTTTACTCACCCCTACCTCACCCCATACTTCACCTCCCCACTGTAGGCAACTGTCAATCTCTTCTCTGTATCTATGAGCTTGTTTTTTTTTTTTTTTTAATTCTAATTCCACATGTAAATAAGAATATGTAGTATTTTTATTTCTGACTTATTTCACTTTGCATTATGCCATCAAGTTTCATCCTCACAAATGGCAAGATTTAGTTCTTTTTTTATATCTAAATAGTATTTAGACATAAAATTAAAAAATAAATAAATAAATAAATAAAACACCCATACCCTAGTTTTTGATAGTCCTTTTTCCTGGAATGCTTTCTCTTTCCTTTCCCCCCAGATTAACCTGTTAAAGAATCAACAGTTTAATCCTTTAAGCTTCTACTCAGAAATTGTTTCCTCCAGGAAGATTTTTTCCTTGGACTCCACCACACTCTGAGCTGGATATCTGAGCCCCATTTGTGGCATTATGTGACACCCTGGAGCAAGAAAAAATTGGGGGAATAAACGCACTCAAGGACAAGGCCAGCCTAGACATTACATTTGAATATTCCCCAGCCTTACTTTATGGAGTCTAATTCAACTCTGGAGTGATCTTGTGGAATTCCATAGGAATCTCGGAACAGAATTTCCCTAGATCATGAGAGATCCCTGGGGGAGGGCAGCTTATGACTGTCTCTCTTTTTCTATCTCTCCCAATAGACTGCCATGTTTCCTACTACAGAAGTCAGTCTGTGTCTTAGAGGAGTTTTCAAAAAGTTTTTTTTTGTTTGTTTGTTTTTGCCCTTGCTGCTGGGATCACCAATAGTTTAGCTTCTGGCTTAGGTTAGTAAGAAAAATTCCCTGCAAGTTAATACTACTTTTATTAGTTCTCTATTCCTTAGCATGAATAAGGATCTGAAAGAAGGATTCAGTGAAGGAAGATAAAACAGAATACCCTGAAATTTGCCAAAGTCCCTCCTTGACTACATCTCACCCTCAGAGTTGTAACCAACCCCAAGAGAGTGAGCCTGGGGACCTGGGCCTGCAAACCCACCAGTACTTCTACTAGGCCATAAGAGCAATTCCTACACGTTTGCTTTCACTTTCTGCTAAAGCAGCTAGCCAACACCCACTGGGCCTGATGTGGCTGTCTAAGCCCCATTCCTCCTCATTTAGAGATCATGCAGGGACTATTTTTGTACCCCACTCTGATATCTGGACATCTCCAAATGTGGTTTGAAAAATTCCTGTTCCCTGAGGATTTGTTCCCTGTGGAGGATGCAGCAGCTAAAATCGTAAGGAATGTATCTGCCATTCTCTGAATCCTTTGTAGCTAAGTTAAGTCACTTATTTAAGCAATCCCTGCCTCTTTATGAATGGGACAGAGTCTATCTATAGCTATTTTTTACCTTAATGTCTTGTTCAAAATCAAGGTACCCTGTTGCAAACATTACCTCCAGTCCATTTAATGAAGATTTTTTTTTTTTTTTTTGCAGGGGGCGGCGGTGGGTGTTGGGGGAATCTCTTCATGAGACAGCTTACTGAAACCAGCATCCAAAATAGCTTAGCTCTCTAAGCAAATATCATACCATTAACAGAAGGAACTGGGACCAGAGGCCAGGCTGGGAATTAAGGTTGCTGGGGTGATATTCTGCTTTCTTATACAAGCTGTGGTGTTTTTGAATAAAATCATTTCACCAATGAGTTTCAATTTCTTCCTAAATTAGAAAACTGGTACCTCCTTCCTTCTTCCAGAGGCTGATGGAGAGCAGTTGACAAATGTCCCCAAGGCTTTGGAGTTATGTAGTTGCTTTTTCTAGCAGCATCTCTTTCTCAATAAAGGTTCTCAGAGGCTCAGTGTGGCTCAGGTAAAAATTGCCTTTCATCTATTTCTTCCTTGCTTTCCAGATAATCTGTGGCTAAAATTAGCAATGCTTAGTTCAGTAAAAAATATTGTTACAGCGGCAGCCATGGAAACGGTGTCTGAGCAGCTTCCCCTTCAGGGAGCTGACTTTTGTGGGATATGCTTTCTTGCTGATTAAATGAAACAACTCATTGCTTTTGAAGCTGAGGTCTGAAATTAGTTAAGAGTACGGGCAAATCTTCCGAAAGAACCATCCTCCCCATTTCTCCTCTTTCTTTCCATTAAGGAAAGAAAAAAGTATATCTCAAATTAGGTGTCAGATTTTGCTTTGAATAGAGTATAGGAAGATTAATCTGTTGACCCATCATCCTACATTTGAGTTGTCTTTTCACAGAAATAGTGGATAATGCTATTAATGCTGATGCCTTTCTCATATATCTTCTTATAGTTTACCAAAAATGCTTTCCTGTGTGCTCAAATGCCACTGAAGTCTTCTGATCAGTGGAGAAGATAGAGAGAGCATAATGAGGACATTCCTGATCAGACAAGGAAAGAGGCTCAGCCATTCTAGCCCACATGGCAAGTAATTAGAGGAGATGGGATGAAAATTCTCTCACCTCTGATTGCATTATTCTTTTACATTCCCTGGCCAATCTCCTTGTGCCTGAGGTAGTGAATTCAAGCGGCCAAGGTCAGACTCACATCCAGTTGAGTCTGAATTTGGTAAACTTTCAACTTTGCCTTTGTCAACTTCCCTGACTAGCAGGGTCTCCCCTGCTTCAGAGAGCAGAGCCCTCCTGATGCTCCCTGGGAAGAAGTCTGCATTTGAATTCCACTTTCTGATCTGTCTGCCTTCCCTCCAAAGGACTCTTCCTCTGGGTCCTTATTTTCCTCCAGTTTCCATCATCTTAATTCATCAGTTCTCATGTCTTTCTTTATGGTCTCTGTTCTCCTGGCAACTTCTCTGAGAAGTTTATTTTTCTAAATGTGTTTATAAGGCTAACGAATTAATGAGTGCCAGGACAGGGGCACTTCTTTTAACAGACTCTAATTACTTTGGTTCTAGTAAAGGGTTCCTTCACATAACTTTGGCCAACCCAGGAAAGAGCAGGAGCCAGGCTCCAAAGTTTTCCCCTGTGGCCAGAGTGGAGATTGAAGGAAGGGTAATGATTTTAGGGAGAAGGAGGGCAGTAAACTATTCTTGTGGGAAATTTTTTCTTTTTGCCTTTTGATAGAGTATCCTTAGGAAATTGTAGTTCACAGTATTTGAAGGATTTAAGCCCTTACTGCCACTATGAATCATCATAGGTTTCTCCCCCTTCTTCATTCTACCTCCCCTATCCTAAATGCTCCAGTAGTTCCCCAAGAGGCTCAGGGCCAGAGCAGGGTTCCTGATCACGACAGTCCTTGAAGTCAGACATAGCTGGCTCCTTCTCTCCCTCCAGTGCCAGACCAGAGATTCATCACTGATTCTCATCCCGCAATCCACATGCCACTTTATGAGGTAGGAACAGGGACAAACTCATCACAGTGTGGTTTCCTTGGCCCAGCAAGCAAACAAACCTGCATGCTAAGTTTTGTTCCCACTTTATGTAAGAGACAAAATGATGATTATTTGCTTATTTGCTGAGCTTTCAAACTCTGTGTCCTTATCAAATGCTCCCTGGCAGCAGAGGGTTCTTTGTCCTCAGAAGTGGTGGAGGACAGCTGGATTATGGAAGTCCTCTCAGGTATATGATGCATTCACAGCTGCAGGAGAAGATGTGTCAGGCCAGCACTAATGCACAACTGTCATTGTGCATTACCAGTCGTCAGAGAAAACAGCCATACACATGACTTGCATTTCTGTGTCAGAAATTGTTTATCCTGAGTCTATGAGCTTAATGGCTTCCTCTTCCATGAAATCCTCCCTGTGTCACTTCTATGCTCCTCTCTGTTTTCCTCTGGGTTCTCACAGTATCCCATGCTCGGCTCTAATGCCTCTTCAAACTGTGTTGTATTTACCTTGTTTTTAGCTTCCTCCTGGGAGAAACATATACTAATGCATCTGTTAAATGAGTTTAGACTAAAGGTTTATATGAAAAGTCAAATGATAAATACATCTCATTTTACAAATTAATTCTCATCAGCCAAAAGTGTCTGACAAGAAAGAGACTATGAAGCGTAGTTGATGCCATTGTTGTTGTTTTGGTCGCTAAGTCTTGTCCGACAGGTGCAAAGAGAATAAAGAGATCACTGTGTAGAGGCCAATCTCTACTCAGGTGGGAGGACTACTGATTCCTGGGCTGCTTGTTGATTCAGGGTAAGCTCCTAGACAGCAGCTAGCTGCTGCTGACAGCTGAGTACAGCCACCCGGGCCGGACAGTCCAACAAGGAGAGAGGCCTCAATTATGGGGTGAAAGCTGAGGAGCACAATAAAGACAAGGCCTGAATAGAATGTAAGCCCACCTAACCCTGTGTTGAGCCAAAATTTTATCCATTCACGGAGATGGGCTTTTTCTTATATACTTGTTTTAAATCTGCATCAATGCACAGAGACTCGGGCTGTCAAGGAAGTAGACACCTCAGAGATGCTTCCTCCCCACCGACTTCTCTTACCAGCACAGTTTTTCTTGGTCTCCTGCTCACCTTCATACACACCTCTGACCCAGTTCTGTCCACACCTGACATACACACTCATTCAGTTGCTTTTTCCTTTCCTTGGTGATTTCTACCAGACCTGTGAGGATTCTTCTGATGCATCTGGCTGTCAGCTCTGCTTACATTAGAAAGAATTAAGAGAGAGTATAAGGGATAGCAAAGGAAATTTGGAGATAATATGGAAATTAAAGGAATTAAGTAATTTAAGTAGAATTATGAATTTCACATACATTGGGCTAAACTTAACTACCACAGGAAAACAATCATATGGATCTGAAACTATAGGGGAAATACTTGAAAACAGTTACTCTCAGATATTTGAGCACAGATATAAGCAATAGTATGGACTTCCCTGGTGGCTCAGATGGTAAAGCGTTTGCCTACAATGCAGGAGACCCGGATTCAGTCCCAGGGTTGGGAAGATCTCTTGGAGAAGGAAATGGCAACCCACTCCAGTATTCTTGCCTGGAAAATCCCACGGATGGAGGAACCCAGTAGGCTACAGTCCATGGGGGTCACAAAGAGTTGAACACGACTGAGTGACTTCACTTTCACTTTCCATAAGCAATGAATGGGAGGATTTTGCTACACTTTCTATCTGACTCTGGAGCAAAAATGAGGTTAGGGATGTTGACCTGGCATTTCAGTTGCAGTCTCAGTTCAGTTGCTCAGTTGTGTCCGACTCTTTGTGACCCCATGGACTACAGCACGCCAGGCTTCCCTGTCCATCATCCATCCTGGAGCCTACTCAAACTCATGTCCATCGCATTGGTGATGCCATCCAACCATCTCATCCTCTGTCATCCCCTTCTCTTCCCACCTTCAATCTTTCCCAGCAGCAGGGTCTTTTCCAGTGAGTTGGTTCTTCATATCAGGTGGCCAAAGTATTGGAATTCAGCTTCATCATCAGTCCTCCCAATGAATATTCAGAACTGATTTCCTTTAGGATGGACTGGTTGGATCACCTTGCAGTCCAAGGGACTCTCAAGAGTCTTCTCCAACACTAAGGTTCAAAAGCATCAATTCTTCTGTGCTCAGCTTTCTTCATACTCCAACCCTTACATCCATACATGACTACTGGAAAAAGTATAGCTTTGACTGGCATTCCAAAAGTTGGGCAAAACTGAATCTGGTCTACTGAATAACAAGTAGCACTCTCAATATATTCTTAAAACCTGACTGATATAGATCTATGCTTTCTTTGTTTCAACAACAGATTTTATTGTTCATTAAATCTTAGTTAAGTGTCTTACATATGCGGGGCTGTTTATGCCAGTTCAGTGAGTAAACAAGAGTGGATTCTTCCTCTCAAGAGCATGATGAATACTGACCTGAGCCAGCACTTTCTACATATGAATTCTTACTGGCACTGTATATGCACCTTTCTCTCCACCCAACCAACCAATGTACACATTCACCCACTCCATTCCCTGCCACTTATACACTCTATATTCCTCTGATGCAAGGACAAATATTTTTATAGCTCCATTTACCCCTTGGTGTCAGCAGACTTAAAATAGAACATACCTTTAAATTGTATTTTTCAAAGATGACTGCACCAATATATTCCATCCCAGATCCTCTGCTTACAAAGTGATGTTGACCCTCCTTCCATTGAGAAATAGGGTCTTGTTCCCTCCCCTTGATTCTTAGTGGTCCTGTAACTACAAGCAAAGTGACACTATGTGACTTCTGAGGCTAAGGTGTAAACTGGCAATATGCCTCCAACTTGGTCCTTTTCAGATGCCTGAACTTGAAACTAGCCACTGTGTTGTGAGGAAGCCTGAGCTACATGGAGAGGCCACAGGTAAGCATTTCCACTGATAGCCCAGAGGAGGTGCTAAGAACTCAATTATGAGCTCACATCAACATCTTTAGACATGTAAGTGAATTACCCTTAATTATTCAACCCCTCCCTCCCACTCCTGAACCCCTCTACTGATTAATGCTTATAAAATCAATTTTCTCTGCTAAACCCTGCTCAAATTGCAGATCCAGGAGCTACACAAATGATCATTGTTTTAAGACTAAGTTTTGGGGTGGTGTGTTCAGAACAATGCCTATCTTATCCACTCCTTTGATGTATTAATTAGCAGTCACATCTTCTCATCCCAGCCGGACTGTAGGTTCCTTAGAGTCTGGAGTTTTAAGTCTAAACTTCCAGAACATTCTTTCATACTAAGTTATATTTCAGCCAAACTAAATTTCTTCTTCTCTCTGTATTTAATCTTAGACTCCCAGTCTTTGTATACTTGATCATCCTATCTCTTTTTTTGTGCACACTCTTTTTTCCATCTATATTCTCCAAAGTCTCATTGATTTTCAAGACTGAGTCACATGCCAGGAAGAATTTCCTGATTCCTCCTGTCAGAAGAGATGCCTCCCTTTTCTGAATTCCCAGAGCATTATAGACAAATTTCTTTTATCAATATTATCATCTTTTACCTTATATCACAGTTACTTGTTTACAGATGTTTCTCTACTTCTAGACTGTCTTATTTGTCCTTACATCCATTTATACAAAAGTATCTATGGAAAGTCTACTACTTGCCATACAATCTACAAGGCACAGGGAAAAGAACAGTGAACAAAGAAAGACATGATCCTGTCCTGATAGATCTTCCCGTTTAGTGAAGGAAGCACAATAAATAAATACACAAACGTTTGACAATCACTCTCTTTTAAGGGTTTTAACCATGTCAGTCACACCCAGGACCTCATGCAATACCCTATTTCCTTTGCAGTCTTGGAAGGCAACGTGGGATCATCAGAGATATCAGTTTGAACTCTGTCTCACCTGTGAATATGAAGCAAGGGCTTCATCTCTCCATGCTTGATTACTCTCATGGAGCAAATGAAGGTAACTTTATCTGCTTTATACTTTTTAAAGTATTAATGAGAAAATTTATGTGAGCTCTGCCTTTGTGCTGGTCACACAACGAAATCATATAGCCTTTTGTCCCCAGCTTCTCTTGTTTAATATAGAGCTCAGCCTTCAGTTTGTATTCACCTAATGAGGCTAACCATGACATCAAATACTCAGACCCCATGCTTCCCTTGTACATGAAACTCCTTTTATGGTTGAATAGCACTCAATTTTTTTTCTTGGGGCAACTTCAGCCAGTGGCACTGGAGGGAAAGAAAGACCTCAGTCTTCGTCATATGGCTGACTCCTACTCATTGTACAAAATGTAACCAAAATGGCATTTCTTTAGGGAGACTGTGACCACCACCCACTCCAGTCCTCATTAGACTGTGTCAGTTCCCTCCTTTTCAGACTACACAGAACCCTACAGCTCTCCTTCACAATACTTGTCACAACTGGAACTGATTGAATTTAAAAAAAAATGAATTTTAAAAACTATCACACTCCCATTAGATTCTAAGCATGATTAAGGCAGGGGCCAAGGTCTGTTGCTGCCATGACGACTAGTACTGGCAAGTAAAGTCAAGTCCTTGCCATATAGAAAATACTCAAGAAATATTTATACAATTAATGAATTGGAAAAAGCTTTGCAGCTGGAACCCCAAGAAAGAAGTGAGCTCAACAATTGTTAGAAACCATTTTCTTTCAGCATTTTTTCATGATCAATTCTCAGAAGATTCTGAAGTCAGAAGGTGGGATCTTCCTTTAATGGGCCCAAAGAAAGAATGATTAATTTTATTTTGTCAATAAACAAGTTTTTCTGAACAGTGCCTCTGGGTTTCCTGATATGATCTATGAAAGGTATAAGAAATTAACGTCCTAAAGTTAGATGGTTTAGTCAGACCAGCAAGCTGTTTTAAGCCATGTCTGTAATAGCAAACCTAAAAGGTAACTGACAATTTGAGAGACTCATGCTGTACTAACTACAGTTCCTGAGACAGTTATACTGTGGTACCATAAGCCTTCTAGAGATGTAAAACCCCAAGATCTTTTGAAACTAAGAGGCTTACAAATTTTTAACTTAAAAAAAAATAAGTAGCAGCTGTCTTGCCTGCATATGTGTGTGCTCAGTTGCTTCAGTCGTGTCTGACTCATTACCATCTATGGACTGTAGACCGCCAGACTCCTCTGTCCATGAGACTTTCCATGCAAGAATACTGGAGTGAGTTGCTGTGCCCTCCTCCAGGGGATCTTCCCAACCCAGGAACTGAACCCATATCTCCTGTATCTCTTGCATTTCAGGCAGATTCTTTACCCTCTGAGCCCCTAGGGAAGCCCATCTTGCCCTGCCATGGGCATTTAATTGGCCATTGTCCCAACACATACTAAAATATTTTTATATTTCATATATGTATATATATATATATTATATTATATATTATAGTTGTGTTTTTTGCTCAAAGCCAAAAAGTTGTAATAAAATATCTTTTTTTCTTGGAAGTATGAGACCAATTATAGCAAAGTAAACAAGAAAAGTAAAACTTGGATCCTTTTTTTTTGTTGCAAATATTAGCATTGATTATTTCTCTAGCAATATGAGGACAAAATCCCTGTAGGGTCTAGCTAAATAAACACTATATTTCTTACTACTAAAACACAGGGCATGGTTCCAGATCTGCTTCCCAGCTTGTAACTGGACTTGCTGAATCTTCACTGTCTAAGGTTGAATTTAATCAAAATTAACACATCTACTGACCTAATTCCCCTATGAAAAGAAAGATTTGTTAGAAGATTAGACCATGATTTTAACTCAAGTTCTATAAATACATAAAATCTCATTTATTGTTTGTATTTTAATATGTTGAAAGTGGCTCTTCACTTTCTGCCATAAGGGTAGTGTCATCTGCATATCTGAGGTTATTGAGATTTCTCCCAGCAATCTTGATTCCAGCTTGTATTTCTTCCAGTCCAGCGTTTCTCATGATGTACTCTGCATAGAAGTTAAATAAGCAGGGTGATAATATACAGCCTTGATGTACTCCTTTTAGTTCACCTTAATTAAAAAAAACACTTATGATTTGCACTTGACTATGAAATCCCTGCTTTGTCTCAATCATTAATATGATAAAATGAACTTTTTCTCTTGTTAGTAAGTTTTTTGAGCCAAAAATTAAAAACTTTGATTTAAAGAATCACACTAACATTAATTTGCAGAGGAGGAAACAGAACCCCCCAAAAGCATCTGTCTCAAAGACAGTGAGGAAGACTGCAGCAGTGCTCAGGAAAAAAGGCAGACATTCTGACCCTGATTGTAATACATTTAATACTACCTCATAGCATAATTATTCAAAAATTATTTAACAGGTCCAGACAAAATTTATAAAATCTAGAAAAGTAAAATAAATTATCATAGGTAAATTTGAACAATTCACATTCTGTAACAAAATAGAATCCTAACATTGTCTTCAAGATGATGTATCTAGACTTCATGGTTTAATCCAAAAATGTACTTCAATGTTCTTTTAAAAATAAGCCATACTATGAAATGATATGGGAGAAGGCAATGGCACCCCACTCCAGTACTCTTGCCTGGAAAATCCCATGGACGGAGGAGCCTGGTGGGCTGCAGTCCATGGGGTCGTTAGGAGTCGTACACGACTGAGCAACTTCACCTTCACTTTTCACTTTCATGCATTGGAGAAGGAAATGGCAACCCACTCCAGTGTTCTTGCCTGGAGAATCCCAGAGACAGGGGAGCCTGGTGGGCTGCCATCTGTGGGTTTGCACAGAGTTGGACACGACTGAAATGACTTAGCAGCAGCAGCAGCAGCATGACATGATATGCTGACTTAGCATTAGAGGCAATAATATGTTTGGGGTGTTTGGGGTGGAAAACAGTTTTACACTACATGTGATAATGTACTATTATTAATTCAGCACAGTTACTGTGCTGTGTGACAGCAGGGTCCTGAATTATTTTCTTTCTTTTTTTTTTTTTTTTCTGTTTTGTTGATTTATTTGGCTACACCAGGTCTTAGTTACAGCATAAGAACTTTTTTTTTTCTAATTTTATTTTATTTTTAAACTTTACATAATTGTATTAGTTTTGCCAAATATCAAAATGAATCCGCCACGGGTATACATGTGTTCCCCATCCTGAACCCTCCTCCCTCCTCCCTCCCCATACCATCCCTCTGGGTCGTCCCAGTGCACTAGCCCCAAGCATCCAGTATCGTGCATCAAACCTGGACTGGCAACTCGTTTCTTACATGCTATTTTACATGTTTCAATGCCATTCTCCCAAATCTTCCCACCCTCTCCCTCTCCCACAGAGTCCATAAGACTGTTCTATACATCAGTGTCTCTTTTGCTGTCTCGTACACTGGGTTATTGTTACCATCTTTCTAAATTCCATATATATGTGTTAGTATACTGTATTTATGTTTTTCCTTCTGGCTTACTTCACTCTGTATAATAGGCTCCAGTTTCATCCACCTCATTAGAACTGATTCAAATGTATTCTTTTTAATGGCTGAGTAATACTCCATTGTGTATATGTACCACAGCTTTCTTATCCATTCATCTGCTGATGGACATCTAGGTTGCTTCCATGTCCTGGCTATTATAAACAGTGCTTCGATGAACATTGGGGTACACGTGTCTCTTTCCCTTCTGGTTTCCTTAGTGTGTATGCCCAGCAGTGGGATTGCTGGATCATAAGGCAGTTCTATTTCCAGTTTTTTAAGGAATCTCCACACTGTTCTCCATAGTGGCTGTACTAGTTTGCATTCCCACCAACAGTGTAAGAGGGTTCCCTTTTCTCCACACCCTCTCCAGCATTTATTATTTGTAGACTTTTGGATTGCAGCCATTCTGACTGGTGTGAAATGGTACCTCATAGTGGTTTTGATTTGCATTTCTCTGATAATGAGTGATGTTGAGCATCTTTTCATGTGTTTGTTGGCCATCTGTATGTCTTCTTTGGAGAAATGTCTATTTAGTTCTTTGGCCCATTTTTTGATTGGGTCGTTTATTTTTCTGGAGTTGAGCTGTAGGAGTTGCTTGTATATTTTTGAGATTAGTTGTTTGTCGGTTGTTTCATTTGCTATTATTTTCTCCCATTCTGAAGTCTGTCTTTTCACCTTGCTAATAGTTTCCTTTGATGTGCAGAAGCTTTTAAGGTTAATTAGGTCCCATTTGTTTATTTTTGCTTTTATTTCCAATACTCTGGGAGGTGGGTCATAGAGGATCCTGCTGTGATGTATGTCGGAGAGTGTTTTGCCTATGTTCTCCTCTAGGAGTTTTATAGTTTCTGGTCTTACGTTTAGATCTTTAATCCATTTTGAGTTTATTTTTGTGTATGGTGTTAGAAAGTGGTCTAGTTTCATTCTTTTACAAGTGGTTGACCAGATTTCCCAGCACCACTTGTTAAAGAGATTGTCTTTAATCCATTGTATATTCTTGCCTCCTTTGTCAAAGATAAGGGTTCCATATGTGTGTGGATTTATCTCTGGGCTTTCTATTTTATTCCATTGATCAATATTTCTGTCTTTGTGCCAGTACCATACTGTCTTGATAACTGTGGCTTTGTAGTAGAGCCTGAAGTCAGGTAGGTTGATTCCTCCAGTTCCATTCTTCTTTCTCAAGATCGCTTTGGCTATTCGAGGTTTTTTGTATTTCCATACAAATTGTGAAATTATTTGTTCTAGCTCTGTGAAGAATACTGTTGGTAGCTTGATAGGGATTGCGTTGAATCTATAAATTGCTTTGGGTAGTATACTCATTTTCACTATATTGATTCTTCCAATCCATGAACATGGTATATTTCTCCATCTATTAGTGTCCTCTTTGATTTCTTTCACCAGTGTTTTATAGTTTTCTATATATAGGTCTTTAGTTCTGAATTATTTTCTGATGGAAATTTGAGGAATGAGTCACCACTTAGTCACTTTAAATGGCTTACTTTTTCCATCCACTTATAATTATGAGTTAGCATTATAGTCAATATTATGTTTTCATGATATAGCCTATGTTTAAAAAATCATAGAATTACGATACTGGACTAAGCCATGAAGCTTAGGTACCAGGCCTTAGTGTTAGAAATCCATTTCCTTATCTAATAGAACTGGAGCTTTTGTTTAAGCTTAATTTACTTATTTTATTTTACCTTTTTAATGCTTTTATAAATTTAACTTAAAGATTTTGGGATAAATTACAATGTCGTGTTAAAAGTGTTGAGTGTTGAGGCTCCAAATGAATCAAATTCAATGTGCAAGTAGTGGTTCTCTGTGATTCATGAAAAGTGAAAACAAAAGTCGCTCAGTCTGTCTGACTCTTTGAGACCCCATGGACTACACAGCCCATGGAATTCTCCAGGCCAGAATACTGGCATGGGCAGCCTTTCTCTTCTCCAGGGGATCTCCCCAACCCAGGGATCAAACCCAGTTCTCCCACATTGCAGGCAGATTCTTTACCAACTGAGGCACCAGGGGAGCCCAAGAATACTGGAGTGGGTAGCCTATCCCTTCTCCAGGGGATCTTCCCGACCCAGGAATCGAACTGGGGTCTCCTGCATTGCAGGCAGATTATTTAGCAGCTATGATTCATAAATGGATACAAAATAACAAATGTTTCCCAGATAATAAGCAGATACAGAGCCTGATCTCTCTCTCTCTCTCTCTCTCTCCCTGAAATGACTAAAAGGGAAGAGCCAAAGAGTAAGCAGGCTTCAGGTCTGACATTCTAGATAACAGCTGTTCATGTTTGTAGTAATTTCCAGTCTGTATACAATCCCAGCTGTTCTGGGTAGAATCAGATGCTAGATGCTCTCATAGTATCCTTGACACCTCTTACTTCCTGAAACATCCTCTGTGTTTGGACAGCTCCAAATTACTACCCTACTGCACCTGCCAATGCAGGAGACGTAAGAGACTTGGGTTTGATCCCTGGGTTGGGAATATCCCCTGGAGGAGGAAATGGCAACCTACTCCGGTATTCTTGCTCCCATGTACAGAGGAGCCTGGCGGGCTACAGTCCATGGGATCGCAGAGTCGGACACCACTGAACTAACTTGGTACTTGGCAGGGCACCACTTCTAAAGGGTGCTTTATATCTGGGTGTGTATTGATCCCTCTGGAACAGTGTAGCTTTCAAACCTTGAGGAAATCTACAGTTAGGAACATACTTAACACTGTGATTCACTAAACATATATATAATATCAAAATAAAAATCACAAAAAATACTCATTATTGATACCTGTGATTTTATATTCTATTTAATTCTTAAATGAGAATCACAGCCACCTGAATATTCCATGTTTAAATGTGGATGGAATTCCCAGGTGGTGCAGTGGTAAAGGATCTCCCTACCAATGCAGGAGACATAGGTTCGATCCCTGGGTGGGGAAGATGCTGTGGGATGGGAAACGGCACCCCACTCAAGTATTCTTGCCTGGGAAATCCTGTGGACAGAGGAGCCTGATGGGCTACAGTTCTTGGGTTTGCAAAGAGTTGGACATGACTGAGCGCTGCATCTTCCCTCACCCCACCAGTGTGGATCAACTTGCCATCTGAAGAACATTGCTTTAGAAGAAGCAACTATATGGAGACATCATTTTCAATAAATATATTTTTTTTAAGAATTTAAAGAAATTTCAGGTTTAGAAGAGTGAAATTTTTCCAATGCTTTGAGTATAAAAATTCTGTATATACAGTGAACTGATTAGGGATTCTTACAATGCAGAAGGTGGAGAACAGCACTGTTGAAAATTATATACTTATGCTTTCTGCAGTACCACTGGGCATTTATGGTAACAGTTTTTGTTTATTTCAGGATACATCATTATATAATCACCGGCTCCACCTCCTGAAAATGTTTACTTTTTATGTTAATACATAAAAGAACATAACTGGCCTTTTTAGTTTATTAGAGAATATCTTCTACTTTTTTTCCTTTTTTCTTGTAAGGAAAATTCACTTTAGTGTAGTATTTTGGAATAACATGTTAAGGGTTGGATAAATTCAGATAAGTGTGTATACATACACACAGACCCCTCAGCTTTGTTCTCTGCTTCCAGCCACTGTCAACTCTGCTGCCCAATTGGGCACACTGTTTCCACTTCCTACCCAAGAGTTAGGTCTAGGCTCAGGGCATGAGGCCAGAATTCCCCATGGAGATAACTATCCATGAAAATTCCCTTGGGAAGGCAACTTGCACTGCTTAGCAAATCCAACACAAGCAGACTTTCCTCCAGTATCAGAACACATTATGCTCTCTGGTGAGCACCCCAGGAACTATGGCTTGTGTTGGGGGTCAAGCTGTATGAAAAATATGAAACCTTAAAAACTAGACTCACAGCAATCCAGTGAGATGCATATACTTTGAAAGGCAAAGTCAGCTCTATCTCATGCAGAGCAGACAGTCACTGAGAGGACTGGCAGGTGGAATCATCTATTGTTTCTGTTAGAACTGTGTTTGCCTCAGCTGAGAACAACAACACAAGACAGATATTTCAGTAGTACAAGCAAATGGAAACTGATTTGCTCATTACAATAAGAAGAACTCCATAAACAGTTTAAAGCTGGTTTTGCGGGGCTTAGCCACACAGCCAGAGACCTGGTCTTTAACTCATCACTCCACTGTCCTTAACACATTGGCCTTTGTCCTCATCCTTAGAGTTGTGTGGTTTAAACGTGACATGGGCTCAGGCCTTACATTCATACCTAGGCAGAAAAGGAAGAAAGGCAAAAAGGTTAAGAGGAAAAGTACCTTCTTCAGGGAGACTATGTAGATGCTCTCCTCAAGGATTATTTTAGAGATTGTTTTTAACAGAACATGGCCATCCCCTTGCTGTTAGAGAAAATGTGAAATCAAGTATTTTCAGTGGTGCATGTTTTTGCCTTGTATTAAAAAAAGTAAAATGAAAACTTTTACATGACAGTCTCTCTCCCCATTCCTTTCCTTTTTCTGAGAGCATATAGCTGAAGTCAGTTAAATAAGTTGCACATATATATGACTTTACTATAATTCATTTATGAATATCTGAGAAGGGAATGTGAAAGGGAATTAAAATTTGTTAAGTACCTTGTATGTGCTAGGCACATTGTTATTCCTTTTGCATATATATATATGTATACATATATATTGATACATATATATGCATGCTATATATTTCTACATATATTAATTTTTATGTTGACATTCTATATATAATTCTTAATTATCTATTATCATATATACATATTGTTATATATAATATATATATATATATTATCCTCAAAACCTAAGAGAAGGTATCTAAAGACACCACTATGTCCATGTTGTCCATATTACAGATTAAGAAAATGATGCTCAGACAGATTAAGCAAGTTGCCTGTAGGCTTTCAGTGGCAAAACTGGAGTCAAGATTCAGACATAATTCTGTCCATAACCTATTTTGCCTCATACCTAGAAGATAAAACAGGCAAGAGAAAATATGCATGTGGTGTAAAGCAGGCTGTCCATAATTTTAAATTGAACATTACCAAGGCACTCAAGTCACTGGGACAATATATTCAGTCAGAAAATAGCCTCCTCTGCCCAATAGTTCATATGAAAGTTTTAAGTATCTTCCAGGTCCAAGTCTAATGTGACAGGGGCTTAGGTGACCTGTTGCCAAGTTAGCAGCAGGGCTACATTTTTTACTTTATTGACTAACTGTGCTAGTGTCACAAAGGAACAGCCTGAGGGTAAATGCCTCTTCTTGCTCCTGTTTCCTGAATCCCAAGTGAACAGGGTGTTGTCATAGCCCCATGCCAGGCACAGCTTTGGCACAAGTCCCAGAGTCACCATGTGGCTACCACAGCCCTCAGACTCTTTCCATTCTGGCATAGTGTAAGCAAGATCTGTTCTGAATTGGAAGAGAGAGTTCTACATTGTTCCCCAGCAGAAGAGATGGTGGAGAGCAAATAAATTTCACTGATATTATAAAAATATAGCTTGCAAATTTCATCACAAGGGAATTTAGGCTCATTTCAGATACTGTTTCTTTAACACAAGCTCTAGAATAATTTTCACCATGGTCCACAATGGCCCGCAAAGAATAATAGAGCTTCCCTTTTACATAATGCACAATTATTTAAAGCTATGCTATCTCTGGAAAGAATGAAACTTCGATTCATGAAAATATACAACAAGAAACGGCTTGAGTTTAAAAATGGATTGGATTCAGCACAGATATGCAAAACAAGTGCTAGAATATTTACATCTCACCTCCTTTAAGAAAACAACCAGGGTGGCTCACACAGTCATTTGAAAAGCTGAGTCTGTCAGGCCATTATTACTTAGTTGCTGGTACACTGCCTCTATTACCTGTAGTGATCAGTTCTCATGGCAGCAGCATATAGTGAGAGGGGAAATGACAGTCATCCTTCTTCCTTGTGCTTAATGCCTATTGAGAACAATCATATGGGGGGAAGTAGAGAAATGAGCTATGGAAAGTAATTTCCTCTGTGATTTTCCACAGAACTAGAGAATATCTGCATCCAGGTGAAATGGGGCACTCTGCATTAGTGGTCAGGAATAAGAAGTGGGGAAACAATCATGGGGTACCTCTAGACCCGCAAACATGCCTTTTAAGGCTCTGAAAATCAGCTGAAAGAGCAGAAAACCACTAACCGTGAACTTTGCTATTAAGATCAGAAATATAGGAAAAGCTAGGGATTTTTTTTTCCCTTGATGTTTTATGGGTATACCATTTTATTCTGTGCTCTCCAAACTGAGGGGAAATGGTGGGAGCAAGAATTATTTACAAAGCCCCAATTTATTGCTTCTCAAGGCTCTTGCTGCTGCTAAGTCACCTCAGTCGTGTCCTACTCTGTGCGATCCCATAGATGGCAGCCCACCAGGCTCCCCCATCCCTGGGATTCTTCAGGCAAGAACACTGGAGTGGCTTGCCATTTCCTTCTCCAATGCATGAAAGTGAAAAGTGAAGGTGAAGTCGCTCAGTCGTGTTCAACTCTTAGCGACCCCAAGGACTGCAGCCTACCAGGCTCCTCTGTCTATAAGATTTTCCAGGCAAGAGTACTAGAGTGGGTGCCATTGCCTTCTCCTCTCAAGGTTCTTAGCATACTTTTTTTTTCTTATAGGAAATAGGTATTCCTATTATTAATACTTCCATTTTACAGCAGAAGAAACTGAAATTATAAATGGTAAAGAAATGTGTGCATGGTCTCTAGAAGATAAACACCAGAGTTGAAATACTAAGACAGATCAAACTAGTTCTAGAAGCCAGTTTCCCTCCTCTATATCATGCCAGCATATAGGAAAAAATAGACTAATTAATTTCCTCATTATAACCAATTGTAAGAGTTGAGATTGCAAGGTGACACTCCTATAGCAAAGTATGTGGTGATACACATTCTTATAGTCTTAGTTGGGGCCACAGTAAATAAGCTTGAAGGTCATTTTAAGAGTGACCAGGATGGGGAAGAATCTGGACATTTTGATATAACAAAAGTCAAATAAAGGGAGAAGTAGAGGAGCCCCAATCAAGAAGACTGATGGGCATCTTCAGTGTAAGAAGGGCTTATATAGGACAGAAACATTGCACACATTCTGAGGATGAATGTGTAACTATAGAAAAAGGAAAATATCAGCCCACCACAAGAAATGATTTATTGTAAGTTGATTAATATTTCCAAACCTGACAGGCTCATGATACGGTGTTGACACAGAGGTTTAACAATCCTGTCTGAGAGACTGAAGGGAAACTTTTGTAATGGGCAGAGCATAGGATGAGTAGACCTCCTTGTAGCACCCACCATTATTCTTTGACTCTGTGATTATAATTCTGTAGGAACAAGGAGCAGTACTTGACTTTTAGCTTTGGGTGTACAAGTATCATTGGTTTCAGCAGATCCAAAGCAAAAAGAGATGATGCACAGAAATGAGCATGAAAAAGAACATGAGTAAAAGATGATCTAGTCTGGAAGGCATGTCCTAAATGAGATTATGACCTAAATCATATCCCTTATGATTATATAGTGGAAGTGAGAAATAGATTTAAGGGGCTAGATCTGATAGAATGCCTGATGAACTATGATGGAGGCTCGTGACATTGACAGGAGACAGGGAGCAAGACCATCCCCAAGAAAAAGGAATGCAAAAAAGCAAAATGGCTGTCTGAGGAGGCCTTACAAATAGCTGTGAAAAGAAGAGATGTGAAAAGGAAAGATATATGCATTTGAATGCAGAGTTCCAAAGAATAGCAAGGAGAGATAAGAAAGCCTTCCTCAGTGATCAATGCAAAGAAATAGAGGAAAACAATAGTATGGGGAAGACTAGAGACCTCTTCCAGAAAATTGGAGATACCAAGGGAAAATTTCATGTATAGATGGGCTCAATAAAGGGCAGAAACTGTATGGACCTAATAGAAGCAGAAGATATTAAGAAGAGGTGGAAAGAATACACAGAAAACTGTACAAAAAGATCTTCATGACCCAGATAATCATGATGGTGTGATCACTCACCTAGAGCCAGACATCCTGGAATGTGAAGTCAAGTGGGACTTGGAAGCATCACTAAGAACAAAGCTAGTGGATGTAATGGAATTTCAGTGGAGCTATTTTAAATCCTGAAAGATGATGCTGTGAAAGTGCTGCCCTCAACATGCCAGCAAATTTGGAAAACTCAGCAGTGGGCACAGGACTGGAAAAGGTCAGTTTTCATTCCAATCCCTAAGAAAGGCATGCCAAAGAATGCTCAAAATACCACACAATTGTACTCATCTCTTACACTAATAAAGTAATGCTCAAAATTCTCCAAGCCAGGCTTCAGCAATACGTAAACCGTGAACTTCCAGATGTTCAAGCAGGATTTAGAAAAGGTAGAGGAACCAGAGATCAAATTGCCAACATCTGCTGGATCATCAAAAAAGCAAGAGAGTTCCAGAAAAACATCTATTTCTGCTTTATTAACTGTGCCAAAGCCTTTGACTGTGTGGATCACAATAAACTGTGGAAAATTCTGAAAGAGATAGGAATACCAGACCACCTGACCTGCCTCTTGAGAAATCCGTATGCAGGTCAGGAAGCAACAATTAGAACTGGACATGGAACAACAGACTGGTTCCAAATAGGAAAAGGAGCACGTCAAGTCTGTATATTGTCACCCTGCTTATTTAACTTATATGCAGTGTACATCATGAGAAATGCTGGACTGGTAAAGCACAAGCTAGAATCAAGATTGCTGGGAGAAATATCAATAACCTCAGATATGCAGATGACACCACCCTTATGGCAGAAAGTGAAGAACTAAAAAGCCTCTTGATGAAAGTGAAAGAGGAGAGTGAAAAAGTTGGCTTAAAGCTCAACATTCAGAAAACTAAGATCATGGCATCCAGTCCCATCACTTCATGGCAAATAGATGGGGAAACAGTGGAGACAGTGGCAGACTTTAATTTGGGGGGCTCCAAAATCACTGCAGATTGTGACTGCAGCCTTGAAATTAAAACTTCCTTCCAACTCCTTGGAAGAAAAGTTATGACCAACCTAGACAGCATATTAAAAAGCAGAGACATTACTTTGCCAACAAAGATCCATCTATTCAAGGCTCTGGTTTTTCCAGTAGTTAGGCTTGGATGTGAGAGTTGGACTATAAAGAAAGCTGAGCACTGAAGAATTGATGCTTTTGAACTGTGGTTTTGGAGAAGACTCTTGAGAGTTCCTTAGACAGCAAGGAGATCCAACCAGTCCATCCTAAAGGAGATCAGTCCTGAGTGTTCATTGGTAGGACTGATGCTGAAGCTGAAACTCCAATACTTTGGCCACCTGATGTGAAGAACTGACTCATTTAAAAAGACCCTGATACTGGGAAATATTGAAGGCAAGAGTAGAAGGGGATGACAGAGGATGAGATGGTTGGATGGCATCACTGACTCAATGGACATGAGTTTGAGTAAACTCTGGGAGTTGGTGATGGCCTGGCGTGCTGCAGTCCATGGGGTCGCAAAGAGTTGGACATGACTGAGTGGCTGAACTGAACTGAGCTGAACTGAAAGATGTTTCCTTCGTACATTAGACATTTTTGAGAAAGGGGGAAAAGGAAACAGAATGGGGAATGACAAGATTAGACAATTAGATTGTACAATTAGATTATAGAATTGAAATAAATTAGAATAGATTTTAGGGTTCCTCAAGCTTAGTGAGTAGGCCTTATTCTACTACTTGTCCAGTGCAACATCTACCATGTATTCTTCGTGCAGAGAAGAATTGTATACTTGTTGGATCTCTCAGAAAAGGAGATAAAACCTAACAAAAGACAATATTTAAACAAATGGAGATAAATTAGAAGACATTATGTGCAAAAGAAGACATTTTATTCTATGTACACTCCACCCATGGTAGAGGTCAACAAATGCCTGCTGGAAAATAAGCTTATTTTGTTCTTAGAAAAATAGATGCCATGGAATCTTTGATATAAACAAGTATGAAAGAGACTGAAGGAAATCAGCATATCTGAACAAGCATTCATGTCTGCTATCTAAAAGAAACTGCATAGCATATAAATATGCTTTTTTTGTTGAACAAAACCCAATCCTCTGGGAATTCCATTCCCACAGAGTACTTGACTTGGCTGAAGAATCGAGAAATTCCTTAAGTATTTGATTTCATGCACTGTCCACATGAGCCTACCATAGAGATCTAAGATGACTGGGCTAAGGTTAGATTTCTAAGGCAGAGTTTTCTATCTATGTGCTGGTCAGAGGTCTATCTGGTGGAATGATAGACCTCCAAAGACTATCTTTACTGATGATTAGCCAAATAGATCAGCTTTAAGACTATTGGATTTAGGCAAATGAAAATACAGAACTCCAAATTAAATTTGAATTTCAGATAGATAACAGCATTGTTTAGCATAAGTATGTCACAAATATTGCATGGGCCATGTTTATACAAAAATATAATGGATGTTTATTAGAATTAAATTTCACTGAGTGTCCTATATTTCATCTGGCAACTCTAGTCAGATTGGAGTTCAAGACAGAAAGGTTCACAGTAATAGAGGGAAAAAAAAAAAAACAGAAGTAATAGAAGAAAAGATGGAAATAAGAAAATGGATGGAATTCATAAGTAGGAAGTAACAAGTAACCGACTACTGGAGGAACTAAAAGATGATCCAACCACTAGAGCTGCTGCTTTGTGAAAAGGATGCTGTGTACCCCTAAGAACATCCCAGTTCCTCAAGAACTCCAAAATATGCTCTGTTGAAACTGTTGCTTGGGTTTTCTACTCTTTCATGATTTTCTGGAAAAAAAAATCCCACTGAGGGAATTGGCTGCATTTCTACCATTGATAATCTAAATGCTACAGGCACTGTTATTAACATGTTTTAATATACTGTTTAGTTAATAAGTCGTGTCTGACTATTTTGTAATCCCGTGGATTGTAGCCACCAGGCTCCTTTGTATACAGGATTTCCCAGGTAAGAATATTGGAGTGAGTTGCCATTTCCTTCTCGAGGGGATCTTCCCAATTCAGGGATTGCACCTGTGCCTGCATTGCAGGTGGGTTCTATATCACTGAGCCACCAGGGAAGCCCCAACTTATTAGCATAGTCATTAATTTCCCCTTTTTCATTACTGTTAACATCTTGACTTTAACTAGAATCGTAATGTACTTCTGTGATCTAAATCAACCACAGCAATCTGGTCCCCTGTTTCCCAGTCTCTCCCAGAGGAAAAGGGCAGATGCTACTGGTGTTTTCCCTCTCACCACATTTTTCTTGCCTCAAATAAGAACAGGTATATTAAATGGCAGCAACTTTCAGGTGATGCAACAGACATAAATAATGAAATCTAACATGCTAAATGACAGAGTCATTGAGCAACTGAAGCAGTACCAGTAAACACCTTTTAATGATCACAGCTTATTATGTAAGAAAGGCAAACCCTTGTTTGTTTAAGCCACTATAAATTGAAGTTTCAGTGACTTTCAGCTGTATCCAATCCTAACTGATAAATCAACCAAAGGAATCATCGTAGGATCCACTAAAGATACTATACTTCCTGACTTCATGAATCTTTTTAGAATTGCTCCTACATGTAGTTTCTTCTCGTTCCTCTCTCCTTATCTGAATTTCATCTTTTGTTAAATATTATGTCCTTTCTGAGAGGTTATATTGCCTTACTCCACATTGATTCCTTTCTATTTTGATGGTATTGACAGCCTAAAATTGGAAACTTTTATATTATACCTGGGGAATGCAACCCTCTGTTGTCTTGTTTTATTTTTATCTTGTTATATATGCACTATATCTCTTTATTGGATGCTAAGTCTCTGGAGGGCAAACACAGCACTCATATATCTTTATGTTTAGTATCTAAGGAAGAGTTTTCTTGGTATTATTGATAAATAAGTATTTCTATTGACAACGACAGCAATAATAATGTTGTTAGAGGATATTTGAGGGGGAGATTTGGTAAGATCTCTAGCCATGGGTTCTAGAGTAGAGACTTAGATTAAATGAATTTGCCATATCAGGCATAACCTGAGGGAGAACCAAGAAGGACAGAAAATTAGCAGGTTTTGTTACTTGAGCAAGTTGCTTAACACCTGTGAGCTTCATTTTTCTTCTGTAAAATATAGTGTTAAGATGAAGATCAGAAATAATGTTGGTAATTATTAATACATCCACAGTGATTGTTACAGGATAGACATTAGAATTCAGCTTTAATCTCCTAATATATATGGCAACCAAATTAACTTTTTGCAGTGTTGAGAAAGGATAAATTTGTATAGTTTCCTCAACAAAATGGCTGCAAAGAAAGAAAGAACAATACATTTAAAAGGCACTGGACTAGTAAACCAAAGATCTAGCTCTAACTCTAATTTGGTGCCAAACCTCTAATTCAGGTAAGTCTGAATCTGTTTTCTGTTTGTAAAACACAGATAATAAGACTTTATTTGCTTGCCTTATAGAATTATTACAAAAACTATGTGAAATAATATATGAATATATACGTTGAGAAATACAAAGCATTAATATTCACTTAAGGAATGGAGAAGGGAAACTATAGATTTGAAAATCAGCACTGGATGCAAATTTATTCATAGCTTGAAAAAATCTTGTCCAAATTTCAATCACATTGAGTGATTTAGTAAAATTTTAGCAATTAAGAAAGTGTTCAATGACAAAATGAGCTAGATTTTAATTAAATGGAACTGAGATGAAATTAAAACAGAAAACTCATTTCTTTGAATGGAATGCAAAAGCATTTAAATGCACAAAATGCTAGTACTATTTCATTTTCTAAGGGATACTTATGAAAAAATGTAACCACATTTAGAAGTACTGTCAATACTTCCTACCTATAGTGTTAGACTGGAAGAGATAGGAGCCAATAGTTTTACCTGGTACTGTTGTTGTTCAGTTGCCAACTTGATCCGACTCTTTGCAATCCCATGGACAGCAGCACATCAGGCTTCCCTGTTCTTCACTATTTCCCAGTTAGCTCAGACTCATTGATTCAGTGATGTCATTCAACCATCTTATTCTCTGTCGCCCATTTTTCCTCCTGTCCTCAATCTTTTCTAGCATCAGGGTCTTTTCTAATGAGCTGGCTCTTCCAATCAGGTGGCCAAAGTATTGTAGCTTCCTCTTTGATATCAGTCTTTCCAATGAATATTCAGGGTTGATTTCCTTTAGGATTGACTGCTTTGATCTCATTGCTGTCCAGGGGACTCTCAAGAGTCTTCTCCAGCATCACAGTTTGAAAACATCATTTCTTCAGTGCCCAGCCTTCTTTATGGCCCTACTCTCAATCCGTACATGTCTCCTGGGAAAACCATAGCTTGAATTATATGGACATTTGCCAGGAAAGTAATGTCTCTGCTTTTTAATACACTATATAGGTTTGTCATGGCTTTTCTTCCAAAGGGCAAGTGTCTTTTAATTTCATGGCTGCAGTCACCATTTTGGAGCCCAAGAAAATAAAATCTGCCACTGTTTCCTTTTTCTCACCAAGTACTCGCCATGAAGTGATGGGACCAGATGCCATGATCTTAGTTTTCTGAATGTTGAGTTTTAAGCCAGCTTTTTCACTCTCTTTTTTCACCTTCATCAAGAGGCTCTTTAGTTCCTCTTTACTTTCTGCCATTAGAGTGGTGTCATCTGCGTTTCTGAAGCTATTGATATTTCTCCCAGTAATCTTGATTCCAGCTTGTGAGTTATCCAGCCGTGCATTTTGCATGATGTACTCTGCATAGAAGTTAAATAAGCAAGGTGACAAAATATAGCCTTGATGTATTCCTTTCTCTATTTTGAATCAGCCAATTGTTCCATATCCAGTTCTAACTGTTGCTACTTGACCTGCATACAGGTTTCTCAGGAGGCAGGTAAGGTGGTCTTGTATTCCCATCTTTTTAAGAATTTTCCACAGTTTGTACTGATCCACGCAGTCAAAAGCTTTGGTGTAGTCAAGGAAGCAGAAATAGATCTTTTTCTGGAATTTCCTTGCTTTTTCTATGATCCAACAGATGCTGGCAATTTGATCTCTGGTTCCACTGCCTTTCCTAAATCCAGCTTGTACATCTGGAAGTTCTCGGTTCACATATTGCTGAAGCCTAGCTTGAGGGATTTTGAGCATTAACTTGCTAGCATGTGAAATGAGCACAATTGTACAGAATTTTAAACATCCTTTGGTGTTGCCCTTCTTCGGGATTGGAATGAAAACTGACATGTTCCAGTCCTGTGGACATTTCTGAGTTTTTCAGGTTTGCTGGCATATTGAGTACAGCATTTTCACAGCATCATATTTTAGGATTTGAAATAGCTCACCTTGAATTCCATCACTTCCACTAGCTTTGTTCGTACTAACGCTTCCTAAGGCTCACTGGACTTCACACTCCAGGAAGTCTGGCTCTAGATGAGTGACTACACCATTGTGGTAGTCTGGGTCATTAAGACCTTTTTGTACAGTTCTTCTGTGTATTCTTGCCACATCTTGTTTATGTCTTCTGCTTATGTTAGGTTGTGGCATACTATGAGTGAACTGTCAAATTTATGCTTTGATTGAAAAGATGTAGATTTAGGACCAAAAAAATAAAAATAAAAACTGTCTATCAATACTAGCTATCATTTTGTTTCAAAAATGCATAGACATATGATCATGAATTTTTGTTTATTTTGGTGATGGGTAAGGTGAGGAAGGGGACTTCCCTGGTGGCTCAGATGGTTAAGCATCTATCTACAATGTAGGAGACTCGGGTTCGATCCCTGGGTCAGGAAGATCCCCTGGAGAAGGAAATGGCAATCCACTCCAGTACTATTGCCTGGAAAATCCCATGGACAGAGGAGCCTGGTAGGCTACAGTACATGGGGTCACAAAGAGTCAGACATGACTGAGCGACTTCACTTTCACTTTCAAGGCGAGGAAGAAAGTGCAAATGAGCTCAACCCAGGACTCTGTGGCAACATAGAGGTGTATGATGGCGTGCGTGGGAAGGGAGATCTTAGAGGGAGGGGATACATATACATTTTATCCCCTTATGGCTTAGGCTGATTCATGTTGTTGTATGGCAAAAACGAACACAGCATTGTAAAGCAATTTTCCTCCAATTAATTTTTTTAATTGAAGTGGTATATTGAAAATATAGTTTA